>NC_051326.1:52592749-52899443 GCF_015220235.1 Choloepus didactylus
ATCTGTGCTTAGAGTTGCCTTTTTGGGAAGGGTTGTAATTATGAGCGGAATTATTTTAATAGATATGTACCACTTTAAATTTTCTGGATCTTCTTGTGTCAATTTTAGAAGGTTTTGTTTTGTATGGTACAGTATTTGTCCATTTATTGCATAAAGTCTCATAATAGTGCTCTTACTGTCATTATAATGCAAGTGAGACCAAGAGCACTGTTTTCCAACAGGGGGGGATTTTGCCTCCAGAGGACATTTGGCAATGTCTGAAGAAAATTTAATTGTGACAACTGGGGGTGTACTGTTGGCGAATAGTGGGTAGAGGCCAGGGTTGCAGCTAAACGTCCCACAATGCAGAGGACAGCCCCCCGACAAAGAATTATCCACCCCCAATTGTCAAGAATGCCAAGACTCAGAAACTCTGCCCTAGATAATGAGCCATTTTCATTCCTCATTAGCAATTTGTTCTTCTCCTTATATTTGATTAATCCTGCTAGAGATTTATCCATTTTATTCACCTTTTAAAAAATCGTTTATTGCTTTGTTGATTTTTCTGTTTTCTATTTCACTGGTTTCAATACTCTTTGTATCATTTCCTTATTCCACAAATTTGTATACATTCTTGTTATCATTAAGTTGAAAACATGGTTTATAAATGGTATTGTATTGTACAATATTCAAATTTTGTATTGTATAATTTCCAAATATTTGGGGTTTTCCATATATCTTATTATTAATAATTTTTCATTTAATGAAAACAAAATTCATTTTTAAAAATTCAGTTTTATTGAAATGTATTCATACAACATAACAGTCATCCATGGTGCACAATCAGCTGCTCACAACACCATCATATAGCTGTGCATTCATCACCCCAATCCATCCTTGAACATTTTCCTTACACCAGAAAGAATAAAAATAAGAATAAAAAATAAAAGCAAAAAAGAACACCCAAATCATCCCTCCCCCAATCCCACCCTATTTTTCATCTAGTTCATGTCCCCATTTTTCTACTCATCCATCCATACACTCGATAAAGGGAGCGTGAGCCACAAGGTTTTCACAATCACACTGTCACCTCATGTAAGCTACATTGTTATACAATTGTCTTCAAGAATCAAGGCTACTGGGTTGCAGTTTGATAGTTTCAGGTATTTATTTCTGGCTATTCCAATACACTAAAACCTAAAAAGAGATATCTATATAGTGCAAAAAGATTGCCCACCAGAGTAACCTCTCAACTGCATTTGAAATCTCTCAGCCACTGAGACTTTATTTTGTTTCATTCTGCTTCCCCCTTTTGGTCAAGAAGATTTTCTCAGTCCCACCATGCCGGGTCTAGGTTCATCCCCAGGAGTCATATCCTGCGTTGTCAGGGAGATTTACACTCCTGGGAGTCATGTCCCACTTAGTGGGGAGGACAGTGAGATCATCTGCCAAGTTGGCTTAGCTAGAGAGAAGGCCATATCTGAGGAACACAGTGCCACCCTGGGGGAGACCCTTAGGCACAATTATAAGTAGGTCTAGCCTCTCCTCTGCAGTAACAAGCCTCATAAGGGCAAGCCCCAAGACAGAGTGCTCGGCCCACCAAACCGTCAGTCCTCAATATTTGTGAGAAAATCAGCAACAACACAGGTGAGGAAGTAGAGCATTTCCACATTTTCTCCCAGCTCCTCAAGGGAGCCCCACATATATACTTTTATTCTCCACCCAAGTAACTCTGGGATGTATCACTATTTCACACTAATCTGTACAAACCCACCAGATCTAACTCCCCTTCCAAAGTTGCATGTAATTATGATGTTTGAACAAACTGACCATACAAGTTAAATTATTTAGTGTACTACAGAAGATACAGATCCTGCACCAAATAAACATCTCTTTCAGGGAACTTCTTTTGTATACTCTTACCCATCTGATAATTACTGACACCTGTTTTTTGGCCTAGCATGTAGTCTATCTTTGTGAATGTTCATACACGGTTGAAAAAAAAATACATTCTGAAGTTATTTAGTGAAATGTTCTTTAAATATCAATTAGAACAGTTTGGTTGATAATGATTTTTAATGTTTTTATAATATTGTTTTTGCCTGCCAGTTTTTTCAGTTACTGAGAGACAAGAATTAAAATTTCCAACGATCATTGTGTCATGTCCTATTTCTCCATTTAACTCAGTTTTTGCTTCCTGTACTTTGAAACACTCTTATGAGGAGTATTCATATTTAATATACCTATTCTTACTGTATTACTTTTTTCTTCATTGTTAAATCTCATGTTATTGCTTAGCTATACTCTTTCCTTGAAGTCTACTTTCATGAAAAGCCAGACAAGCTTTTTTATGCTCAGTTATATATGTATACCTTTAAATTATCTTTATTTTCAGCCTAACTAGGTATTTATTTAAAGAGTTTCTATAAACAGCATGCATCTACATTTTGATGTGTGTGTGTATGTGTGTGTGTGTTTAATTCATTCTAACAATATCTGCATTTTAATTGGAGTTTATTGTCCATTTACATTAATTTAATTATCAATATGGCTGATTATGTCTTCCACCTTTGTATTTTTTCCCTAGCTATCCTACTTTTCCTTTTTTTCTAGTAACTTTTCTGATGAATGATATATTTTTTAATATTTAGTTTTATCTCCTATATTTACTTGTAAGCTACAACTCAGGCAGTGATGATTACTACTATAGCAGTTGCTTTAGAGATTACAAAATGCATCTGTAAATTATCACAGCTTATCTTCAAATACACAATTCATGACCAAGAAGATTCTTACATCATTACAATTTTCATCACTCTTCTTGCCCTTTATGCATTTGTTGTCCTATCTTTTAACTTGGCATATGCTACAAAGCCCATTTTTTTTTAAATATCCTAATATCTTTTACAGAAACTAGTAGAGAAATATAAATATATATACATATATTTATGTTATATATATTAGAAAGGTATTTTATATTTACAGAATAGTTACCCATTTTTGGTCCTCTTAATTAAATTTTGGCAAATTTGGGGTTCTATTTAGTATCATTTTCTGACAGAATGAAGAATACTTTTAGCATTACTTGCAATGTAGGTCTGTTGAAGATGAATTCCTTCAATCTTCTCTATCTGATGATGGCATTATTTTGCCTTTATTTTTGTAGAATTATTTAGCTGAATATGGCAATGTGGGATTCCAGGTTGACAGATTATTATTATTATTATTATTATGTCATTTCAGCACTTAAAAAATATTGGTCTGATGTCATCTGGTATCCATTGTTTCTGGTGGAGTCATTCTTTATTAGTGTTGTTGATCCCTAATATGTAATGTGTCTTTTTTTGTGCATGGCTGCTTTAAAGATTTGATTTTTATCTATGGTTTTCAACAGTTTGTATATGAGGTGCTTTGGTATGTTTCTTCTTGTTTGATATTGTTTATGGTTTGCTGAGCTTATTGTATCCATAGATTGATGTCTTTCATCAATTTTAAATATCTCTCAGCCATAATCTCTTAAATATTTCTTCTGACACTTTTCCTTTTCCTTTTTGTCGCTACTCCAGTTACATGTGCTTTAGATTATTGATATTGTTGTATGTATCTTATAAGTTCTGCTCTGGTTTTCTCCCCACTTTTTTCTTTATTTTTTTCTAGTTTCAACATAGACTAGTCAGTGGTATAAAGTTTATTGATTCTTTCTTCTTCTGTGTTCAGTATTTTACTAAGTCCATCTAGTGAATTCCTTATTTCTGATCTTGTTTTCTTCAGTTCTAACATTTCCATTCAATTCTTTTAAGGCTTTCATATTTCTGTTGAGATTTATCATGTTTTTCCATTATATCCTTGGGCACTTTTATCTTAGTTATTCCAACAACTGGGCCATCTCTGACCCTTCTATTGATTATTTCTTCTCTTGACCATGGGTTATATAGTCTTGCTTTTTGTGGTATTTAATTGTACATTGGAAATTATATAATATAAGTAAGCAAAAGAGGTAAAAATACTTCCCTCCATAAAAGAGCATACCCCTTTTTACGTCAGGATGCTAGATTAGTGGGCGAAATCAATTTGACCTATAAGTGAACTGTGTCTGGTCTCTTTTGCTACTTTAGTTCACTACTGGATTCAATTTTTTTAAGTGTCATCAGGGCCTTCTATTCTGTGAGGTTGGAGATCTGAGCACTGACAAAATCCCAGATATCTCTGTCCTAAGAGATAATCTGTCAGTTTTCTGAACCAGGACAGATCTCACCCTGCCTTACACATTGACTATCCTTTTCTGGTTCTGCGAGTTGCCTTTACTCTTTTGGTTGTGCTAGAGGCTTTCTCTGAGAGGTTTTCACTGAGAAGCTTGCTCTTAGAGAGCTCACTCTTTACCTGGGAAGACTTGGAGAGATTTCTTTTCATTTCCTTCCTCACTCCCAGCCTTTGGAGGGCAATACACAGATTTTTTTCATTTTTCTTTCCTTGCCTCTCCTCTTTTAGGGGACATCTTACCTTGCATTTGTGCATCTTACCTTCCATATGCTTCACAGGGCATCTCTTTCAAATTTCCTTGCCTGCCTTCCAGCCATTGTTTTACTGCCCCTGACCACTGAGTGAAGGCCTGTGGGTGAAGTCAGTGGTGGGTGCATTCTCTCTGTCTCTGGCGGGGGCTCTGCAAATTTTAATCAGTCATGCCAGCTCACATGTCATCACTGAATGTGTTGAATTTTCAGGTGGTTTCTTCTTGCCTCTTTCTATCTCAAATTCCTCCTCCTCTTTCAGTTCAGCCTCCATTGGGAGCATCTGTGTCTCCTATGAAAGAGTCATAATTTTTGTTGCTTTAGGCCGATTAAGTTTATTTCCTTCCCTTGATCATTAACTGACTCATAGGAAAAACCAACAACAATGAAAAATGATAGATTACCCAGACTGTTTTTGTTGTTACTGAGAAGGTGTTGATCTCTTGGATGTTCTGCCTACTAATGTTTTTGTTATTTCTAATTATCCACTTTTTTCTTCTATTTATATGAATAGAAAAACAACTGCATTTTTTAAATTCCACAGAAGTACTTTCTTCTATACTATTATTGTTAATGTTTAGTTTTGGTGCATTGTTGTCAGAGATCATGATTTACATATGCTTTTACAATTATTGTGGGTTTTTATTTCCTGACATCTGTTTAATCTTTGAAAATATTTCATGGGTTCATGCTCCTCTCCCCCCTCCTCTTTCTTTCTTTTTAAAATGATATTTATTATTTGCATACAAATGTATATATGTAATTCTTTATTTGACCTTGCTAAATTCCATATTTAGATTATCAATATCTGAAGTATTTTTACGTAACAGTCAACTCTGAGTATATTGTGAAGTATTTATTTTGCTTTGAATTTGTGTGTTTCTCTTTCAGTTTTTTTTTCTTTTTCAGGATTGTTTAAATATTTCAAAACAATATTAAGTGGGTGAATTTTATGGCTATTAATCCATCTTGATAGATTTGTCACTTTGTAATGCCGAATATTATTTGTTGTATCTAATGTATTTTTGCCTCAGTTGTATTTATGAGTATAATAATATTCCTGGACTTGCTTAATTTTTTTATTATTTTCTATAATACACATTTGCAATATTTTCAATATTTCTATATTGCTTTGTTTTGGATTGCTTATTATTAAAACTTATAAAGCTGAATTTTTCTTATTTTATCCAAACTGAGAGTCTTAAGATATTTGAATTTAGCCCATTTATAGTCATTATAATTATAGACATTTTGGATTTATTCTTGCCAAATTATTTCATGTTTTTATATACCATAATTGTTATCTTTCTTTTTTCTTTTTAAATTTTTACTTGATTTTGCATAGTGTTTTAATATTAAATATGTAATTTTATGGTGCATTTTATTCTCAAATTTTAGCATACATAAATATTAAAAACAAAAAATTAAAACTCCCAGTTCTCAACCCCAGAGTTTTCAACATAATAGTTTGTAGATGGAATCATTGAGAATTTTGATGCTAATCTTATCAAATATGGTTTCCTTTTAAGATGTCACATTACTTTTTTACTCACCTTTCATTAATCTTGCCCTGGCACCTGAAGGTTTTAAAATGCAATCTACATTTTAAGAATTTTGAAATTTCACAAGATTATGTAAAGTAGAGCTAAATTTTTGGGCTCATTCATCCTGTATATACAACATGACCTTTAGAATGCTTTTACATCACTTTTTCTTACCACCATACACCATAAAATTGATATTGTATAGAATTTTATTTCTGGGTCATTATGTATATTATTCTCACTTAATGAGAAAAAGATCCATTCTCTTTTTATAAAGATGGCTATACAGTTAACCCAAAGTCATTTATTCAATAATCCAATTTTCTCTGAACTTTATATAATGCCATCTTTTCCAAATATTAAGCATTTGCTTGTTAATTAATTTACTTTTAAAAACTTATACCTATATTGATAAACATTTTTCAACGTATGAATTTTCACTGAATTTTAGCTGATTCCCATGAGTTTTAATTAGTAATGCTTATTATTTATTACCAAAATCTAAAGATGCTTTGATTTTTTTATATCCAAGAGTTTTTAAAGGGAAGGTTTGTTTTCCTCCTATTTTTATTTACTGGTGGTAGGGTTTTTTATTCTCGTTGGTTGAACCATATGAAATTGCCGTCATTTGGCTGCTTTGTATCTACAATCATGGCAATTTCATATTGTTCTATGAAATACTTTTGTCATTAATTTATAGTTAAAGTGCAGTGTGTTAAGACCACATCCAGTTGGGGAAATTTTTTGAGGTTTTCTTTGTACCCTAATATATGGTAAGCATTATGAGTTTCCTACAGTCATCTGAAAAGATGTCTGGGAAATAGACTGTTGGTGTAAGATGTGAAAAAAGGTTAAAACAAGTGAGGTCATTAAAATAGTGCCGATAATAAAAGGTGGTGCTTAGTGTCAGTAATGGCAGTAGTTGGAAGTGATAGGAATCTCACAGTGTTTGAAAGATAGAGCTCTCTAGAATCTGTAATGTATAGGATGTGAAAATTCAAGAATAAAAGGAGTGACTTGTGATGGTAAGGTTGTGAGCAATCAAAAGAATAACGTTTTCATTTACTAAGATGGGGGAGACTGAATGTGGAGGTGGCTTGTAAAGGGTAATAAGGAGTTTGGGATTAGATTCATCAAGTTTGTGATACCATTAGTTATCCAAGTGTAGAAGTTTTAAAAGATGATTGTGCATACAAGTCTGAATTTCAGAGGATAACCCTAGAATGGAGACATAAATTGGGAAGATTTTAGCAGAGAATTTTACAAAACAAGTAATTATGAACATAAAGGAATAGATCTGAGAACTGAGGCCTGAAGAATTCAGTGTTTAATGGACAAAAAGATGAGAAATCCTCCTTATACCCCGAGAACCATTAATGTGTTCTCCATTTAAAAATTTTATCATTTCAAGAAAATCACATAAATAGAATCATATGGAATGAAATCTTTTGCAGTTAGCTTTTATTCACTCAGTTTAATTCTCTGGAGATTCATCCAGGATGTTGTATGGACTGATAATTTGATTCTTTTGTATTGTTCAGTAATTGTCCATGGTTTGGATGTACCATAGTGTGTTTAACCATTCACTCATTGAAATATATTTGGTTGTTTCCGATTTTTAAATATTATGAATAAAGCTACTATAAACATTCATGTGCAGATTTTTGTGTGAGCAAAAGATTTCATTTCTCTGGGATAAATACCTATATTGTAATTTCTGGATCATATGGTCAGTTTATAATTATTCTGGCCAAACTATTTTCTGGAGAAGCTGTACAATTTTACATTCAGACAGCTATGTACAATTGATCAAGTTTCTCTACATCCTTGCCAGCATTTGGCTTCATCAGCATTCTTTGTTTTACCTGTTTGGATAGGTATGTAATGAGATCTCATTGTGATTTTGATTTACAGGATATATCTCTTTCCATCCTTATACATTTATCTGCTTATGTCATTATATTTTAAGTGAAGTTTTCATGCACATGACACATATGGATTATGATTTATAATATGTACTGCCAGTCTCTGCCTTTTAATTGGTCTATTAAGATTACTTCCATTTAATGTTTTATTGGTATGTTAGGGCTTAAATCTCCTATTTTATGTTTGTTCTCTGCCTTTTTTCTCTGTTCCTGGTTTCTCTGTTTTCTTTTTCCTTTCTTTCTCTGTTTTACCTGAAAATTTTTTTTTTTTTGAATTCCATCGTGATTTATTGTTAGTATTTTTTAGTGTATCCCTCTGTATAGCATTTTTAGTGTTTACTCTGTGTATTACACTATATATATTTAACTTATTACACTCTACTGGTATTGACATTTTACCAGCTCAGATGAAGTGTAGAAATCTTAATCCTATTTACATCGCTTTACCCTCCTCCATTTATAACATAATTATCTCAAATATTTCTTCAACATATATTCAGAACCACATTAGACAGTGCTATAACTTATGCTTCCTCCATGAAAGACAATTAAAAAGACTAAAAAGAGAAGGAAAGTACCAATATTTTTGCTTGCTATATTATTTCTTCCTTCCTGAAGGCCTAAGTTTCCTTTTCTTGTTTCCTTTCTGTGTAGACAATGTCAGCCATCTTTTTAGGGGAGGTCTACTGTTGATAAATTCTCTTAGTTTTCCCTTATATTAAAATAACTTTATTTCCTCTTTGTTCCTGAAGGATATTTTTACTGCACATGGGATTCTGGGTTGATAGTTGTATTCTTTTAGCACTGGAAAAATATTATGCCACTTCCCACTGGCCTCTGTGGTGTCTGATGAGAAATCTGCTTTCATTTGAATTGCTTTTCCTCTATAAATAAGATATTTTTTTGTCATTACTTTCAAATGTTGTTGTTTTTTGTTTAGAATTTTGAACTTAACGTGTCTTGATGTTGATGGCTTTGGTTTTATGACATTCATGCAGTTTCTTGATTTTGTAGACTGTATGACTATTGAAATTTGTGGATAGTTTCAGCTGTTATTTCCTTGAGTACTTTTTCAGCTCCACTGGGATTCTTTTGATATGAACGAGTGAACTTTCCTTGTAGTCTCACATATGCCTGAGATTTTGGTCTTTTTTTTTTTGTTTTTTTGTTTTTTTCTATTTTTTCTCAGCTGTTCAGATTGGTTAATTTTTATTGTTCTATTATCAAGTTCATTGATTTCTTCCTCTCTCCCTTTTATTCTGCTGTTAAGCATTTGTATCAGTTACTGGATTTTTCTCAGTTCTAAAATTTCCTTTTGGTTCCTCTTTATATATTCTATTTCCTTGATTAGACTTTCTATTTTTTCATTTATTTCAATCATTTTCATGATTGCTGACTGAAGCATTTTTATAATGCTGCTTTAAAATTGGTCAGATCATTTTGACATCTGTGTCATCTTGGTTTAGCATCTACTGATTGCCTTTTTTTTTTTCATTCATTATGGGAATGTCCTGATACCTGGTATGATGAGTGATTTGCTACTGAAACCTGATACACTTGGAGTATTGTGTTATAAGACATTGGATCTTTTTTTTATTCAATTTTATTGAGATATATTCACATACCATACAATCATCCAAAGTATACAATCAGTTGTTCACAGTACTATCATGTAGTTGTGCATTCATCACCACAATCAATTTTCGAACATTTTCATTACTCCAAAAAAACAAATAAATAAAAATACGAGTAAAATTAAAGTAAAAAAGGACACCCAAAACATCCCATTTTCCCCACCACCCCATTATTCATTTAATTTTTCCCCATTTCTCTAAATAATTGTGGAAGTTGTGGTTTACTTTAGTGCCTGAACTTTTCAGTATGAAATGATGGCTAAGTTCATTACTTTGCCATCATGAAAGTTCAGGATAACATTTCTTTGAGAGCAAAACTTTTCCTTGAGGCTGCATTAGAAGTACATTATTTCTTCATTACATTAGATACTGTATTTGTTGCTTTACATGGACTTTCTTTATGTTTATTTTATCTCTTAGTCTAGGTCTACAAGAATATTTTTCTGTCACCAGACTCCTATCTTCTATAATTGAAGTTATATTTTTCCCCAATTTAGACAGTTGTAATCTCTCTCCTTTTGTTTAAAAAGTTGTATTTATTTTTCTTGCTTACCACTGAACATCTTCCTTCCCAACATAACATGGTTAAAATAATGAATTTATGGATGAATAAAAGGATACATAAATGTTATTTTTATATTTTATGAAGAGCAACTTATTTAGATTTTTTTCCTTAGTCATTTCCTCCAAATTAAAGTTTTGTATTCTTCAAGATTCACAGACAACCTCACTGATTACAGAACATGTCAATAATTTAACTTAGTAAACATTTATTTTTACAAGCTAGGCATAGTGGTTGGCAACCACAGATACAGGGAAGTATAAAATACGGTTTCCTCTTCAAGAAGTGCACAGTCTAATCAAGGAAGCTGTATGTAATAATGTTTGATGCTATATTATAGTGTTGATAAGAACAACTAAAAAGTATCAAAGTGAGTGGGTCTTGAGGTAGTAGAAAAGAGAAAATGAATAATTCAAATGGGATAATGTCAGGGGAGATTTATGGAAGAAGATTTGAAGGATGAATAATGTTTGCTGGTCAGATAAGAGTTGGAGGGCTAATTTCCAAGAAGTTTAGGTAGCCCATCGTATCCAAAATTCCAAACTCAAGCTATTACTCAAAGATAAAATTAAAATGCCAGGAGGGAGTTTTACCTGTAGATCAAAGTTCACATACAAAGTGGCACATTTTGAAGCAAATTTGTTCAAATAGACTTTTATAAGTCACTTTGCTTCATGTTTTTCCTAGCTTTTCTAAGAAAAAAAATAATTTATATCCCTTGAAATGTATATTTAGAATGGATTGGTGATGGTGGTGATGGATTATCCAAGTGAGAATAATATGTAGACACATCTAGTATTTTCTGTGTAAGATTACTATTAGTCACAATATTTCAGTTCTATAAAAATAAAATATATTTAAATATAGCTTTCTGATGCTTAATTCCATTGAGCATTTCTATTTTGCTTTAAGAGAACAGATTTGAAAAAATATGTCTTTACTGTATTTAAACAACATTTTATAAGTTATTGCTCTGAGCATGGCATTCTTAAAAATCACCTATATGATGATCAAATTGAATTATCATTTTCTTCTTTTAATAATCATTCAGTATGTAATATTTTATTTCAGAGAACTGATTTTAGGTGGGAAAAACTTAAAATTTTAATTTGAGTTGTCATCCTCCCCTTACAAGTTAGACTATGATGAATACAATTCCAGCCAACCCAAATTCAAAAGCAAATAAGAGAATGGAGGAAGGCCATTTTTTTGCAATTGCATTTTAGGTTTTTATCTCAATAAGAACAATGATAAAAAATCACTTGTCACCTTTTTTAGAATTCTTGTATACTCTTATGTTACTTTAAGTGTAGAGACAAGACTGGCGTTAGGAGTTGGTCCAGCACAGGGATTATTTAATTTCTTCGATAGCGGACTCCCTAAAGATCAAATTTAGGGTTCAAGAGGGAAAGAAAATATATGGCTCAACTCAGACACTTAAAAAGCCTTTGCCGAGAAACTCTCCCTGTCCTCAGCTGTTTGAATCAATGCTGACTGCACGAATTAGACTGCAACATAGTTGTTTCTAATTTTTCACTAATGCTAATTTAATCAGGCTATTCACAGACTTGCTTTCATAAAGAAGAGGTTGAAGTTTGCCTTTTTATTGTATGAAAATAAAGTTTCTCAAAGTGTGGATGCACAAGAAAGTAATATCAAAACTGCATGGAAAGAATGTACTTTTTTCTTCAATAAGAGTCCACCTTTAGATTCACAAATATTAGTGATGGTGGGAAGAGGCTGTTTCTTGCATATACCAACATCTGTCACATTTTGGGTGGCAATATGCCCAGCTTCCCTTTTGGCTAGGTATAATCATGTAATTATGTTTGACAAAGATATATAAAAAGAAATGTTGGGGGGGTGGTGGTACTAGGAAGTTTTCTTTGAAGGGAGGGGAGAGAGAGTACCTTTCTCTTCTCACCTCCATCCTGCTCCATGGAACTCTACTGGCATGGCTCAAGCATCTGCTGCCATATTGGGCCACAAAGAGGAGGGTCACCTTTTAAAAATGGCACAACAGTGAGATTTGGAGCCTGGGTCCTTCATGACTGTATAGTTCTTAGCCAAGCATTCAACTTCCTAACTCTATACCTCTAATATATGAGAGACAAATGAACTATTTTTTTATGCCACTGTTTTAGTTCACTAAAGCTGCCTAAATGCAATATACCAGAAATGGGCTGGCTTTTAACAATAGGTATTTATTAGTTTACAAGCTTATAGTTCTGAGGCTGTGAAAATGTCCAAATCAAGGTATCCATAAGTGATCCAGTGATCTGTTACTCCTCTGTCACTTGGCATGGCACATGGTGGCGTCTGCAGGTCTTTCTCTCCCAGGATTTCTTTCTGAGCTTCTGTGTATGTCCGTCTCTCTCAGCTTTGGTGTCTTTTCCTCTCTTGGTGTCTGGGTGTTTCTGTGTTTCATCCTCTTATAAAGGACTCCAGGAAGAGGATTAAGACCCACCTGGGTCATGCCTCAGCTGAAATAACCTAATCAAAAGGCCCCACCCACAGTAGGTCTGTACCCCCAGGAATGGATTAGCTTTAAGAACATGATTTTCTGGGGTAAATACAGCTTCAAACCATCATAGCCACTGATTATAATTTTGTTGTTCCAAGCAGTCAATTACTCAGTTGTATAGATGGATAGATATCCAACAACTCAGTACCAAAATAATGGTTGGAAAACTGTGATCTAATGTGTTTAATATTTTTTAAGTAAGAGTATTTCCATGGACTTGGCCAATAGATGTTCTCTCAAATTCTTTCTGCTCCAATCATTAGCTTTAAATTATTCAATTTTTATTTCTGAGTAAGTGATTTAACCCCTCTGAACTTCAGTTTTCTAATCTGAAAAATGGGGGTAATGATAGTATCTTACAGGTCTGTTGTGAGTTTCAAATGATATGACGTTGTTGAAGAGCCTGCCACCCATAATAAAGTTCCCTTCCCCTACTAGTTCCCCTTTGTACTACAAAAATAGTACTTTGATGTAAACATTCAAATGCCTATAGGACCCTGAAATAGCTCCTTGTACTCATTATAGGCATAAAAGTAAAGGACTCTCAGTTTTATTGTCATTCCATGTTGTATTTCTGAGTTTCTAAAGCATCAGAAGCTCCTTTCTTTCTCCAGTTGCTATTTGTAGTCTGATATTTGAGAGATATTTCTCTTTAAAAAAATCATCAGTATATCTAGTGATTGGCCTGAAAAAACAATTTCAAATTGTACATCTGAATGTTACCAAGAGTGATTTTCCCTATCTGGAACATAATGAGAATAAAGAATTCTAACAGCTGTTCGGAGATAAGAGAGTACACATTATGGGGTTGCTCCCTCCCAGCCAAAACAGTGCAGACGTTCAGACACAACAGTTTGTTACCCAGCTGGGGATGAGGGAAGGCTGCGTGGCAGCTCCCGTCGATGGTGGGTGGGTACATGAAACCGTGGCTGTGGCCCAGAGCTGAGCTCACTCTGAAGAAGGGGCCATCTGTAAAGGCAGCAAGAGGTGGTGCAGAGACAGGCCAGGATGGGGGCTTGGGCACATTACTCAAATTTTCTGAGCCTCTTTCCACTTCTGCAAAATGCAGAAATTTATTGTAGGATTCTTGAGAGCATTAGAGTAGTTATATACCACAGAACTTGAATATCTGGCCTGTAATAGAAAACGGTGGCTTTTATGAACTTCAGAAAAAATAACGTATTTTAGAAAAAACATTTTTTTTTCAGAATTATTCCGATTTAAGTCCCACTGTTTCTCCAACTAGCCTTTATTTCTTAAAGTACTTAAAAATCCATTCTCTCCTGCTGTCTGGGGTTGGAAGCTTTGCCACTGGCTTCTTTTAGAAACATCAGATTGAGCAAAACATGCTAGAAGTGGAGTTAGTATTGGGGAAATGTACGTGAGCATTGGTGGGAGACTTCTGTAACATAACTTATGTCGTAATTCTATAATGAAAATGTCTGGGGCAACAGGTTTTTCAGGCAACTGTGCCACATTGTTCTTTCCCTAGGAATACCTTTCTCCTTTCCCTATCCTGTCCCAATAACTTACCCACCCTACCTCCCCACACTTTTTGCTAAGCCAAACTTCAAATCTCAGTTCAGATATCATTTCCATCCTGACACTCTAGCTTGGTCTGGGGCCCTCATTTTTCTCCCATCATTCTCCCATGATGTCACAGCTCTCAGTGTCTCCATGATGCGTACTTTATAATTGTCTGTTGGCATGCCTACCTTTCCAAGTAGACTGAACAAGAATTGAGGACATTGTAGTTTATGCCTCTGTCTAAACTGGGCTCATTACAGGTGCTGGTAAACATGAACTAGTCAATAAGTTCGTCCTGAACTGAATTAATAGAAAGTCCTTAGTGTGTGGACGTTGGCAGCAGGCTCTGAGGGTAAGTCAGGCTCCCCCTGTCGTGGCTTTCCTTATTGTGTGCACTCTCCTAAGTTACCTTTTTAAAAACCCCTTTCCTGCCTAATTCTTGTTTCATCACGCTGTGAGCAAGAAAGGAAGGCTTTTAGGAGGAGTCCACAAATGCGAGGAAGAAGACACCAAATTCCAAAACCTTAAAATCTCCCCTTGATTGTCTGTGTAATTCCCTACTGCGTCTCAATCTACTTACTTTAAGATTTTAAATTCAGGGAATGGGTGGTTTTTTTGTTCTTCTGCTTTGTTTTGTTTTGTTTTTTACTTTTAAAAGGGTATGATTTTACACAAAATCCATTTGCTTAAAATCATTTAAATATGCTCCAAGCTCACAGCAGCAGGTATTTATTTTATTTTGTTTTATTTTACTTTATTATTTTATTTTATTATATTTTATTATTTTTGTAGATTTGAAAATTATCAGGCTTTCTCCTAGTGCAAATTAAACAGATGGTCTAACAAAGTTGGTTGGCTTCTGAAATATCTGATTGAGTGCAATATTGAAGGGAAATTACAATGCTTTATTACTCCAGGTAATAGAATCATTCAGAATGTTACCTGTGGAAGGCTGCTCCAAGGCTGGGGGGAGCTGGGAATGAGGCAGAATAAGCAGGGAGGAGGGAGATATGTCCAGCTCCACATGGACTAAAACCAGCTCTTAGGAGGCTGCTCAGATCTGCTCCCTCTGGGAAGCAGTAGATCCAAAGCCTTTGTCAGTCTGTGCCTACATTTCATTTGTTTTCTCTTTAACCATGGGAATTTTTTTCATAATCAATTTATGTATGAATATTGAAATAACAAAGTGTTTGAGAAAGATTGAGGGGCACATGGAAAATAATTTTAAACATTTACATAAAATATGATTGGAGTGCACCCAGGGGTGATTAGGCTCATAGTAGAATTTCCGATTTATTTTATAATGATTTGAAATTTATTTAACATGTTTTGCTTACTTCCTATTTACAACTTGTTTAGCAACAAAGGAGTCTGGAAACTAATACTACTTTCATGCAAAGGATGGCAGATAGTAAGGGCAAGGGGTACTGCATTAAAATACTCCAGGGGCAAAGAGGAGATTAAGAAACCTAAAATCATATAAATGTACAGCTTAAAGAATCCTGATATTGCTTCTTCTCTTTGAAGTGAAAAATACTGAAGCCTGAAGTCATCTAAGGATTGCAGAAAAAGAAAAAAGAAAGAAAAAAAAATGCAGATCACCCAACTTTCCGGTTGAGTTTCTTTCCATGATAACATAGTTGTAACTTCTAGTTGGAGCATGGCATAGAATCGGATTGGCCATGAAGAGAGGCCGTCTTAGTAATTAGCAGAGAAAACCTCTTTGCCTTAATTGGGCAGAAGCAGCAGAAACTCTTCTGTAGAGGCCTAACAAAGTTTCAGCAACAGTTCCAGGTCTTTGTCCTGCACAAGTGACAACCAAGGAATCATGGTTATTGATAATTGAATTCTTGTGTTTAATAGCATCAAATGGAAAGTTATGTAATAATAAGAGTCAGAAGGCTCTGTCCTGGGAGCGAAAGTGAGGATAATAATACAACTTACCCACAGCACTGCTGTATGAAATGGATAATCTTGGGGATGAAGTGAAATATTACGTATAAACCTCTAGCACAATGTCTGGCAAGGAAATTAACAGGTTTCAAAGAATCAATTCACTTAAATTCAACAAAGTTTCATGTTTCCCTCCCTTTGTCTGCTTTTCCAACTATTAGCACCATGAATCCAGAATATACTCAGCATGTTGTTTCCCATTTAAAGAACTCAAGAATGGCTTTCTCTTGAAATAAATAAGAACTGCCACATTCTGGTCTATCAGTCCATTCTAGTATTGTTTTACAATGGATAGGCTATGGTTCAAGGTGAAAAATTAATAAATTTGAAACTTCTTTTCTGTCTCAGAATCTTTATAAAAGCTTATTATATCTAAGCATAAAACATTAATTAGGATAATCATATATAAGAATAACCCTAAATATTTCATTGAATAATCTATAACATATTTGATTTTAAGAAATGACTAGAACATGCATAGCTCTCTAAAACTATTCTGTCAAATTGTAAATTTGAATACAAGATTGTAAATGTCAATCCTAACTTTTCTTTTTTAAACCTAGGTTTGAGCAATAATAGATAAAAATACATTGCTCTAGTATTGCCACTTGTTTCTTGATCTACTATTACTAGTAACCACAGTAATAAGAATACTAATAACTAATATTGATTGAGTTCTAATATATACTAGGCTTTTTAATAAGTGCTTTAAAATTCATGAGACAATAGGGATTATTTCCCATATCTTACAGATGATGAAACTGAGGCTTGAGGCAGTAATATGATTTTTTCAACTATAATCTTTTTGAAACATATTTCGAAAATAGTGGATGCAAGCCCCTTCTAGAGTGCAAGGTGGCTGTTTACAAGTCTGATGCCCATCTGTTTTTCTTCCCTTCTTACATAACTTAATTCTTGTGTGGAACTTTTTAGGATTTCTTTTTACACTTAGTATTCTGAAATGTGATGGAAATGTGTATGGGCATGGGATTTTTATTTCATTTTAATTTCTCTGCAAAGAGCAGAATTTTCAGTCTGAAGCCTTCTCTTCATTTCTTAGGAGAAAAGTCTCTTCTATTACTTTAATTTTTTACCTGTCCTTTTCTCTATTCTCTCTTTCTGAAACACATATTGGATAGACTCTCTAAGTCTCATATTTCCTCTTATATCATCTATTTATTCTCTTTTTACTCTGTATTCCAGGAGACTTCCATAGCTTTATTTCTGATCATTCATTTTTCCATCAATTCTTTCAAAGTCTAAAAACTTTTTCTCTGATTTGTTCATTTCCATAACACCCTGCTATTTTTGATAGATACACTCTTCCAGAATCTATGAACATATACATTTGGCAAATTGCTTTTATTACATGCAGACGTAAGTTTTAGTACATGATCAAACCACGTCATAAAATGGAAGGACTCTTATTTCAAGCAGTGTTAGTAAGCCTACAACCCTAGAGCAGGATCTATGTCACAGAAACACTACAGAGCAATGAAAATGTATTCTTAAAATTCTTCCTTTTTTATTTGTAAACAGCATGAAGAAGACATATTGCCCATAAGGTTATTACATACCTTAAGTTTCTCTAACTCCCTGCCTTATTATGCTTTAGCTTGATCCCCTATGTATTTGGTCCACAAAAGCTCTCCCTTTACTTCTGCATCTCTAACCCTGTTTCTTTCTCCTCATTCCAGAATCTGCATCACCCAAATCAAAGGACTAGTCTTACAAGAAAAACAAACCAAAGCCAAACCAAACGAAAACAAAACAAAACAAAAACCAAAAAATGACTCTTGACTAAAAAGAATGAATTGAATGAACAAAACTAAACTTTCTTTTCTGAACAGAGGAGGGTAAAGTTTCTGCTTAATGATTTTGCTCCTGGCATTTATTACCTACAATGACTTTATGATGTATCAGTTTGAGATACCCTCTTCTTTTACTCTAATAACTTCTTCTCCTCTTTCTACTGAATCTGGGACGATTCCACTTAAGTATCTCCACAGGTGCTGGCAGAAGGAGCTTGGCTGAGTATATCACAGTCCTGTTATACACTGTTGAGCTTCAGAACTGGACACTTAACAAGACAGCAAAACTTTCAACACTAGCATTTAATTCCTCTCCATCGTTGAAACAGTGTTTTAGGATTGGAGAAATGGAACTGAGAACAGAGCATAGGAGCAAGCAGACACTGTGTCTCCTTTTGGGACTACACACACACATTCACACAGACAAGCAAGTTCAGGTCCATCTCTAACCCCTACCTATTCAAAAAAATAATGAAGTATGTGCTGTAACCTGTGTAGTCTTGTTTTGTATCTATTCTGCTAAATAAAAAATGAATTGTTAGGGGAATCTTTACTTAAGACCCCTAGACTTACACATGGGCGAGTTTGGAAGAAGTTTCATTCCTGGATCAAGATGCTTGCTTATTATTATTATTATTATTATTCCTTCTAAGACATCATCCATCGGGGTACTT
This sequence comes from Choloepus didactylus, assembly GCF_015220235.1. NCBI lineage: Eukaryota > Metazoa > Chordata > Mammalia > Pilosa > Megalonychidae > Choloepus > Choloepus didactylus. The sequence goes on from NC_051326.1 coordinate 52,611,391, forward strand.
CTTGCTTTTATAACTATAGGACTATATCTCCAACTCTTTTGGTCATTTGGTTTTGAACCTTTCTATTCAATTCTGCTCCTTGCTGGGAATGAGATCCAGCTTCTTTCTTTTCAATTCTAATTTGGTTAACTAACAGCAAGAAATTATGTGGCTCTTTTGAGAGCCACAAAATTCAAGTATATTTTTAAGTTAAACTGTAGATTTCCCCAACCTGATCTCAACTTAGTTGCTTGTAGTAGTTCTTCCAGGTGGAGAGAAAAAAACCAGATGATTAATCTCCTGATAATGTGTTGCGGTTTGGCATGTGAATTCCAATGATTGTTCACCCTACTACATCCTTCTGTTAGGGTAAATTTGAGTCTAAAATAACCCCTAAGAAAGGACCTTGCATCATGTGAGAAAACTGCATTTCCTTACTCTCTTTTCTTCTCCCCCTCACCTGTTATTTGTATCTCTTGCCCCATTAATGTGATTTGATTTCTTCAGAATGTAACTCAAAATCCCTTGTACTAGCCCCTGGAAAAGAACTTGTGCAACATTTCTGAAGTTTCTGGGAACCAATAGCTTATAGAAATGTTTTGAATGTCTCCTTTATCAAAAGTTCCAATGTCACAGGTCCATTTTCATGGGATAAGGTATATGCAGGTAGAACTAAGATGTTTCTTTGAATTGGTCTGATCTAATGTGGTACTGACATCCTCTTGGCTTGCAAATGGATAAGCACACTTATCGAATTGCAGTTTAAATATGTGCAGTTTTCTGCATGTCATTTGCCTAAATTAAGCTGTTTAAAAACATCAAAAAAGTTTTAAAAAAAAGACCATGTAATGACAGACACTCAGCAAATATGACATCGCAGAGTATGTTTATCATAAATTGATTAGGGACCTGTGAAACCAATCATAATGAATTGAACAAACGAGTACTTACCAAACACCAACAATATCAACTACAAAAAGAAGATGCTGTAATTTTGATATCTGCCAAGGTAGAAATCAGGTCAAGGAAACAAATTAATGAAGTGTACTTAATACAGGTTTAATCAACGTTGTACCACAATGAGATGGAGATAAAACAAATATGGGTATCTATGAACTAAATACCATTTGACTTGGACAGCATAGAAAGAAAGAAACCAATAAGTTAGGATAACACCTTCTCAATAAAGCAATAAAAAGAGTGGAATTTATGGAAATATAAACAACATATCTCAATAATAAAGAATTTACCTTTCTTTTAAGTGTTCTAAGAACAATCATAATTACATTTTTTTAGTCAAAAGAAAATCTCAATAAGTTCAAGAAGTAGAAATGAGATGAAATTCATTCTTTGATCAAAGTGCAATGAAATGAAGCTGAATAACATGATCAAAACCAAAATGTTCCTTCTCTGGATACTTAAATAACTCTATTAACAACTGATGAGTCGATTAAAAATGACAAACTAAAATGGGAGAATTTCTTTAAAAATGGTACTATTTTGCACAACTCTATGAAAATAAGCTTTAAAACATGCATGCAATGTATAATTTCCTTAGGAATTGAAATTTCTTGAAATGTACATAAATAGAAGTAAAATTTAACCAATTATACTTAAATAGAAGAAATTGGGGAAGTAATCAAAGAAATGCCCCTCTCCCAAACACACCGACACACAAAAACATCAGGCTCAGATGTCCATGGAAAGGCATTCTACCAAAATGTCAAAAGAAAACCCAGAAAATTTAAAAGCTGCTTACACTTTTCCTGAACATAGTGAAAATGAAACTTTTAAGTAATTTTTATAGCATTTACACCTAAATATTGTAAACACTGCACACATGCACATGCACAAACCACATAATCTATAGACTGACCTCTATTATGTATATGGAAGAAAAAATACTATAAGAAATATTAGCGAAGTATATTCAATATCACAGTAGAAAATAAGACAACATGGACAATAATGTTCATTCCAACAATGCAATAATGGGTTAATATTAGATAATCCATTAATACAATATATCAATCATCCAAAGAAAAATATCTTAGGACAAACTAATATGCCTATCATTCATCTTCTTGAACACGCCTTATATTGCTTAGAAATAATTCCATCCTTCCTTTCTCATGGCATTCATCTTGAAGCATCCTGATTTTTCTAGTGTAAATTGATTTCTTTCTCAACTTGCTGAAACATGGTCAATCTTAGATTTCTACTCATTGGACATTTAAGTCAGTTCCTACAATTCCTGTTTCCCATATTGTTTTCCTTATTTATATTTACCTTTTTCTAAATTATAGTACACTTTCAAGCAATGTCCTGAAAAGATATATATAAAAGTTTATTTTAATTCTATGACTGCATAACAAACCACCCCAAAACTTAGCTTCAGAAAACAATAATATTGATTTTGCTTCCAAATCTCTATGCTGGAATGGAAGAGGACAGCTTGTTTCTGCTCTGTTTGGCATTGAGTTGGGTGACTAAATATTGGGGTATGAAATCATCTCACTCACATGCCCAGTGCCTAGGTTGAGAAAACTCAGACTGGTACATACTGGAAAGCTGGGAGTCCTTGAGCATCTCTGTACATATCTATGTGTTCTCTCTAGCATGTTTACTTTGGAGTAGACAGAAATTTTAGGTGGTAGATCAAGCCTCCATAGGCACATTTCCTGAGACAGAGAGAGTGAGAGAGCAAACAAGCGAGTCAAGGAAGCCTTCTACGATCTAGCCTCAGAAGTCATCTAGCATCATTATTTGCCTGCCTCTACTGTTTAAAGCAGTCACAGCAGCTACCCAGACTGAAGTAGAGAGGACATAAAACCCATATATTGGTGGGAGGTATGACAAGATTCTGAAGATCTTAGGACTGCAAATATTGCTGTGACCATTTTTTGCAATATACAGTCAAATAGAGATGTTCCTCTGTCTAATACAATCATATCCCACCAAAATACAAAATCCATCACATCCTTTTGCCAAATCCCTCAATGTCTTATGCCAGTACAGTACAGCACAATATCAGACTCATGTTCAGGCTTGAGGTCCAGGATCTTATTCTATAAATTAGGTTGAAGTGTGGATGAGGCTCAGCAGGTGCAGTTGTTTTTTTTAAAATACATTTCTGTAGGTAGAGTTTCTCCTGATCTGGGATCTAAAGAGACAAGTTATTTGTCTCTTTCTTACCCAACTTACAATGGTAATGGCATGGGATAACCTCTGTATAATTTCTCCTTTAAAAATGGAGGTGTGCAGGAGTGACTTGTCCATTGCACGTCTGAACTCCACCTGGGCACATGTTCTCAGTTCCCTGACTGGAAATGGTTGACCAAGGCTATTGCTTCTACCTGCTGGAATCTTGGTCACGCCTTTGGAGTCATCCTTCCTTTTCCATAAATGAAAACCTGATTTTGCACTTGAGGATTTAAATGTTTCATGCCTATGGAAGTTTGGAGTTCCTAAAGCCTTTTTATTTTGCACTGACTCTGCTCCTCTCAGTCTAAATAAAGGAGTCTTATCACTACTCCACAGCCCTAGTTTTAGTTCCACTCCTCAATTACAAATTCCATGCTAAGGCCATCTCTGAGAATGGAACCTCCTGGTGGCAAGCCCTGGTGGAGGACATAACGAGCCCCTCCATTGCCCTCCTCTTTTCCTCCTCTAGGCCCGGCTTCATTCTGCTGCATCATTCTTCCATACACTTTCTATCTTAACGAATATTTTTGAAATGCTCATCAGATGACATCCTTCTTCTCATTTGCTTTGTTATTGTGGAAATACTGCTTTTTTATTTCTTGACTTTCACTGCAATGGAGAGAGAGCAGATAAATACAGTCTGTGATTTGTAGAAGATTCTTTTGAACCAAATATCTCCCTTTCTAAGTTATTTTGCAGCAAGAAAACATCAAATAGGCAAATGATATGATGAAAACTGCCTTGATAGAGGGAGGAAAAATGTTTTAAGATTAGCTTTTTTTTTTTCACTGACTGTGATTGGAGGCATGGCCTGGATGGTTAGTTTCTTGAAGAACGAGTTGGGAGAAGATTACACCATAGACAAAAGGGGAAAATTTAAGCTGCACAGAAAAGAGGTGTCAGTGACAGGGAACATAGAGTTCATCCATTTCTGGTTCTCTTCTCTTTCTGGGCACACTGGAGGCTTACATTTTCCTGCCCCCTTGCAGGTAGGAGGGACCAAGGGACCACTTCTGGTGAATGGGCTCTGGGTGGGAGTAGCATCTATCATTGTCAAGACAAGGTATCTAAATGCTGGGGTGATTCTCCAGTCTCTTCCTCTCTCCTTGCCTTGGTGATATGTTGGGATGATGGAGAACAGAACAATGGGTCAAGACTTCATGGATCCTAAGCCCTTGTATGGGGGACAGTTGTCCTGGGGAGTAACTTTGTCCCTCAAAGGACATTAACTTAAAAAAAGAAATCAGTTGTTACATTAAGCCAAGAGATTTTGGTTCTGCTTTTTACTGGGGCTTAACGCTTTCCTAACCTGATGATAGATCTTGATTGCAATGTTTCGTAGCTTATTTATGTAATTTGTCAGTTAGCAATAGTAATGTACATGCTATATTGTAAGCAAAATTTTTGTATTAATTGTTGATATTAGCAAAAGTCTTGAATTAATAAGCAAAAGACTAGTGGTATGTCATGGAACATTGCTGCAATAACAATGAGGAGAGATTAGAAGGTATTGTAAATCAAATTGCCACCTTAAAATATAACATTAAGAGCAGAGGAAATTCATTTTCAGAAAGGAAGAAGAAAGTAAAGTCATTATTTAGGATAAATAGCGAATTCTGTGTTTTAGGAAGCTCAACTATAAAGATGTATGCTTTTTCTTCCTAAGCACCATATTCCAGGTGCTCCATTTTTCTTTATGAGTGGAATTTGCCATCATCAAAAGTGTCCTTGTTCCTCAAAATTAGCCCAACTTCTTATCTTGTTCACAAATGACATAATTTCTATAGAGGAGTCATTGTATGTGTTTAGCTTCATTTTGAACAATAAATATATACATTCACAAAAGTATGGGACTCTATGTATATGTGATTGATCACAATTCAAGTTTAAGAAATATAAAAGAAACATTTTCATATGCATGTTTTATATGCATGTGCAAGTATACATTCATATATGATATGTAATTATACAGTTATGTACCTTTCCTTAGCTTTTAAAGAATTACGTAAATAATAACATAGCATTGCTAAAATCACCTAAGTAATATATTGGAAGAGGAGTCTGTTTCATGTTGCAGACATACAGACGTAGCCACTCTATGCCAGATGGCAGGCCAACATTCTGATTTCCTCAGGTGAATATCAATAATTGCTCTAACTCTCCTCCCACAAAAAGTGTCACAAAAGCTTACCTGTTTCAGGTCTATAATATAAGATATTAAGTTAAAACATTTAATAATGTAATAACAAGAGTGTAGTTCTTTGCATCCTAATTTTCCTTGTCAAAAAATAAAAATCCTAAGATTCCATTTTCCAATTAAATGTTGTTGAATGCCATATTTTGCCATATTTTGGACTCATGCTTCTGTATATTTTAACTCTCAAATAAGAACTCGAAATCTACTATAGAGCCTCCAGGTATTCTATTCAATTGTGTTTAAGTTCCTGGATTTCTGTCCTTGCTAAATTTTGGAACAATTGGCCTGTTTGACTGACATGATGCTCCTGAATGGATATCAGGATCCAATTGCTCCCCAGAAAGTAACCACTTTATGTATCTCCTTGACTCTTTAACATGTGAATTCCTTGATGACAGAGGTCATATTTTATTTATCTTTGCATCTTCTATTCTAGCATATTGCTTAGTAGACAGGCAGGAAATTCTATGAATAAATTCTATGAATAGAGAAAAATATGGCAGATATGCTAAAAATCTTAAAGAAAAGGAAAACAGCATTAATAAAGTGAGAGAACGAGAGTCTGCTCAGGAGAAAAGGAGAAAAGCCTCAGCTAGAGATTAAAGTAACTAGTGTCTAGAGAATTCTAAGATGGAGAACAAATTCAACAGAGAAATATCAAGTCAATCAAGAACGTAGTTTCTTCCATTTCTTTTTAAGGTTAATGTGTTTAGTATACAGAAGGCAGCGTCTCAGTTAGAATCTATAGTGTGCCTACCACTGACGTTCTGACACTTCTGGGCCAGGAGGTTGATTAGGTAAGGCTCCTCCAGCTTCAGTTTTCACTATGGAGCTAATGCAGTAGCTTTCAGGATGCCCAAAGTAAGCATAAAACGAATCCCCTATACATAGATTTTGTAAAGTGAATAATGGGAATTTTATTCCAAAAGGTTTAGACCCCTCAGCAATATAAAAAAAAAATACAAGAGTGGGATTCAGAGACACGATGCTGGTGGTGAATAATGGAGAAGAGATTTCTTTAAAGAAAGCTGTTGCTTGCTGTGGGTTCTTATGTTCTTAACTTGGCTTCCTTTATGTTCTACTCACTGACTGTGAGGTTGCTGAGAAAGACTTTATCATCCAGAGGGTTTTGAAATGTTGGGAGACACAAAACATGGCAGCTTTGCTCATGCCTGAGAATATTCAGGCAGACGGAGGCCTGCCTCCTGCTTGGAAAATCTAGACTGTGGGAGGACTAAATAATTGCTCTGCTGATGGATCCGGGACTGTGCTGTCACATGGGGATCTCATGGGATCCCAGAGTTTGTCTGGGCAATGGAGGTGGCAGTGCTCCAGATATGGGAGAGAGAGCCAGAAGGTGGGTTTACCTCTTACACAGCTGCCTGGAGGGGTAGAGAGATGGCAGCAGAAGGAGGCTGAAAGTACATGGCTGGAAGCCCCCAAATTGAGGGAGAATCTACTAGTGATTATCCAATATAAAGCTACCTTTGCCCGTGCAAGGACCCTGAAGGAGACTGGGGGCCTAGGAGAGACCACTTACAGACATCAAAAAGGTGTCCCATTATAGAAGGAGTTGATTCTAGTGATTTATTAAGACCTCCAAAGCCAGTGGACACCAGGTAGAAACTGTACCTTTCCTTATACTTCCAATTCCCACCCAAACCTGCTAATGTGTGGGGTGGAGATGAGCAGAGGAAAATGGAAAGGAGAGGCCAACCCATACTTTTCTGGGCTTTTGTTCCTCACTGCATTCTGAGTCAGTGTGAGGTGAAGAGATAATTTAACATAAAGCCAAGAGTATAAGTTTGATTGTTTTCACAAAACTGGGCATTCCCATCATTGATGTTAAAGAATAATTTTTCAAAAAGTAAAAATCACAACTCTTGGGCAAATATCAAATGAAGTCATTTCAAAGATTTTATTTAACTCATTAATTAATGAAGGAAGAAATACCATGTTTATACTGATCCAAAGAGCTTTTGAGAAGTTAGGTTTGCCTAAAATATTTCATAAGGACATGTTAATATACGATGGCTTGAATAGACACAAAACTGGTTGAGGCCTTACAGGGCAATAAGCCTAAAGCTTTGGGGACATTTATGACACCAAAGAGAAATTATTTGTTTCTCTACTGGATAAAAACCTATGCATTATCCTCTGTACCTCCAGAATTGTACAATAGCCGAATAAATTAAAATCCAGTAATATATGGAAAAAAGAGTGATCTCTTTAGCCTATTACAAATTTCAGAAAAATGTTTGGCAGTGAATTGAAATAGTGCAGCCGATAAATGACAAAAACACTGTTACCTAAGAAGGAGCAGAAAATCCAAGAATTATAGTCCAACATCTGTTGACAAATACCCTCACTAAATAAATAAATAAATAAATAAATAAATAAATAAATAAATAAATAGTGCAAAAGGAGTGTGAAAGACAAATGCTTACATTACTGGAAATTCTTTTTCAACACGTCACTTATGTATATCACAGTCATTTTCTGCCCAGCTATTGGTGACTTTTGCAACAATTTTGCAACTTTTCATTGGAAGGTACACTCCTTTCCCAATCAGATATTTCCAGGGAGGAGATTTTGAGTATCCCCTCCCCTGCCCATCCACTGACTCACCGGAACCAAACGTGCCTATCCCTCCCCAACTCCACATTCAGTGATGTCATCTTGGAAGCCTGGAATAGTACATGGAGGGAGTATTTACATTATGGAAATCAACAAATGTTATAATCCAGGTGATTATTTTTTCTTTGCCCCAGAGAGCTGGTTGTTAAACATTGAACAGCACATCACTGTTCTTCACCCTCTTGTGCCCAGACATCTTCTGATGGCTCTCATTAGGCAGTCACACCCACTCAGACAATATTTTCCAGTGTGCTCTGCCAACCATCTACGTCAGAATCTCCTGGGTTGTTTGTGAAAATACAGGTTACTGGTCCTCCACTTCAGCCTTCCTAAATCACAATAACTAGGCTGCAGGACGAGGGGGTTGTGTATTGTAACAAACTCCCTAGATGATTTCTATGTTCTGTAAAATTTGAGAGTCACCCCATTAAAGACTTTTCTTGTCCAACAGCCCCGTTTAATGACTTGTCTCCCTGAATACATGATGTTCTGAAATGACTCTAAATGTTTCATAATTTGTCATATTCTTATTAGAATTACAACATAGTCAATTTTTAGATTAGTATGAGAAGCCAGTCGTTCCTAGACAACAGAAGAGATGAGATAATCTTGTCAGTCACAAAATAGAGAGAAGAGCTGGGTTTGAAGAAATACATATGGTCTGAATTCTTTCTTTCTTCTATTATAATTATCTTAATTTTTGCAAATATATTGTTTATAATTGTAAAATTATGTGGGGTAAAGTCATTGCTTTATAGTTTCACCATATACACATTTTATTTGATAAGCTAACAGGGTAATGTGGGTGTAATTCTAGATAGTATTAATTCAATATCATGAACATGGCCAATCATTTATAACAAGTACTCCAAGAAATATGTGTGTGTGCACGTGTGTGTGTGTGTGTGTGTGTAGTCCACTGGTGATTTAAAACATACAGTATACTTATAAGAGAATTCCATACGCTCTCTTTCTGTATCTTTGTTTTATTTTGCAAATAGTTTGAGTTGTTTGCCAGTTAAGCAGAGTAGAAATAAAAATGTAAGATAGGAGATTTGTTACTAGAGGCAGGTGTTACAGATTTAAAGCAGAGGGTAACAAGGAACAAAAGATAAATGTAAACTAGAGAAAGTAGAAATGCCTAAGAAAAAATGAATTATGCATTGGAAAGAAAAAAATCTTACTTTAATAACACCTTCTACAGATAATTATAAAATGTCTCTGCTGTTCTGAATGTTCTGATAGGTTCACATAATATAAGTTTGATAATAAAAGTAAGAGAGAGAGACATTTCTTTGTCTGATAGAGGAGACAATAATTTGAAATTCCAAATGGGGGGATCCAACAGGGAGAACAATAAAGGAAGCAACAAGGGAGTATGGGGGTGTTTCATGAGGGAAAAGGCTGGAGAGCAAAAAAAAAAAAAAAAAAAAAAAGTCTTGCTTTCCTTGTTAAGGAATTTGAGTAATTGCTTAGAGAGATTCCATGTAAATCTTTTCCCAATGTCATTATGGAATTTGGGGGAATTTCTACAAAACCTGTGGGGACAGGTTTTGATGAGATTTTGAAGTGACAGTAAAGGAAATAATAGAAGGGAGCCTGTCAGGAAATGAGTCATTGAAAAATATGCAGATTCTTATGGCAGCTTGTTCAAAACCATGAAATCAAGAGTTCATATTATTGGATTCTTCTCCATTTGGGGCACAGGAGCCATGCTTACATTGGAGTGCCAATTATATTCATTAAAAGAAAGCAAAAATTATGTATTTTATAGTAGAGAAATTTTAATCCCAAATGAAAACACTAATAATTCATTCATTTCTAAATATTTGCTGAATGACTACTAAGCACCATAACTGAGGGCACATATTTGGTGTTACCTCCATGAAACTTTAAAGTTTACAGCAGGAGAGCAGCCTCAGCTCACATCCGAGCTAGCTCCGGAAGGATGAGTTAGTGTTGGCCAATTGGATAATCAGGGTGGATGAAAGGATTGGGTAATGGGGGACTTTCCAGGATGAGACTATCACATGAACACATGTATTCTAGTATGAAAGAGCACTGTGCTTTTTCAGGAACTGTGCTTAACTCAGTAATGCTGGAGAGACTAGCCAATGAGACTGTAAAAGTAGGTGAAGGCAGGATCATAAGCAGTCTAAAACATCAACTTAAGGAGTTTGGAAATTAACCTGTAGGAGATGAAGAGTTTTACATGATCATATTTGCAATTAAAAAAAATAGGCACCCTGGTGAAGTGTGGAGACCCCATTATTTAAGCAGAGAATAACCATTAAGCTATTCATAAAACCTGACCCTTCAGGAAATCTATTACCTGATGCTTCTGGACAGCAAAGATGTTAGTGAATTATGAAAATGTTCCCGGCCCTCTTGGCCTGATAGTCTTTCACTTTCCTGGCTTTCATGTCTTGACTTGAGACTAATGATGGGGACAATGGAGCTATCAAACATGATTAAAAAAAGTCCATTCTTTGGGTGATGCCTTTTGCCTTTTTATTTCTCACACAATGTGTGTTGGGTTTAGTGGTTGCAATTGCAGACCAATATGAAAGGCATGATATTTTTAGATTAAATTAAGAGAAATGATTACGAAATGGTGTCACTCAAAATGGCCCTCTCCCCTTCTCACTTTTTCCATATTTACACACACACACACACACACACACATATCTCAAGACTATTTTAAATTATTTGCCACTTCAGCCACAATGTTTCAGTTTCTGAGGCACACAGCAGTTTCCCCACTCCTCGTGGAACACAGTTACATTTCTTTCCAAGGTAGATTGCTTTACTGTCAATATAAGTCACCGTAATATTACTCAAGATTCAGGTGGAAGTTGGGAGCTGTACAGCAGAGTAAAATGAGTATTTGTTCTTGGCTTGAAACAGACCTTAAAGAATGAACCAGAATTACATTGACACATTAATTGGTTATCCTTAAGAAAATTTCTTGATTTTATTGAGATTCAAATACAGTTCTCATTGGTTAAATGGGAAAGACAATGGCTATTTCAAAGGGCAGTTATGTGTTGACATATAAAGTACCAGGTGCGCTTCTCTGGCCAAAGATGCTTAATGAATACTAATCAAGATGTTGGCGATGATGCTAATTTGATATCTAATAAGCATTTTTCTTTTTCAGCAGTCCAAGCACATTGATCAAGTGTGTAGTAATAGTAAATAATAAATATTAAATGGAATGTGACATATTATAGAATTTCTTTTTATGGAATTCTCAAAGCCCCTAAGGAGGTTCTTGGGGTTATGTCTATTTCTACCTGTCCGGTCTCAGACACCCATTTCTACTGCTATAAACAACTAAAATGTGTGTGAGAAACAGGAAAACTTTTGAGGATAAAATACTTAATAGCATTTGAATATAATATTTAATATAATATTAAAAAGTAGCCAGTCACTATTAAGGGAATTAAAGAAAGGTGCATGTCTTGCAGGATATGGATAATACTTTAAAATGATGATGCAGAAGTCGAGGAAATTTATATTCCATTAGCAATTAACTATCAAATAATTTTCTTTTCTAGACAGAAGTTTTGTAACAGATTATGTAACAAAATATCAATGATTCATGTACATATTTTTATTCTTCTTCTGCATATTAGTTTTTTTTTTTTTTTCCTACAGAGAATAATTTGAAAACTCCTTGTTATGGAACATCATGTACAAATTCATGTTCTAACATTTGTCGAGATTGTTATTTCTTTATACAGATGATAATATTTTAGTTGCTTCTCCTACTTTCAGGGGGAAAATTCTATTTTAGTATTAGGGATATGAGGTAAGGAAGCCTCAAAAAGCTGAGTTACAGAATCAAAACTTTGATCTCTCAGATGTAGTTTGAAATCTTAAAAAATTTTCTAGATTTATAAAAAATGTATCTGCAGATTTATAAAAAGTATATTTCTTTTCAATCTTTGTGGCAACATATTCACTTAGGGTAGTTTTGCTTTAAAACATTGAATCAGTTAATTTTAATTCCCCCACCTTGTTTGCCTTAGGCTAAATCAAAATTTCAAAGGAGCTACAAAAATTGAGTGACCTTCAAAAATCCCCTGTAGTGTTCATTAGCACCATTGGATGGTTATCTGAAAGTTGTTTAATGGCTACTTGAATAAAATTTACCTAGATCTTAATAAGAATTTATGAGAGAATTTGCAAAATTGATTTTGAGTTTTAAGAGGCAATGACCCTTGAATCTCAACAGAGAGATACTTGGTACTAATGAAGTGACGAGTTCAATTCACACAAATGTCCCTGAAGTTCTTTGAACTAGTGATCTAGGCTGAATACTTAAAAAAGTAGAAATGATGTAGCTGATGGATAGCCTAAATATAAGTGGAACTTGGAAACTGTGAAAATCACAATGAAAGCAGAGTGGTCACATTAAGCAAAACAGAAGTTAACACTGTATATAATTTAATGAGTCAGTTTTAACATATCCATGTCTTTGAACATATTTTATTTTTTATGTCTATTCTATTTTTAGAGGGAAGCAGAAAATTCCTAAAAGACTACCCTGAGCACAAAGCTCTTGCAGAATTGTCTTTGATATGAATATTAATGTAATTCACTGAAGCTGACAATTCTCAGCCTGGGAACTTGTTTCTATAGTTTAAATGGAATCAATGGAAAATGTGATTTGATATATGGAATTTATCACATCACTCACAATTCTTCATATTTGTGCATTCAAAACTTGAAAATTAAAAAAAAAATTCTTCTAAGTATTAAGTAGTGTCACAAAATTCTAGATAATTCCTAGTGGATACACAAGAGGAATATATATTTCATTGCATCCTTATCATTCAAGCTCAGTTATACACATGTGAAGTTTGAAATAGTGAAAGATCCTTCATCTATGGATGATCCTAGGAGTTGTTCTCTTACATGGTTCTCATAATTTTCATTATATCATTAATGATATCCAGTGGCCTCATCTCCTTAAGTTTAGTGTCATAGTTCTTTGAAATTAATATGATTATCTTATATCAAGCCCTAATAAACTTGATTTGGCAGCCTTCATTATAAGAATAAACATTTCTCTTAAGAAATTTGCAAACCAATGCAACAGATTTACAAAAACATTCTATTACCACTTAATAGCTTTCAGAAAAGACATCTGATCCCACTTTCCCCCTCATCACTGAGGTTCTAATTACTCTGATATAATAGCTATGAGATTTTACTTTTTACTGTTCAGACAGATTCTTCAATAATATGAAGCAGAAAGAAAACATTAAAATTCTGTTCTATATTGACAGGCTATAGGTAAAAGCAGTTGGATCCAATTTATTTCTCCAGTTCTATCATATTGAAAACATCTTTTATGTTCTTCTAACCATATTTGTTAGTGAACCTAAATATTTGGTGCACAATGAATGAAAGAAAAAAATAATTATTTTATCTTAATTTATGTGTATCTATACAAAGCTTTAGACTCAGATGAAACAGGCTTAGATTCACTATCGACTTAATTCATTTACTTGTATACAAGTTCTATTTTTTTATGATAACAGAGGTTAAATAATTTGGTTTATTATTATTATTACATTTGAAATAGTTTATAGGGAAGTAGTTCATGCTCTACCAACAATATATTTGTGTAAATACACAAGATCTCCTATCTTGATTTTGTTGTAATTTAATCTTATTAGACCTTTTATGCTGGTCCAAAGCTGTTATGTTCCCCAGAAAAGGCCATGTTCTTTTAATCCATTCCTGTGGCTGCAGACCTATTGTGGGTGGGACCTTTTAATGAGGTTATTTCAATTGAGATGTGACCCAGCCCATTCAAGATGGGTCTTCATCCTTTCCTGGAGTCCTTTATGAGAGGATAAAGGACAGAAAAAGCTGAGAGAGCTTAGAGAGAAAAGCCCTGGAGAAGCTAAGAGAGAACCTGCAAGACACAAAGAGAAAGCCACTGGAACCAGAAGCTGAAAGCATCAGAACCCAAAAGCAAATGACCAGCAGACACTGGCCATGTGCCTTCCCATGGGACAGAGGAACCCCGGATGCCAACAGCCTATCTTTAGAGTCGAGGCATCATCCTGTTGATGTCTTAATTGGCACATTGTCATGGCCTAAGAACTGTAAATTGTGAGTTAATAAATCCCCATTTTAAAAGCCAATCCATTTCTGGTCTGTTGGACTGTGGCAGCTTTAGCAAACTGAAAACCCTTTATTATATTATATATAATTTATTATATATTATGTATATAATTTTTTAATCTTCACTTCAACATTAATAACTGATAAACTATAGCCAAATCACAAATTCTTTAAATCTTATCTCTAATTTGAAATGGTCATAATTATAACAGGTTCATAGAACTGCTCTGAAGTTGAAAAGAGAAGAAACTTTCTGAACACACCTTGCAAATTAATAAGGGTTATACAAATATCATTTGGAATTATTGGAATTATTATTGGGTGCTGCCTCATATCCTATTTACATAGTAATGCAGTTTTGGGGCAGTCCATTAAGGAGTAAAAACAATTCAAATATTAGGGGATGATATGAACCATATATACATATACATACATATGTATACACATAATATGTGTGTGTGTGTATATATATATATATATGTATATATATACATATATATATATATATATATATATGAGAGAGAGAGAGAGAGAGTGGCATTTGAAATAATGATCAAATGCACAGAAAGGATGATGGCCAAATTTACATTTCAGTTATTTTGGATAGTTTTTGGAGATTGATCCCTGGTTATTAGATTAAATTATGGCTTGACTGTACCTAGCAGTACAGATAAACATACAAAGTCTTGTTGGAAATGCAAGATATATATTTTATATATATATATATATATATATATATATATATGTATGTATGATATATGGCTTGAAATAATAATCTTGTATTATCTGTCACAGTCACATATTTGTGAGTCACATGGGATTCAGCTGAGCTCCACTGGGCTTGAGTGGAAGACTGTTTTTCAAGCTGTAGATCTGGCTGGACTTGGATCTTCACTGCAGGTGAGCTCACATTTGCTTCATATGTAGTCATTCTGTTGCTGCACCCGGCCAGAGGAAATTCTCCACATGGTGATGGTGGAAGTATGAGAATAAGACCTAGAATGCCAATGTTTTAGGCTTGTGCCTGAATTATATCTGATAATATGCCATTTCTAAGGCAAGTTGCATGGGTAAGTCCAAATGCAATGGGCTAGAAAATATACTACACCTACAACGAGACCAAAGACAATCATATGGCTCTCCCTAATATTAATAGAATGTGTTCAAACCCATGGAGGTGGGAAGGAAGTCAATATTTGCCACATAAAGATCCAATTGACCACACTTGAGTTTGTTTTTTAATCAATTTTATTGAGGAAAAATTTGCATATAATAATTTAAAAATTTAATGTCATTCTTTTTACAGTCATATGACTATCTTATCTCAGGCACTATTAAACCTTGAACATAATGGCAGTCAATAAAAGGCACAAATTGTAAGTTGTTTGTTAAATGAGTTCACATATATGTTGACATAGCCACTATAGCAACATTATAATCATTCCTAAAAGTTCCTTCATGCCCATCTGCAGTCAATCCAACTTTCCCAACCCTAACCTAATAGTACACAAGTTTTCCTACATCTATTGTCCTATTTCTTCCTTTTTTACAACCAGAAATCTTGAAAGAATTATTTACATTTTCTATTACTTTATACTCTTCTCAAAATCATTTTTCAAATAACTGTCTTTGTTATCACCCAACTGTAATTACTCAGGTCTTGTTCATTAAATTTTTTTTATCCAAATGTCTTAATCTATTCATATTTTATTTCCTGTGTCCAAAACAACTATACTCGCCCTTTCATTTTTGTCAAACCATATTTTTAACCCTCAGGTTGCAGCTTACATGTTAGTCTTCCCTGAAATACTTCCTTGAATGTACTATTCTGGATTAGATGATCCTGGAATATTCTTTATAGTCTTAATGTAGAATTCATCTATTTAAATTACCAGTTAGTGTATTTCCCCCATCACAGAATATAAACTTGTTGATACCCATGTTATACACAATGCCTACAATAATTCCTGGTACATGAGATATGCTCAATAAATGTTGCTTGATCAAATGAATAAAAATTATATTTATAAAGCCATTCATTATTTATCCTAGTAGAATTGATTAGTCCTTTCTTCGATCACCACTGCACTTATAATTTGTCACTTAATTTATTTTTGCTTATGTTCAGCTCTTCCATCAGGTTTAATGGTCTTATGTACTTTTTGCTCTCAGTACCTGGCACACAGTTTGGCACTCACAAAATTATTTTGAATCATTGAATGGATAGATGAACCTATTCTCTACCCAGGCATTTCCCCAATGGCTTTTCACATTTTCTTCTCAACCTTTTCAAATCTCTTGAACAATATTATATGACATTAATTTAAAGTGAAAAATTATATTCTCTAAATATGCATCTGGACCAACATCAAAACAACCATGCTATTTGACATTTGTCATAGAAATAATTTTAAGTATTGTCAGTGTTTTGCTTTTTTCCTTGTGAGAAGAAGAAAAGTTTTTTCCAAGTTTTATTATCTTTACATTATCCGTACCCTGGCAGACCCTTCAAGTAAGCAGTGTTTTTAGAAGATCTATGCTAAGTTCCCCATCAATAACACATGTTCTTAAGAGGACTTAAATGAGACTTTGCAATTTCACAAATAAAACCCTGGGGTCCTATATTATTTTGAGGTCTCCTGATGACAGTCAATCCCAGGCTGGAAATACCTTGCTTCCATGGTACTTTCAAGAGGATGGACAGTGGCCATCCTTACATTAAAGATGCCCATTATGGTCTCACCATACTATTGTAATGATTCCTCTAGCCCTGTAGCAATTCATCTATACAATTTTAATGGATTTTCTTACAAGTTATGCTTATCCAGTTGGGCAGACATGCTAAGACTAGTCTTTGGTAGACTGATCAAAATACTATTCTTGATAAAAGGAAATGGTCACTGTTTTAAGTAGGATAGTGGCATAGTATCACATGATATCTTCAAAAGCTCATATATGCCTTTATAGCAGAAATTACCAAAGGAGATTTTCAGCGTTCTTGAAATACAGGATCAAACCTTTCAGTATTAATGAGAAAGAGTCATGCTTTCAATTCAGACTACTCTAATCAGTGATCTCCCAGTGAATAAAAGCTCATGAATGTTAGCAGAAAAGTCCACAGAGAAATGTAACTTGGTCAGCATGGTTAGTTGTCCTCCTTTGTGTGGATCTGCTGTAAGGTAAATAGGCTTGTTTGTACAGCTGGTGAACATATTAACAAAATAGTATAAAAGTTCAAAGAAGATAGTAGTCAATGATATTAATTATTTTGTCTGTAACACATGATTAAGTATTTCTTTGTATACTTTTCTCTCCTTAATTTGAAAATACAATATTGTTTTCTCAACTACGATAAAAGCCCCCAGAGGATGAGAAGGTAGATTATATTTTTAGGCTCCTCCTCTTATCACCAACTCTAATGTAGAGGTCCTTACAAAATTGAACAACAGATAGGTTTTCCAACATGAACTTGAAAAGTTGAAATTTTCAGGATAGGAATAACAGAATGATGATATGTTAAGCAGAATAATGACTCCTAAAGACATCTACACCCTCATCCCTAGAACCTGTGAATATCTTAGGTGACATGACAACAGAAAATTAAATTTTCAGATGGAATTAAAGTTGCTAATCAGCTGATGTAAAGATAGGGAGAGTATCCTAGATTATCCAGGTGGTTTCAATGTAATCACAAATGCCTTAAAAGTGGAAGAGGAAATTAGAAGAGAGTGAACCAAAGGGATGACAGCATGAGAAAGACTCAGCCCTACACTGATGACTTTGAAGGTAGAAGAAGGGGTCATTAGCCAAGGCAAGGGGGCAGCCTCCAGAGGCTGAAAAGACAGGGAAATTGATTTTCCCTGGAGCCTCCAGAAGGGAATGCTTTCTGCGGATACCCTGGTTTTAGTCCAGTGAGACCCATCAGACTTGTAACCTACCGAATTCTATGATAAAAAATTTGTGTTTTTTTTTTTTAATGCCAATCAGTTCGTGGTAATTTGTTATGGCAGTAATGTGAAACTAATACAGAGAAGAAAAGCCAGATTTTTTGGCTTTGTTCTTTGTCAGCTGTGAGACCCAGGACATACCATTAATCTCTCTAAACTCAATTTATTTCTGGCAAAATGGGACCTGGAATAATAAACTTGCCATCATTGTTAATATTAAGGGAAGTTATTTTTTTAATAAATGTTTATTGATGCTCAACTATATTCTAGGCACAATGCTGGGTGCTACAGGGTGAAAGTTATCAAACTCACAGTCCCATCTATCATTTATTATAGTTGGAATTGGATTAAAAAGTACATATCTTATAAAATAGTTTGCTCTCTCCTCTCTAGCAAAAGAGTATGTTTTATTAATACAACTGCACTTTATATGTGGCTTTTCAAATGAACTCCTTTTTAAGAACAACTAACCAGTGGCCTGCGTTTCTGAAGCATTTATTGGTGCTCTCAGATTGAGAGGAAAACAGGAACTGATAGAGAACAGGATGGATTTTTGTGGAAAGACAAATATTTTCCAACAAAGATGATGCAACAGCTTGCATGTGTGTGTATGCGCGTGCATATTGTGTTGGGTCTATTGTATTGAAATCATATTAGAAAGTTTGCTCATCATGAGAACGAAGAGGTTTTTGACTAGAAAAGACAGTACAGAGATTGTTCAATAATCAGCTTGTATATCTTTGCTTTCCTGGTATACAATTTTTCTTCTTGTTTACTATTGCCATTTGCTCATTGAAAGTGCACTCATGTAACCAGGGAAAGAAACATCCACCACTATAGCCAGCACTAGAGGGCCAATTTTGATTATTTTAAGATGATTGTAGTGATTCCTCCTTGCCAATGCTTGATTGAGGCAAAATAATTTATGATATTTCTCATAAATAAGGGGACAATTCCTAGGGTCACATCTGAGAAGTGGTTTCTTTGCTCCCAAAAAGAGAATCCTATGGGGAGAATTTTCCTTTGATGAGAACATATGTGGTTATGTGATGAGGAAATGCTTGGAGCTATGGCAGTCATCAGGGGACAGAACTGAACAAAAGTCAACATGCTAAAGAGGGGACAGTAGAATGATTGAAAAATTCTGGGTCCTTGATTGTGTTGAAGAGTCACTGACTTAACCAACTCTGGAACCTCCCTGCCTCTGGCTTTCTTGTTTTGAGAGATTAAAAAAAGTCAATATTGTTTAATCAATTCACTTTTTTTGTTACCAATATTAAAACATACTAAGTTATACTGTTTTCACAGGAGTTTGCAATATTTTAAAGGAAAGTGGGAAAATTTAATTTTAATCCTGTGTAAGTGGTGACCAATGCAAAGAAGATTTTAAAAGAACACAGAGGCAGAAATACTTGGAAGGTATTTTTGAAGACTGAAAGTTTTATAAAATTTGAAGAAATGTTTCCTTTATTTCCTAATTCATTTATTCATGTGGAAAACATTTAATGGCCACTCATTATATATCTGAACAATATAAATTAAAAGAACAACAAAAAGTTTCTATTAGGCATAATAAAATGAACATAGCCATCTCTTTATTTCTATGTATTATGTTGTTAATTTTGAATCACTTTCAAAGTTACAGAAAATATGTAAGCACAAAGAACATTTTCTGAATTATTTGAGGATAGTTTACTGACATGGTGCCTTATTACCCCTTGACACTTTTGTGTATTTTTCCTCCAAGCAACATTTTCCTAAATATTCATGACACAGCTATCAAAATCAGGAAGTTTGCATTAGTATACTATTGCCATCCAACCCAAAGCCAAGTCAAGATTCTTCAATTGTCACTAATGTCATTTAGACATAAGGATCTATTTCTGATTTGTACATTGCCTTTAGTTGTTCTGATCTTTCATTTCCTACAATCTGAAACACTTCCTCAGTTTTTACTTGACTTCAAAAACATGGCACTTTTAAAGACTTCAGGTTAGTCATTTCATAGAATATCCCTCAATTTGGAATTGTCTGATGTTTGCTCATGGTTATATTTAGGTCATGCAAATTTGGCAGGAAAATCACGGAAGTGATGCTGTTTTCTCTCTGCATCCGTAATGACAGCACATGATTTTGACTCAGGTGATCTCTGTTGGCTTCTCTGTTTTCAACTCACTCTTTAACATTTTATAAGGAACAAGCATTTTGAAGTACTACTTTGAAACTATAAATATTCTGTTCTTCAACAAATTTGAGATATGTGTACTTATATTAATGGGAGTTTGTGTTTTTGTTTTATTCAAAGGGCTATTATCCATTAATAACATTTATCCATTAGCATCATTTATTTTGATATTCAAATTATTTTCAATATTGCCAGTGGGAGGCCCTTCAAGTGGCTTCTCAGTCCTTCTGATGTGTTCCTATCATTCCTTGGGCACTTTCTTACTTTCTGGCACAAGACATTCCAGGTTTACTTTGCACTTTCCCTGACACTGCCCTGAAATCATCTATTTCTCTGAGTAGCCATAGATTCTTTTAGTGGGGGATAATATTCATAAGCAAGATCTGGACACTACATGTGCTTTCAGTGTTATTGCTCCCAGGCCCTGCCATTGGACAGAACTAGAGAATATATGCATGTAAACATACACACATATATGCATAACTATATGTATTTTATATCTGTATATATATATATATATATATATATATATTAAAAACCATGAGTCCATATAGATAACCCCAAATCCAGTCCAGCTCTACAGGGTTGGTTCTTGTTTTCTTTCCTTTCTATGATTGTAACTCCCTTTTCCAACTGTGAGAAATCTGACTTCCATTATGCTTAAAATATATACTTATTTTACATTCTTATTTGCTCAATCCTCTTTTATGTAACTAGCCCCCATCACTCCTGCCACCCCCTTTCACACACAGACTTGGGCACCAGAGCACCTGGCCACGTTCCTCCCCTTTGGAGTCCCCACCCAGACACCTCCTCTCCCAGGCTCTGACACCAGATTTTGGGCCACATTGTCTACTTGCTCCTTGCCCCCAATTTGACAGCTACCAAACCTTGCCTGGCCCTGCCTAGTAGCTTTAAGATTCAATTGTTCTGGAAGGAAGGAGAAGGGAAAGGAAAAGTCTCATAGGCATAAGGTAGCATTTCCCAAACCGGTAATTTAGAATTCCTTAAAATGACTGGGAATTATGAATGTTTTGATTTGGGAATCTGTAAGTCCCCAAAAGGCAATAATTAGATGAATTAAGTGAGCTGACTTTTTTTTTTGCATCATAAACTTTATCTTTCCTGCAATTAAATTTATTAATGGCCATTGAAATGTATGAGAGCAAAGGAACTTATCACTAAGAGTGCTACTGTCAGACATGCAAATATCTAACCATAACGCCAAGCCATCTGAATCATAGGCTAAATGCAGAGTGGGGGAGGAAACCGATATGGGGGTATAGAGAAAGTAGCATTAATTTCTGTTGAATAGACAATGAGGGAAGATTTCATGAGGATATAGCGTCCGGTTTGAAGCTTTACAACCTGAAAGTAGGCTTTCAGAAGGCAGAGGAGGGTCAAAGGGGACTTTAGACTGCAGGATAAACCTAAATGGGATCTAAATGCATAAGGTAATTAACTTTTAATTATTTCCTAGAGAGGTATCTCAAGAAGAAAGTGAACACTTGAGGGAAAATTTTGGTAACCATTATGTGTATGTGTTTGTATATGGCTGTGTGATGGTGTGAGAATGTTTTGTATATGTGTGCGTGTGTGTGTGTGTGTTCATGAGACATGTTAAAATGAAAACTGGGAGAGAGTCTCACCTAAGGGATGGTTCAAATTTAATGATCCACATTTTATTTCTATTATTTGTGTCTTATATTTACTAAAACACTAAACAGGGAATATTTAAGATAATCCAGATGTGGAAAAAGCTATATCTTGATTTAAACTCATGGGAATACATAAATGCTTTAGATATTTGAGTATGTCATACAAGTATTTTCATTCCTTCTTGGGCAACCGAGAGGATGGTGCCTCTGATTTTAGTGATGTTCTAGTCCCTGGTTTTTGTTTGATTCAAGGAAACTTTCTCCTTCTAGCTTTGATTTTAAGCATGTATCACAGCAAGTAAATATGTGATAGGGATATCAGAGTAAAGAAACTTATGCAACACACAGAAGGAACTTTCCATAGCAATGCCACTCATATTTTTATATGCATGTTAGTTCAATTAATTGCTCAGATAGTGGGCATTATCAATATGTCCTATTGTTATATATGCTGGTAATAATATTAAAGTATTATTTTGAGGAAAACCTCAAGTAGCACAGACTAATTAAAGCCAGATTGAATATCTGTTTTCCGTAAGTGTCTGTCCATTGTTTATGGTCTGCTAATTGACTGAAACTCTGACTCCTCACATAATAAAAACACAAAATCTTTCAGGCATATGCCTACTGGGTCTCCAAATAAAGATGTTTATAATATTGTTGAAGAGCTAGAGCATGACACAAAGGAAAACAGTTAAATACCTTTTGGGAAAATGTTCCACATTTCTAAAGAACAATTTAAAATTGAATTGAAATTAATCAACTAATTAATGAAGCATCTGTTATGTGCAGTATCCTTGCTGAGAATTGTACTAGAAATAAATAAATAAAAGCCTATGGTGCCAAGTGAGGAGCTAGTTAGCTATCCTACACTGAAAAGAACTAAGGAAACTAATTAGAAATACAAATCCTGCAAGATACATTATAAGATGGGAGTCAGAATCAAGAGACACAGAGGACTTGTCTATGAAGTCAGAAAGATGTAGTTAAATGTAATTAGGCTATTCAGCCATAAAGACCTGAGTATAAGCCTGTTTTAAATATCTCTACTATTTAGGAACCTAAAATTTCTAGTGTTCAGTTTATTTATAAATGGGGGAAATAATAGCACATGATGCTTTGTATGAGAGTTTAAAAAACTGAGTCAGATGTATACACATACAAGAAGGTATTCTTCTATTTCTATCACTCAAGAAATTCTAATTCTGATCTCTGGGAATTATGAACAAAGTTTTTAACATGCATCTTTATTCATTTATTCAATAAATGTTTAATGAGCACCTAGAATATATGAATGGCAATGGGGTCACTGTGATGTATAAATTCCCATGTGCTGGATTATTTGAAAGGGGAAGAGGGCACTGTGGTATATAAAGTGTTAAAATTTAACTCTGTCGCTACATAATTTCAGATTTTGCAGCCCAGGAGAGTTTATATGTATATACATACATACATACATACATATGTATATTGAAGAAAAGTTGCCAAAACACATACCTAAATCTACTACTACAACCTTTTCAGAAAAAACAGTTGCTTTAGCATTAGCCTCTACTCGCAGTCTTCCAATAGTCCACACTACATTCAGTGTAAAAGTGGAAGTCTTACTATAGCTAGAAGGCCTTTCGTGATACTCCCTCATTCATTTCTCTGACCTTATTTTCTACCTGATCTCCTTGCTATTTATCAAACAAACGAGACAAAAAAGTTTCTTACTCCCTCCAACTGGAAAGATCCACAGATTTTATCCCCTCAGATCCATCAGATTCACGTATTTTTTTTCCCTCATCTCCTTCAAGTCTTAATTCAAAAATTGAAAGCAGGAACTCAAATGATATTTGCACACCAACGTTCATAGCGACATTATTCACAATTGAGAAAAGATGGGTGCAATGCAAGTGTCCATCAGCCGATGAATGGGTAAACGAAATGTGGTCTCTACAAATGAAGGACTATTATTCAGCTGTCAATTCAACTGTAAGAAGGAATGTTGTCTTGATGCATGTCACAAGATGGGTGAACCTTGAAGAAATCATGTTGCGTGAAATAAGCCAGACACAAAAGCACAGATATGGTATGATCTCAATGATTTGAAATAATTAGAGTAAGCAAACTCAATGAGTCAGAATCTAGAATATAGGCTACCACGGGATGAGGTGGGGATACAGAATGGGAAGTTAAGGCTTAAAATGCACAGTGTTCCTATTTGGAATGATGGAAATGTTTTGGTAATGGATGGTGGTGATGGGAGCACAACATTGTGAATGTAATTAACAACACTGAAATATCTATCTGAATGTGACTAAACGGGGAAATGTTAGATTGTGGGAACAGAATGAATTAAAAAAAATCATTGTAACTACACTACACAAATAGTGAACCATGAATTAAACCATGGACAATAGTTAATAGCATAATTATAAAAATGTTAGCATCATTTCCAACAAATATTCCACACCAATGTAAGGTGTTAGTAATAGGGTGGTCAAAAGGAAAGATAGACGGTAAAGACTGGGACTGTACAACTTAGTGAAACCTAGAGTGATCAATGATGGTGACTAAATGTACAAATATAAAAATGTTGTTACATGTGGGAGAACCAAAGAATGTCAACCTTGCAAGGTGTTGAAAAAGGGATGGTATTGGGGAAAAATATAGTCAATGCAACATTGTAATTTGCTCCCATTAAATATAACAAAGGCAATATACCAAAGCTAAATGTCTATGAAAAGGAGATAAAAGGGATGGGCATGAGATTCTTGGTAGTGGTGGTGGTGTTTGACCTTATTGCTGTATTTTATTTGATTTTTATTTTTTGTTTTATGTTATTATTCTTTCTCTAATTTTTTGAATAATTAATATGTTCAAGTGCTGATTGTGGTGATGAACGCACAACTATATGATGATACTGTGAACAATTGAAGGTACACTGTGGATAATTGTATGGTATATGACTATATCTCTATAAAATTGCAGGGAAAAAAATAAACAGAGGGATACAAGTGCTGGAGAAAATGTAGAGAGAGGGATGAATCTATTCACTGTTGGTGGGGAAGTAGAATGGTGTAGACTCTCTGGAGGACAGCTTGTGGTGTTTTCACGAGAAGCTAAGTATGTGTGTGCCACAAGGTACTGCAACCTCATTATTGGGTATATACTTGGAAGATCTGAGAGCAGGGACATGAATGGACATCTGCACACTGTGTTTATGGTGGCAGTATTCGAGAGTTGCCATGGATGGAGGTGGACTAAGGTTACATGGTGAACTGTGGTATATGCACATAGTAGAAAATTGAGCAACTACAAGAAGAAATGAAGTTATGAGCCATGCGACTAGGTGAATGGATTTTGAGGACAGCGTTTTGAGTGAAGAATGCCAGAAATGAAAAGACAAACATTATAATGCCTCATGTAATATGGACTAAATATAATGGGCAAACTCTAAGAATTGAATCTTAGAAACAGGTTGTCAGGGGAAGGTTTAATTAAAGGTCCCTAGACTGTAAGATCTTAAAGCAGTCACATCTATTCCTGAATTGAAATGGTTATCCATAAATTCTGAGATGCTGAGCTCTTTGTATATAACCTGATTGGTCTCTGGAACTTTTGGTATTTATGTGGCAACTGAAACTCAGAGCTAGAGCTTGGCAGCCATGAATGTTAGTTTTACTGCATACAGCAACTGTTAAAAAAGCTGAAAAAGAATTCAGACATCAATTAGAGATATAAATGAAGCTGATGTGGTTAGGACTAAGGCAAATCAGGTCAAAGGGTAAAGGACAATACTGACTGTGTTCTAAAATTTCAACTTCTGTGTGAGACCAAGAAATGTTTATTTGGTGCAGGATTTATACTTCCTGCAACACACTAAACAATTTAACTTGTACAGTCAGTTTGTCTGAACAGCATGAGTACATGGAGCTTTGAATTGGAAATGATATCTGGTGGGTTTGCACAGGTTGGTAAATCCCGATACATCCCAAAGTGGTTTGGGAGAAAATAAAAATGTATTTGTGGGTCCCCCTTGAAGAATTGGGGAAAAATGAGGAAATGTTGGACTTCCTCACTGGGTTATTATTGATAATCATACAAGCATTGAACACTACCAGTTTAGTAGGCCAAGCCCTCGATCTTGGGGTTTGCCCTCAAGAAGCTTGTTACTGCAAAGGAGAGTCAATGCCTACTTATAATTGTGCCTAAGAGTCTCCCCCAAGAACCTCTTGGTTGCTAAGATGGGACCTCTCTCTCTAAGCCTGCATGGCAGGTAAACTCACTGCCTTTCCCCCTATGTGGGACATGATTCCCAGGGGTGTAAATCTCCCTGGCAATGTGGAACATGACTCCTGGGGATGAGCCTGGCCCTGGCATTGTGGGATTGAGAAAGTTTTCCTGACCAAAAGGAGGAAGAGAGATGAAACAAAATGAGGTTTCAGTGGCTGAGAGATTTCAAATGGAGTCGAGAGGTCACTCTGGAGGGTATTCTTACATCTTAGTAAACTAAGATGTCCCTTCTTAGTTTTTAGTGTATTGGAATGGTTAAAGGGAAATATCTGAAGTTGTCAAACTGCAACCCAGTGGCCTTCATTCTTGAAGATGATTGTATAACAATGTAGCTTACATGGTGTGACTGTGTGATTCTGAAAACCTTGTGGCATACATTCCCTTTATCAGTGTATGGAAAGATGAGTAGAAAAATGGGGACAAGAATTAAATGAAAAATAGGGTGGGATGAGGGGGATGGAAAGCTTTAGGTGTTCTTTTCTATTTTTATTTATTTTTTCTTTTTGGAGTAAGGAAAATGTTCAAAAATTGATTCTGGTGATGAATGCACAACTATATGATGGCATGGTAAATAATTGTACACTGTGGATGATTGTAGGGTATGTAAATATATCTCAATAAAGCTGTATTAAAATAACAGTGTGGTATATGAGGATCCTATATTTTATGCATGATTGTTCTGTAAACCCACAACTTCTCTAATAAAAAAAGTTAACATCACAAAGAAGATTTCCTTGAATATCCTATTTAACACTGCAAACACTCCTGCCCTTCCACTCTTCCTTACCACTCTGTTTTTTTTTCTCCTTAGCACTTATCTTTTCATATAAATATTCCAAAGTGTAAGTTGAAATTTGGCAAAACAAGGACCTACCGAATGTTGGAACTTCTGAGCTTACCTTGGTGATAGATTTAAGACCTAAAGTCACTGCTCCAGTTTAAGGCGAGCGGGACAGCGGTTAATAGTAGTTTGGCACCTCATCTGTGCCAACTACTGTATATATTTATTATCTCAGTTAATTTTCCCAACAAATTGTCCTGTAGTGTTTTTTTTTTTTTTTTTTCATTTTATAGGTGAGGAAAAGGGATTTATGAAAGCTAAGCTATTTTTTAAATTCATTTTTATTGAGATATATTCACATACTATACAATCATCCAAAGTGTACAATCAACTGTTCACAGTACCATTATATAGTTGTGCATTCATCACCCCAATCTATTTTTTGAACATTTCCTTGTAAAAGAAAAAGTGAAAAAAAAAGAATAAAAAATAAAAGTAAAAAAGAACACCCAAATCATCCCCCCATCCCACTCTATTTTTCATTTAATTTTTTGTTGCCCTTTCTCTTCTCATCCGTCCATGCACTGGATAAAAGGACTGCGATCCACAAGGCTTTCACAATCACACTGTCACCCTTTGCAAGCTTTATTGCTATATAATCGTCTTCAAGAGTCAAGGCTACTGGGTTGTAGTTTGATAGTTTCAGGTATTTATTTCTAGCTATTTCACTGCACTAAAACCTAAAAAGAGTTATCCATATAGTGCATAAGAGTGCCCAGCAGAGTGACCTCTTGACTCCATTTGGAATCTCTCAGCCACTGAAACTTTATTTCATTTCATTTCATGTCCCCCTTTTGGTCAAGAATATGTTCTCAATCCCACAGTGCCATATCCCATGTTGCCAGGGATATTTACACCCTTGGGAGTCAGACCCCACATAGCGGGGAGGGCAGTGAGCTCACCCGTCGAGTTGGCATAGCGAGAGAGAGAAGGCCACATCTGAGCAACAAAGAGGCACTCAGGGGGAGACTCTTAGGCACAATTATAAGCAGGTTTAGCCTCTCCTTTGCAGTAATGAGCCTTATAAGGGCAAGTCCCATGATAGAGGGCTTGGCACATCAAACTATCAGTTCTCAATGTTTGTGAGAACATCAGCAACCATCCAGGTGAGGAAGCCCATCACCTCTGCATTTTCCCCTGGCTCCTCAGGGGGGCCCTGCATATATATTTTTATTCTCTGCCCAAATTACTTTGAGATGTGTTGCTATTTCACACTAACATATGCAAACCCACCAGGTCTCACTTCCTATTAAAAGTTCCATGTGATTATGATAATTGAACAAACTGTATGAGTTAAATTGTTTAGAAAATATAGTTATTGAACTAACTAACCATTTATTCCCTTGGTCTCACATGGAATTTGAGGCTTTTAAACACAGTCAGTATTGTCCTTTACCCTTTGGCCCGATTTGCCCTATTCCTAACCACATCTGCCTCATTCATATCTCTAGTCGAAGTCTGGACTCTTTTTCATCTTCTTTAACAGTTGCTATATGTTGTAATATGGACATCCATATCTGCTGAGTTCTAGTTCTGAGTTTCAGCTGTCATACAGGTACCCAATGTTCTAGAAACCAATCAGGTTATACGCAAAGGAATCAGCATCTCAGAGTTTGGAGATAGCCATTACAATTCAGTAGTAGATCTGACTGTAAGAGCTCACAATCTAGGGACCATTAGAATAATCATTCCCCTGTTAGGCTGTGCTCTAAGATTCAATTCTGAGTTACACGTTCTAGTGAGTCCCTATTGGTGAGGCATTACAGTGTTTGCCTTTGTTTCTGGAGTAGTTCACTCAAAATGCTGTCTACAGTTTCCATTCACCTCATTGCACGTCTCAGAGCTTCACAGCTCAATATTTCATTGTATGCACACACATTCTGTTCCTCAGTCAATGTACTCCTAGGCCACCTCCACCCATTGCAAATCATGCATACTTTTTCCATAAACACCAGTGTGCAAATGTCCATTCGTGTCCCTGCTCTCAGATGCTCCAAGTAAATGCCCCCTGTTCTAATTTGCTAATGCTGCTGGAATGCAAAACACCAGAGATGGATTGGCTTTTTTAAAAGGGGGTTTATTTGGTTGCACAGTTACAGTCTTAGAGCCATAAAGTGTCTAAGGTAACACATCAGCAATCAGGTACCTTCACTGGAGGATGGTCAATGGAGTCTGCAAAACCTGTTAGCTGGGAAGGCACATGGCTGGTGTCTGCTCCAAAGTTCTGGTTTCAAAATGGCTGTCTCCCAGGATGTTCCTCTCTAGGCTGCAGTTCCTCAAAAGTGTCACTCTTAGTTGCACTTGGGGTATTTGTCCTCTTTTAGCTTCTCTGGAGCAAGAGTCTGCTTTCAACGGCCATCTCCAAACTGTCTCTCATCTGCAGCTCCTGTGCTTTCTTCAAAGTGTCCCTCTTGGCTGTAGCTCCCCTCCAAAACATCACTCACAGCTGCACTGAGTTCCCTCTGCCCATCAGCTCATTTATATGGCTCCAATGATCAAGGGCCACCCAATGGGCAGGCCAACACTCCATGGAAATTATCCAGTTAGAGTCATCACCCACAGGTGGGTGGAGTGCATCTCCAAAGAAACACTCAAAGAAATCTAATCAAAACTGATAACGTTGTCCACACAAGATTACATCAAAGATAATGGCATTTGGGGGGACATAATACATTCAAACTGGCACACCCCCTAATGAGGTTGCAGGACCTTATGGCACCCACCTACATAGCTTCGTGTGGAGCCACCCCACTGTCGTCCAGAAAGGCTACACCATTCTACCTCCTAACTGACAGTAAATATGTATATCCTCTCCCTGTTTTCTCCAGCACTTTTATCCCTCATTGTATTTTTCCATACAATTTTATAGAGCTATATTCACAAACCATATAATTATCCACAATGTACCATCAGCTGTTCATGGTATCACATGCAGTTATATATTTATCAGCACAGTCAGCACTTGAACACATTGATTACTACAAAAAGAAGTTTTTTAATGAATAAAAAAAGATAATAAAAATGAAATAAAATGTCATACAATAAAATATGATAGTAGAGTCAGACAACACCACTAGCAAGAATCCCATATGCCTTACTTATATCCCTCTCTGATACACATTTACCTTTGGTATATTGCCTTTGTTACATTTAATGGAAGCATATTACAGTGTTACTGTTGACCACAGACTCCTGTCTGCTTTGAATATATTTTTCCCCAATACCATCCCCTTTCCAATGCTCTGCATGGTTGACATTCATTTGTTCTCCCAAATGCAAGAACAGTTTTATATTTGTACATTTATCTGTGACCACTCCAGTTTTTTGCTAAGTTAAACAGTCCCAGACTTTATCATCTATCTTTACCTCAGGTGTCATTCATGCCCCTAGCCCACCTCTTTCAGCTTTACTAATGGACATCATTGTTCAAAGTAGTTACAATATTGTATTGCCATCACACAGTATTATGTTATCTATTTCTGGGTCTATACAATCAATCCTGCTGTTCATTCTGTAGTCCTTCAAAATCAAACGCCCGATCTCTACCCTCTGTCTATTTCCTGGTAGCCTGTATTATCATTTTTTAACTCTCAAAATTTGCTTATTAATGTTAGTTCATATTAGTAAGACTGTACAGTATTTGTCTTTTTGTTTCTGGCTAACTTCACTCAACATGATGTCCTCAAGGTTAGTCCATGTTAGTATATATTCTATGACTTTGTTCTTTCATACAGCTGCGTAATATTCCATCATGTGTATGTATCACAGTTTGTTTATCCACTCATCCATTGACGGACATTTAGGCTGTTTCCATCTCTTGGCTATTGTGAATAATGCCATGTTAAACATCGGATTAAAAATGTCCATTTGTGTCTTAACTTTCAGTTCCTCTAAGTATGTACCTAGTAATTGAATAGCTGGATCATATGGCAAATCTGTATTTAGCTTCCTGAGAAACCTCTACACTAACTTCCAAAGTGGTTGCACCATTCTACATTCCCATCAGCAGAAAATAAGTGTGCCTCTTTCTCCACATCTTCTCTAGCACTTGAAATTTTCTGTTTTTTGGATAATGGCCATTCTGGTAGGTGTGAGATGATATCTCATTGTGGTTTTGATTTGCATTTCCCTAATAACCAGTGAAATTAAGCATTTTTTCATATGTTTTTTTTTGAGCCATTTGTATTTCCTTTTCAGAAAAGTGTCCAAGTCTTTTGCCCATTTTTTAATTGGTTGTCTTTCTGCTGTTGAGTTGTAGGATCACTTTATATATTCGGGATATTAAACCCTTATCTGATGTGGTTTCCAAATATTGTCTCCCATTGTGTAGGCTGCCTTTTTACTTTTCTTACAAAGTCCTTTGATTTACAAAAGTATTTGATTTTGAGGAGATCCCATTTGTCTATTTGTTCTTTGGTTGCTCGTGCTTTGGGTATAAGGTCTAGGAAACCACCTCCTATCACAAGATCTTTAAGAAATTGCCCTACATTTTCTTCTAAGTGCTTTATGGTATTAGTGCTAATGTTTAGGTCTTTGATCCATTTTGAGTTAATTTTTGTATAAGGTGTGAGATAGGGGTCTCTTTCATTCTTTTGGAAACAGATATCCAGTTCTCCAAACACCATTTATTGAAGAGGCTGCTCTGTCCCAGTTGCTTTGGTTTGACTGCCTTATCAAAGATCAATTGTCCCTAGATGCAAGGGTCTATTTCTGAACACTCAATTTGATTCCATTGATCAGTATCTCTATCCTTATGCCAGTACCATGCTGTTTTGAGCACTGTATCTTTGTAATATGCTTCAAAGTCAGGCAGTGTGAGACCTCCCACTTCGTTCCTCTTTCTCAATATAGTTTTGGCTATCTGGGGCAACTTGCTCTTTCAAATAAATTTGGTTATTGGTTTTTCTATTCCTGCAAAGTAAGTTTTTGGGATTTTAATTGGTATTGCTTTAAATCTATAAATCAGTTTAGGTAGAGTTGACATCTTAAATATATTTACTCTTCCAATCCATGAACATGGTATGTCCTTCCATTTTTAGAGTCCTGTTCACCTTCTTTTAGTAGTTTCTTGTAGTTTTCTTTGTATAGGTCTTTTGTGGCCTTCATTAAATTTTTTCCTAAATACTTGATTCTTTTGGTTGCCATTGTAAATGGACTTTTTTAAAATTTCTTCCACTTGTTACACATTACTTGTGCATAAGAACATTACAGATTTTTGTGTGTTGATCTTGTATCCTGCCACTTTTGTTGTATTCACTGATTAGCTCTAATAGCTTTGCTGTAGATTTTTCTGGATTTTCTACATATAGAATCACGTCATCTGCAAACAGTGAAAGTTTTACTTCTTCCTCTCCAATTTGGATGCCTTTTATTTCTTTTTCTTGCCTAATTGCTCTAGCTAGAATTTCAAGCACAATGTTAAATAACAATGGTGACAGTGGGCATCCCTGTCTTCTTCCTGATCCTAGAAGGAAAGCTTTCAGTCTCTCCCCATTGAGTACGATGTTAGCTGTGGGTTTTTCATATATTGCCTTTATCATATTGAGAAAATATCCTTCTTTTCCTATCCTTTGAAGTCTTTTCATCAAGAAATGATGGTGAATTTTGTCAAATGCCTTTTCAGCATCATGTGGTTCTTCTGCTTTGATTTATTTATGTGGTGTATTACATTAATTGATTTTCTTGTGTTGAACCAGCCTTGCATACCTGGAATAAACCCCAGTTGGTTGTGGTGTATAATTCTTTTAATGTACTGCTGCATTCAATTTGTGGGTATTTCGTTAAGGATTTATTTATATTTATTTATATTTATTAAAGAGATTGGCCTATAATTTTCTTTTTTCTTTTTTTTTTTTTGTAGCACCTTTGTCTGAGTTTTATATTAGGGTGATGGCTTCATAGAATGAGTTGGGTAGATTTCCCTTCTCTTCAATTTTTTGAAGAGTTTAAGCAGGATTGGTATTCTTTCTTGAATGCTTGTTAGAATTCACACGTGAATCCATCTGGTCCTGGGCTTTTCTGTTTTGGGAGCTTTTTGATGACTGACTCAATCACTTTACTTGTAATTTCTTCCTTTATCCACTGGTTTTCTAAGAGTGTGTTGTTTAGTCTCCATATATTTGTGAATTTTACAATCTTCGGCCTGTTATTTATTTCCAATTTCATTCTGTTATGATCTGAGAAAGTGTTTTTTATAATATCAATATTTTTAAATTTGTTGAGACTTGCTTTTTGACCCAAAATGTGGTCTATCCTAGAGAACATTCCATGAGCACTTGAGAAAAACATGTATCCTGCTGTTGTGGGGTGTAATGTTCTATAACTGTCTGTCAAGTTTAGTTCATTTATCATACAATTCAACATCTCTGTTTATTGATCCTCTGTCTAGATATTCTATCCATTGATGAGAGTGCTGTATTGAAGTCTGCAACTATTGTTGTAGAGTTATCTACTTCTCCTTTCAGTGTTCTCAGTATTTGCCTCTTGAATTTTGGGGCACTCTGGCTTGTATAAATTTTATTATTGTTATGTTTTCTTGATAAATTGACCCTTTTATTAATGTTCCTTTTAATTGTTTTACTTTTGAAGTCTAATTTGTCTGATATTAATATAGCTTTTCCTGTTTTTTTTCTGGTTGCTGTTTGCATGAAATATCTTTTTCCAACCTTTCACTTTCAGCCTATTTTTGTCCTCTGTCTAAAGTGAGTTTCTTGTAGACAGCACATAGATGGGTCCTGTTTTTTAATCATTCTACCAGTCTATGTCTTTTTATTGGGAAGTTTAATCCATTAACATTTAGTGTTATTGTTGTAAGGGCAGAACATTCTTGTACTGTTTTGTCTTTTGGATTTTATATGTCACATGTTATTTTTTCCCCTCTCTCTTTTTACCTTTCCTGATAATATTCATTTCTACACTCTTTTCCAACACTCTCTCTCCTGTCTTTTCCTATCAGCTTGTAGCAATCCCTTTAGTATTTCTTGTAGCATTGGTCTCTTATTCACAAACTCTCTCAGTGTCTGTTTGTCTGAAAATATTTTAATCTCTCCCTCATTTTTGAAGGACAGTTTTGCTGGATGTAGAATTATTGGTTGGCAGTTCTCTTTCAGTATCTTAAATATATCATACCACTGTCTTTTTGCCTCCTTTGCTTCTGTGGAGAAATCTGTATGTAGTCTTATTGAAATTCCCTTGTATGTGATGGATTGCTTTTCTCTTGCTGCTTTTAGAATTCTTTGTCTTTGTCATTGGACAATCTGATCAGTAAGTGTCTTGGAGTAGGTCTATTGGGGTCTATTCTCTTTGGGGTGCACTGGACTTCTTGAATCTGTAATTTTCTGTTTTTCATAAGAGTTGGGAAATTTTCAGTGATATTTCTTCTATTATTCTTTCTGCCCTTTTTCCCCTCTCTTATCCCTCTGGAACACCCATAACATATATATTTGTACACTTCATATTGTCACTCAGCTCCCTAAGACCCTGCTCATGTTTTTCTATTTTTTTTCACCATCTGTTCTTTTGTGTGTACGAATTCAAATGTCTGGTCTTCCAATTCACTGATCCTTTCTTCTGCCTGTTCAAATCTACTGTTGTATCCCTCCATTGTCTCTTTCATCTCCTCCTTTATGCCCTTCATTCCCATAAGTTCTGACATTTGTTTATTCAAGTTTATGACTCCTTATTTATGGTCATCCAGTGTCTTCCTTATATCCTTCATCTCTTTTGCTATATCTTCCCTCAGTTCATTGACTTGATTTTTGAATTCATTTACATTTGTTTGAACATCTTTTATTAGTTCTTCCTTCAGTTCATTGAATTGATTTAGCATTAGTTGCCTCAAGTCCTGTATCATAGTTGAACTATTAGTTTGTTCCTTTGGCTGGTCCATATTTTTGTGTTTCCTAATATGGCTCTTTATCTTTAGCTGTGTAGGCATCTGACTTTCTTGATTTCATTTCTTGAGCTCATTTTCACTCCTTTACCTAGGGCTTTCTTGTTGGTTGGCTTTTTTCTCTAACCTTTGGTGTTCAGTTCAGCTTATTCTAGGCCTCTAACTTAGGTTCTATTTAGTTGATTGCAATTTTTCACCTCTTGTTTTTCTGTTTCTTGTCCTGGCTTTATGTAGCCTTTTTATGTGAGGGTCTCCTCAGATATGGCCAACCCCAGTCAGGTTTTCCCATTCCAGAGAGGTCCAGGCCTCAGGAGAAGTGTATGGAATTTCCTTCAGAATGAGATCCTCCTGTGAGGCCTTTAGATTCTGTGCTTTTCCTATGCTGTCCAGCAGGTGGTGCTTGCCAACCCACAGTTCCCCCACCAGTGTGAGGAGGTATGGAGCCTTTAGTTCTCATGGTGATCCTGACCCTGTCCGGGGTGTGGCTGACTGAAGCTGGTTTCTGAATTCCAGCACCTGGGGTCTGAGTTCCCCAAAGGAGGGCTGCCACTGGAGCTGGGCCACACCTCCCTCTTCTTGGGAAGTTATGGTCTTTAGCAAGTTTTCTCCACCACTAGACTTATTACTTAGTCTCTCAGAGCTATCTTAGCTCTGCTCTTGCCTAGCCCCAAATTGCAAGTCTTGATGCTTTATGTAATGGGCTTCTTAGAATAGGTATTTAAAAAAAAGGGAAAAAGATTAAAACAAAAAAAAGAAAAAAAAAAAGAAAAGGAAGGGCCCAGTATAGACCATTTACATTTAGTTCTCACCATGAGAACTAAAGGCTCCATACCTCCTCACACTGGTGGGGGAACTGTGGGTTGGCAAGCACCACCTGCTGGACAGCATAAGAAAAGCACAGAATCTAAAGGCCTCACAGGAGGATCTCATTCTGAAGGAAATTCCATACACTTCTCCTGAGGCCTGGGCCTCTCTGAAATGGGAAATCTTATCTGAGCTAATATTCAGTTTCCACTTCAATGCTCCCAGTTCTGATGGGCTATTGAGATGCAAAAAACAAGGAGTTGAGGGTGATTAAGGAACAATCAAGAAACCAGAAAAATCAGCTTTTCAGAGAAGGGCCCTGGCCCCCTGGTTTGCATATGTGCCTGATTCTGTTTGAACCCGGATTATATTCACCCCCAACTCCAAAAGTCTCTGTTTTTATTTATTTATTTATTTATTTATTTATTTATTTATTTATTTATTTTTGCTGTTTTTGCTAGCCCTATCTCCTCTCCACTGGGCTGACTGCTCCCAGATTCTCCAGTGTCTGGTCTCAGTTTATCTATGGTTGGAGTTTTTGTTCAGCAGTCTGAGTTTGTTGATCAGTGCTGCAACTGCAGTTCTCCCTCGTGGTTCCCAGCACCAACAGCCCCTCCTCCCTCGGGATCATGCCCAGCAGGGATCATGCCCCTGGACATGAGCACTTACAGATTTCACTGATCTCATCTGCTCCACATGTTTGTGAGTGTTGTATGAAGTATGTCCAAACTCAAATTCCTCTGTGGTGTCTGGTCCATACAGTTTGGCTATCTACCAACTTCCCCAGAGGAGTAACTAAAACCCACACCTCACCACTCTGCCATCTTGCCCCAACTCCTAAGCTATTTTGAAAATGCCATACAGCTTGTAAAATTTGCAATATATCATAACGCTTTCCTAGAAAACCCCCAGAAGAATCTTATCTGAGCTAATATTCAGTTTCCACTTCAATGCTTACTTTGTGAGTGTATAATAATGACTTAATATCTTGATACATGATTGGATTTGCCATTCAATAGAAAACAAAGTCAAAGAGAAGTGTTTACTTTGTTAGTTTAGGCCTTAAATCTTTGACTACAGACACTGGATCGTTTGTGACATGGTTCTACTCAGTTTCAGTTTTCATTTATATCTAATCCTAGATTTTAACTTCCTCTTATAATCCCAGTCCTGCTCTTAGGGCAACCTCTCAATCTCTTGCTTCAGTTTCCCTTCAGGGACTTTGGCTTGGACCCTATCTAACAAATTGGTCAACCTCACTCAGCCTCTGATAGGAAACATCCCTTCAGAAATAAATCTCTAAATGTTATATATTTCAATTTTTACTAAGTGATTTGAGAGCCAATGACTTATTCTCCTATCAGGCTTTCAAAATTCATTCTGGATATCTAAAACTCTGTAAGATTAATAAGCAATGGGTATGAATAATAATCAAGCAAGTGAAGAAGTAATCATCTTTTAGAAATTAAAATAATAAAGATGATGATGATGATGATGATAAACTATGTCTGTAATAAAAATAGCATGGTGCTTAATATTTTTAAAATGTCAAGAACCCATCTTAAAATGTCTACATCATTATATATTCAGGGGTTG
Organism: Choloepus didactylus; assembly: GCF_015220235.1. Taxonomy (NCBI): domain Eukaryota; kingdom Metazoa; phylum Chordata; class Mammalia; order Pilosa; family Megalonychidae; genus Choloepus; species Choloepus didactylus. The sequence goes on from NC_051326.1 coordinate 52,648,755, forward strand.
AAAGTTAGGTTCATTTCAGTTGTTTCATTTCTTGTGTGTGTTTTCACATCATTTCTATATCAGTAAGTACAATTCAATAGAACTTAGGATTTGCATAAATACTTACATCCAGGATAAATCCCTAATGTAGTTGATTAAATTAATTACCATAGAATGCCATTATCAAAATAGCATTGCAAGTTTAAGCTATGGAAGAAAACTGAATTGAGATGATTCAGTTGAAATAGTAGCAAAGTAAAAAAAAAAAAAATGTTATATTTGCTGTTCCTATTCTCCACGTATTAGTTCTGCTTATTAAGTAGTGCTCACGAATTAGTCCAACAATGTTTGACAAGGAGAGTATTTATGTACATAATGAACATTTCAAATAACCAAATGTTTAACACTAGTTTTAAAGATTTAACACTCAATGAAAATATTTCCAAATTTTATTATATACATATCTAAACTTTTAAACAAATTTATGATGAGTTAGAATCACCATTTTAAACAGGGATGACTTTAGGGCTACTATAATGTGTTACTGAAATGTGGGTGACTATTTACATTTGTACCAAATGTCCGCAGACTGTTCAGCTTTTTTTTCTGTATTGTGCCTTTGATGTTCAGTGTCCCTTTTGTCATCTGTCAGTGTGCTCTCTCTTAATTTGCTCCTTCCATATCTAGCCTATTGAGTTAAGTGTATTGACTTTATGACAGTTGAGTTGCCTAGAGAAACTTCTCCTTTATTTTGAGTGTTTAAATACATTCCAGATGCATGACTTTATGGGAATCTGACCTACTAATGAGTTGTGCATTAGTGTAATTTGTAACGGTTACATTCACTCAACCCTGTTTAATAGCATATAACAAAATGAATGTTAGCCAAATCCCTAAGCAATATATTGAAAATTTGGAGTCTTTTGGCCCAGTCTGTCCTCTTTACATTCCTGTCAGTTTTTTAAAAAGGGAAATCTCTTCATATCCATTTTTTTTCTGCTACCAATATAATTATTCAAGATTCTGTTGAATCTGTTTCCTAATGGACAACAGACACATCACCTACCATTTGCCCTCATGTGTCCTCTATTTTGAGGACAGCAGAAACTTTCAATTCCCCATACATGCCATGTGTTCTCATAAATGAATTAGCTCATGGTGTTACTTCTGTCTGTGTCTTAAAAGCAAATGAATAAAAACATGTCTGCTTAAAAATCCGATCCTTTTCTTCCTGAATTCACTCTCTTGGTTAACGTTATCTCCACCCAACAACCTCCAAGCTTGAAACTCCAATTGCTCCCTCTCCAAAACTCTTTCCACACCTTCCCTCATTCATCCTGTTCCATCATTTTTAACTCAGAAATTTCCAAATGCCAATTAATTTAATCCAATACCTGAGAGCCCCTATTTCTTGGATTATTTTAAAACTTCCTAACTGGCCCCAGAGCTGCCTTTCCAGTCTGAACATCCTGGGAAGTGTGTTTTTCAAAAGAATATCTGATCATCTTTTTCATATTAAAATTTTTGTTTTTTCATGCATAGGATGACGTATAAATATGTTAAAATTGTGTTTTAAGGCCCTCAAAATTTCATCCAGTCTCCAATTCCTCTCCAGTACCACCCCCCAAGGCAAACATCACTCCAACTGACATATTTTACTTTTTATGGTCCCCAGGATATTCTGAGCCTTTCCATAGCACCATGCGTTTCCATACACAAATCCCTGTGTCATCATTCTCCTCTTCTTCAAGTGGAGAACTCTATTCATCTTTCAAAACGCAGCTCAAAGTTCAACTATGTGTGATGCCCTTCATGACACCCCATAGCAGAATTAATTATTCACACCTGAATGCTCTAATAAGATTCTGAGCACATTAGTGTTAAAAGTACTTACCATCCCATACTATTAATATGTGATTTACTTCCTCCTGTCCTACTAGAAAGTAAATTCTGTTATAACAGAGATTATACACTTCTGTTTCCACAGTACTCATAGAGAACCTGAGACCGAAGAAGTATTTCCTCATTTCAAGGTGACGGTAGAAAAATATTCATTACTGCATAACCCATTGCTTCCTTAAGAGAAAGAAAGGTTTCTTCCAAAAAATGGACACCACCAAACTATGCATTTTCTTGGGAGGTATAAGAAGCACTGTGAGGGAGTGGGAGCAGAAGCCCCCATGTGCCCTGAGAAAGCCTGTCTCATAGCCCATCTAATTCCTAAATTCCTAACAGAGGGACTGAGAGTGCTTCCTGCTCTAGTGTCCTCCTGGGAGCTCCTTTCAGAAGGGCAGCCTTCCTTCAGGTCCATTCATGGATTAAATCATGGGCTAAAAGTTTTAGTGAAACATCAAGAGCAATTGCATTTGTTAGTTCTAGGGCCAGATGTTCTACCCTGATCTTTTGGGTCAGTATTGCAGGTCAAACCATCCTTTTCTGAAACATCAGAGAGTAACAGTTCCCAGGAAAGATTTTTTTCATTCTCTCCCTACCATCAGCCTAGCACACTTTTGCTGGCAGAAATCTGAACATGATTGCTCTAGTAGCAATTCTGAGAGTGTCAGAAAGCAGGTGAGTTTCTTTGTGTGAATTCCAAACCTTGATCTGATGTCCTCTAGGATAAATACAGATGGAAAAACCAAGTGGTGTTAGGGTGCTTAGCAGGCAAACATCAGTTTCTGCCCACAAAAGCTTGATACAAAAGGAGATCATTTCTCAATAACACAAAAAAAAACTCATATTCCAGCCAGAGGCCAGAGATGTGTGGCTGATAACTCAGGGAGCTTTTACTTTTAGAGCATAGCTCAGAGATTCCGGGATCCCTGCTAAGGCCTGTGGCCTGCAAGGGAAAGTGCAAACTCGCCCCCTTTAGAATCCATTTCACTAGACACTTTCTTAAGATAATAGTGGTTTCCAGTTTTAGGAACAAATTCTACCAAGGTTGGCAAAGCATTCATTTTATGTCCATTCCTTTTCTTTTGTTGTCTTTTTCTGCAAGACAACCACGACTCAGCCAATCAGCCTCACCCAATCTATTCCCATTTCCAGTTAGCTCCCGGTGAATTTGCTGCACAATGGAATCCCTCATGTCACATCACATAACTAATTACAAAGAAGCATCACATTCAATAATGATGATGATCATGATAATAATAATAACAATAATAATAATAATGATAAAACCAACTGGCATTTATATAGTTCCTTGCATATTTATTTAGAATTTTCACAAACAATATCTCATTTGTGAAGCTCAAAATAAACTTGCCATGTTTTTATTTTTCTCTTGCCCATTTTAAAAGTAAGGCAACTGAGACTTGGGGAACATAATTGTCAAGGTAATATCACTATTGTGTGGCAGAACTAGTTTCTGAAACTAGTTACTCTTACTGTCAATCTCGTGATCATTCTGCGGCCCACAAATGGGTTTAGTAATAAATTGGTATATTAAAGTGGGTGACAGTCAAGTGCACTGCAGCAGAATAATTATTTGTGCAAATGTCCATCTCAAAATGCTTTAAGCACTGTGCTGGACTACTGCAGAATCCCAGGTTTGTAGTTGTGGTTTGATACTTCCCAATGACCCCCTACATTTCCTGTAATATACACATTTTGTGAGTTCTGGAGGCTCAGATGATATGGCAGAAAGAACCCTCTGTTCTTTCTCAGAGTCAACTTCTGATATGGCCATGACTGAAAGTGAAATTAGGCAGACAGTCTCTCTGACATATTTAGAGTAGAAAACATATACTTTGTGGATGATATCTGCCTAATTACTTGAACCACATGGTCAGGCATCTGAAATTGGGGTGGGAGAGAGAAACTCATACATTAATTATGGCAATGTTCCAAAGTGAGAGAAATAAAGGGAGCTGGAACTATGCTCTTAGCCAAGGTTTCCCTTGATAAAAAGTCTAAGCTCCTTGGGGATCAATTGGCAAATATCTCATCTTCCCAGAGGAACTCTCTCGTCTTCCCAGATCAGCATGCTCTCCAAGGTAGTCTAAATAGTAGTGGAAGGGACAGTGGCTTCAATTTGATCTTGGACTGATTTTCAGATTTTGACACTTACAAACTCTGTGATCTTGAACAAGGAAACTGACTATAGCAAAGCTCACTTTTCTAATCCTTAAGACAGAAGTATTAATCTATGTCACATAGGATTGCTATGAAAATGAGATGAGATGGCATGTGCGTGCTCTCCCGGCTCAGAGCAGTCATTCGACAACCCTTCCCCCTTTCTCCCTCAGGTAACAGTTTTACAGAAATTGGTGACTTTCAGAAGCACAAGTTTCTGTTTAACCACAGAGTGAACATTAATACTGGAAATTTTAAGTCAAAACAAAGGTGATTTGGAGCCCCCTGCAGAGCGTCATTGTTTGGCTAACTAATTAATATATGTACTTGCCCCACTTCAACTGCTCCCTGACTTTTGCCATACAACTGACATGAATCTCCATCAGCGACTCTGATTATGAGCTTGGGAAGATGGAAGAAAAGGAAGAAAAGAGAAAGAACTGCATTAGTTACAACAGTCTGATTAATTTACATGTATCATCGAGAGGCAGTACAGAGGGCTGTAGAAAGATCAGTAGCTAGTCATGAAGTGCTAGATGTCCCTAATTCTTTGAGTTGTCCCCAGTAAGGCACTGAACAACTCAGGGTCTTCATCCTCTCCTGTGCAAACTGCATTGTCCCTCAAAAATTCTTATTACTTGTAAGGTGTCATTATCGTTTTTAATGCCTATGAAATGAATTATGGATGGATATGGGAGTTTTTTAAAGTAGTGCATGACAGTCTGAAACTGAGGTATGAAAATAATTATTGACAAAATCATCAGAAACTGTATTATGAGACAATCTTTCCTGACACGCCGTGTTTCTAAATTAGGAGGTGGTGGGGGAAAGTGTTGGAACACTGGCTTTGTGGTCAGATAGTCCATAATTAGACCCAACATTTAGTAGAGGCATGATATGTGGCTATTTGCCTATGTGAATTAGGCAAGAATATAATTTCCATACCTGTAAAATGGGAGTAATGCTCCTTAAAGGGTCACTGTGAAGCTTGTGAGATATTTTGCACCAAAAGCTTTAAGACTGTGTCTGCCATGTAGTAATGGGCTCATATATATTTGATATTAGCATTATTTTTATTTGTCTTAGACTTAGAAATGCATGTTTTTTCAATCTCTATATTAATCTCAAACATTACTAATCACTAAAAAATTGTAGGCTATCATTTAACATATGACACAACAAAGGGAGTTTGCTGATTATCATCATAATGTGAGTTAAAAACTTTATTTTTTATGGAATTTTTAAGGCAATATTTTATGGCTAATTTTGCTAGGTTTCTCTGGAGTTTTTATAGGATTTTATTAGTTTGTAGTGTATATTCTTCAATATACAGTGTTCAGGGTTAAAAATAGATGTGAAAAAGACATTTTAAATATTAAAATCTACTTAGAGAAAATCTGCTAATGTCACTCATCATTCAACCAATTGACTCAAGATTTAGTGTTTCTTTGATTCATAAGGCATCTGTGGTTGCTATTTCTGTTGACATCTTCCTTTCTGGTGGAGGTGCTTTTACAATCCACAGCATGGTTTAAAGAATTCCCTTCCTGTTATGGAATTTAGGGTAGTAAAACATACCGAAATCCCCAAATAAAGGAGAATTCTACACTAACAATTTATCAGGCAGATATCACAATGCCTGATATTGTGCAAGCTCACTTCTATAGGTTGCAGTGAAAAGATGAGCACATGGTTTTTAAAAATCTAATTTCACTATATAATTTATTTCTGACATAAAAAAACAAAAATGTAGCTTATGTAATCTGTATCACACAAAAATCCCCTAACAATTTCTAGCTTCAGCCCTACATCTAAAGTCATGGATTTCCAAATATCCCAGCCAACTGATAGCTCCCAGTGAGGGAGAACATCTGAATCCACTTTCACCCATCACTGGAGTTCTAATTACTTTGATTTAATGGCTGTGGGATTTTATTTTTTACTGTTTGGACAGATTCCTCACTAATACTTAACAGGCAAGTAACATTAAAATACTGTTTGGTTTGACAGCAGCAGAGTCTAATGTCAGCTGGACTGAATTTATTTTCCCAAATTCTATTTTCTCGAAAATATCTTTGATGCTTGCTTTAACCATATTTGTTTAGGAAATGAACTGCTTGTTATACAGAGATCCAAATATATTTCTGATTCAATCATAGCATCAACATTTTGGTCACCACCCAATTCAGGGTAAACTTTCACCATAGGCTTTCATCATAAATAGAGTGTACAATTGAAGGATGAACCTCACAATGTTGGTCAATGCCATTTTCAGTTTAGTTAGAGTTATAGTAAGAAAGAGCACATGGTAAACCTTTGGGAAATGTATTTTTAGCTAATGCATCTCTTCCAGAAACTTTTTTTCTGTTTCTTCTTAGATCCATGCCTGTTCTCCCTTAGCTCTCTGTACTTGCAACCTAGCACCTACTTCAACAAATTGGAATTATTTTGTGCATGTCCTGGACTAAGAGCTCCTAGTGATCAGTGTAATCACCACATAGCAAGGTATCTGGTTCGTAACAGGCAACCTGGAACCATTACTTGAATGGAGCTGTATTTTATCCACCTGTGTACTTGTATGTATATACTAGGGTGCAAATTCAACCTTTGTGACAAAAAACATTTTAACCTAAGGGGTTAAAATGGAAGTCTAGTGTTATTACTCAATGACTATGAGTGGTTTATAGCTAGTGTTTTCATCATTTTGGTTCACAAGGACACATACTAAGGAATAAATAGGATCCAGTTTATATTAGCCTGTTCACTTCCAGATGCAAATGACAGACACCCAACCCTACCTTTTGCAAAAGAGGGAATATACCTACTAACGTTGCTGAGAAAATTACAGAATGTAGCAGAGAACATTGTTTGCTTTTCCCCCAAAGCTATTGTTCTGTTCTTTCATGGATCACTGAAAAATTTTCAAATATGAATTGAGGAGCTTTTGGTATCAAGGTATGTGCTTACAGTGGGCGTGGGATGCAATTCCAAATAACAATATATGAAAGGAAATCTATAAAAATGTCTTCTAGATAGCATTGGGCTATTTTGTTTCTATTCTTTTAGTAGTTGTTCTAGTACTCAAAATACATTTTATAATCACTACAATCTAATACACAGTTTGCATTTGTTACTTTCTTGAAAAATCTGTTTTACTTTCTAGCACCTTTTTAATTTATACCTTGATTATAAAATCCATATGAAATTACTGGATTTGCTTATTATAGTCAATATTTATATTCAATCAAATAGATATTTAATCAATTATTTATATTTAACTGTATATTTACTCTTTCTTATATTCTTCATTCTTTCTTGCGTTTTACATTTTTGATTAGAATCATATTCCTTCTTCATAAAAAACTCCTTTTAGCATTTTTAAAAATTTGAGTACGATGGTAATGAATTCCCTAAGTTGTGTACATTTCAAACCATCTGTACTTCAACTGTATTTTTAAAGGATATTTTTAGTGGGTGTTTACAACACTTTAAAGGTATTATGTGATTGCCTTCTGATTTCCATCATTTCTGTTGGGAAGTCACTTTGTCTTAAGTTTGTTCTTTTGAGAGAGGTGTGTATTTTTCTTCTGGCTATTTTTAAGACTGCCTTTTTATTGTTGGTTTTCAGCAATTTTACTATGAATTTTCTAGGGATGTGTATGTGTGTGCATGTGTGTTGCTTTATCTGTTCTTATACTGCTTGGATTGGCTGAGCTTCTTGAATATGTGAGCTCAGACATTTCATCAATTTCAGAAAATTTATGGCCATTTAATCTTCAAATTTTGCTTTTGCATTTTTTTTCAGTTTTCATTCTGGGACTCTGTGGATATATTATATACTTTGAGCACGTCCCACATAGGTCTTATGTTTCTTAGTGTCTTAATTTTCCTTATTTTGTAGTGCTTCAGTTTTGATATTATATACTTACCTGTCTTCCTGTTTCTTAAGCTTTTTTTTTTCTATGTCAAATCTGCTCCTAAATCTGAGAAAAAAATGTGTAACTTCAATGAAAAACTATGCATCATATACAATACATTCTTCCAGGCTAAATTATTCTAGCCTTGTTAATTGTCTTTGAGCTATTTTACACGTCTTTGTAAATCAAATGTATCTGGTGGGTATGAAGACCCTGTCTTGTCCAATATAAAGTCGATTAACTCCCATCCTCAATGAAAAACCGGTTTTGCCACCATTTGCAACTTGATTTATTTACTTCATATAAATTCGTGCTTTTTAAATTTTCTTTGAACTAGTTATAATATGTTTGGCCCCTTCCTTGATTAATGAGCAACATGAAATCTTTAACACATTCTCATTTCTATATCTGTCTGAGACACATGATTTTACCTTTTTAATGAAAATTATCCTTTATAAACCTCTCCATAAGATATTAGGTTCACTGATTTTATTTTTTAGTTTTAAAATTTCCATTTGATTAACTTTAAGAATTTGAATCATTTGTTGAAATTCCCCATCTTTTCATCTACTTAGTCCATCTTTTCCTAAATTTTTACAAAAATATTAACAACAGTGATTTTAAAGTTCTTGGTTCATAATTTTAATACCTGAATCACTTTCAGGATTACTTCTATTGTCTGGTTTTTTCTTTTTTTTGTTTTTTTTTTTTTTTCCATTTTGGTTATTGATCAAATGATCTTACTAAACATTTTGTATTAAAAAGTTAAAAATCTAAGAAAATCTAGATGATGTTACCTATCACCAGAGAGTGTTCACAATTTTTGTGAAAGGTAAATAGAAAGAGGGACTGATCAATTTTGTCTGATCGTAGTTGGACCTCAGTGAGATCACTGCAGTTAGCAAAACTCTTTACTTCTGAGTTGCCTTTTTCTAGGACAGGGACCTCAAGAATTTGCAGTAGAGAGCCTGATGGGTCTCGTCGTTTCAGCTTCAAGATATTTCTGCTTTGCTTTTCCATGACTTTTACCTTAACTATTTGGCCTCTTGCTTTGCTTTGCTTCAGAATCTGGGAAATTTTTTGACTTGGAAATCAGTTATGTATTTGAGGCCTCATAATTCTCCAGTTTTGTCACTCCAGCTAAGTAAGACTGCCCAAACTTCCCTAGATTTTCTCTCTTTTAGTTACGGTTCCTCCAAAAGCTGAAACATCATTTGTGACATTTAGTTATAAAAAATCACAAGTGCCCCAGGGAAGAATAATTTATGAATTATCAGTGCCAATTCTCTTCCAAGGCTTTCAATTCTTACCTATTCTTATCTCAGTGTCCAGGTCTGGTATGCCTTTTTCTCCTAAGCACTATGAAACTATGGAAATTACTTCTCAGATTTAGCACATGTATATTGCCTTTGCTTGTATGCTCTTGCCTAGAATAGCTTTAAAATTCAGAAAACAACTTCAGAGGAAACTCAGCCTTGCATCTGAGGCCCCTCAAATCTCATGTCACTCCAGCCTATTATGGTCAATCAAGCTTTGCAGGCTCTTCATTTCCTAGCAGCAGATGTTTTCCTGGTTAAGACCAAATTTTCAGGCTCTAGTACATGTCCATAATCAATCAATATCCCCAGATTCCTAATTGATCTTTAAAGTATTCTTTCCTCTCTGCAATTTTATTCTCTTAGTTGACCTTGCTTGCACAGCTCACAGTTGCACATTTTTATGCTTTCCACTACCTATTAGTTTCATCCTCTCCTTTTGAAGAAAGACCTCCAAACGTAGCTATAGATATGGCCAGTGATAGTTCTCATTTGTGGTAAAAGTAAATAATTTACTGCTGACATATATATATATATATATATGTGTGTGTGTGTGTGTGTGTGTGTGTGTGTGTGCGTGTGCGTGTGTGTGTGTACACACCAAGGAAGACCTCTCTTTGGTTCTTCTTGAGTTATGTACATATTACTTGGGAAATTTTTTTTCTAGAGGATGGTAGTACTGTGATTGGTAAAACCTGGGTCATTTGGTCATTCCAGTGGTCAGTGAATCTGGATCTTCTACCACAGGAATGATAAAGAAAATTTTCTTAAGGTCTTTATAAACTTTAGCTGCCACATTTCAGTACTCTGGTTAATGTAATATGTTTTAATTTCAACCTGTATCTTCTACACCAACCATATGCTTATCCAGCAGTCTTTCTTCTCTACTGACTATACACTACAGAGAGAAAAGCTCAGGTTTTAAAAAATTTCTTTAAATTGAAATATTAAAATAATGGTAATATAACATTTACACAACTTTTTAGGGGTTTAAACACCCAGGTGTAATTCTTACTATATTAATCCAAAGATGTAGATTTTATTTCGTACACACTTAAACAGATGAGTAAATTGAGGTGCCACATTTTATAGTAAGGACTTAAGAAAGGCATCAACAATTATTGATCAGCATATGAAATGATCAAGTCACTGGTAAACATTAGTAGGTCTATGAGTGAACAAGACAGACTTGGTTACTTCCCTCAGGAACATACAATCAAGTGAGTCAGACATAAGCAACAAAGTTTACAATAAAATTAACACAATTTAGCTAAGCTCTCTGCGGTGAAACTACCTGGGGAATAAGACTATTTAACAAGGAAATATGAACTGGATATTGTAGTCTAGAAATGCTTTCTTCAAAATGTGACATTTGAGCTGAGCTCTGAAAGTGAAATGGGACTTCACAAGAACGGAAGCTGCAAAAATTGTTTTAAGAGGTTTCCTTCTTAGAGACGGAGATGTTAGGGAGATGAGGCTTAGCAATCACTGAACCCAGGTCTCTACATTGAGCAGGCAACTGAGGTCTCTAGTTGGTGAGACTGAATGCATCTAGAGAATCATACAACTAGAATTTGTAGCACAGCAAAAGAAATTGTTTCAGCCAATCAAGGAACCTGCCCAAGACCATGCATACAAACGCACAAAGGATGAATTTCTTTAAAAATATGTTTGTTGTCACCACTTATATTGTTTTGTGTAAAATTGACAAATTTATTGTGCAAACTTTAGAAGACAGAAAATTTAAATAAAATATCAGCCACTATCTTTTTATATAAAGATAACCATTGTTAAACGTTGATGCCTTTCCTTTTGTCTTTTTTCTATGTATGGATTTTCTAAAATAAATATTTTATTTTAGATACTTTTACATTTATAGAACAATTGTGAAGATAGTACATAGGATTCCCACATCCCAACACCCAGGTTCCCCTATTACTAACATCTTACATAACTGTGACATATATGACACAATTAAGGGACCAGTGTCAATACATTGTTAGTAAAAAAACTCTCCACTGTATGTTCTTTAGTTTTACCTATGTCCTTTTCTGTTCTAGGACCCCATCCAGAGCACCACAATACATTGTTTATCATATCTCTTTAGGCTCCTCTTGGCTCTGACAGATTCTCAGACTTCCCTAATTTGAAGACCTTGACAATTTTGAGGAAGACTGGGCAAGTATTTTGTAGACTTGGGATTTTTTGTGGTTTTCTCATGATTATATGGGGGTCATAGATTTGGGGGAGGAATACCATGGGCTTAAAATAGAATTCTCATCATCTCAGGGGCCCAAACGGTTTATATGAATGTTGACCTTGATCACCTGACAGAGGCAGTGTTTATCAGTTTTCTCCACTGTAAAATTACTCTTCTTTTCCTATTTCCATATTATATTCTTTAGAATAAAGATACTATATGCAACCAACATTCATGGAATGGGGAGCTATGTTCCACCTCCTTGATGGTGGAGTATCTACATAATTATTTGACTGGGTCATTTGTCAATTCTCCCATGTTTATTTAGCCAATTATTTATTTATAGCAGCATGGAATCAAGGATATTTACTTTACACTTTGTGTTGTGGTCCAAAACTACTTAGCGTATTTTGTTGAACAAATTGTTCCAGATTTGGCCATTGGAAGGTCTTTCAGTTGATTCCTGTGTTCCTTTAACATACCCTATATTTGAGTGTATGTATGTTTTAGCACTTTCTTACTTTGGGCACTATAAGATGCTGCAGGATCATCTTGTATATTTCCTACCCTTTTCCTAGAATCAGCCATTTCTCCAAGGAGGCTCCGTTCCTTTTATTGGAGAATAGCATCAGAAACTAAGATCTGGGTGCTAAGTAAGCTTGCTGCTTCTGGGCGCTCATTGATTGTATGCCCTCTCGGCTGACAGAGCAAGGATATGTGTGTGTGTGTGTGTATTAATACATGTATACCTATACATATCTACAAATATTTCTATATAGACATATGTTTCTACATTAATCCGAATATGAGTTAATTCTTATGTTTTAAAATCTAATTCATTACCACATAGACATTTTAGCCTCTTCTTGCTTATCTGTAACCTCCCACTCCAACAGTGAGAAATCTGGCTCCCACCATCTGTCATTAATTTACTTATTTTTTCATCTCTAGTATACATGTATGGTGACTACAGAACTGTTAACCCATACCCCAGTGGGAGACAACTTTATCAATTAGAACACTGTGCTTATGTACATTTATGTTACAGTTACTCTTGCTTTTGCTTTTCAGACTCTACTTATCTTCTAAATGACTTAGGTCTACACCTAATCCCCCAACCCCAACTGCTTCAACGAGGTTTTTCAAACTTTTGTAGGATAGTTGGATTGCTTTGAGACTTTCTGCATTCCAACCTGGGATTGCTCAACATCCCTAATGACTTTTTTTTAAATTTGCATACATTAAGGTTTATTCTTTGGGCTAAAAAGTTCTATGGATTTTGACAAATGCATAATGTCAAGCTTCAATCATTACAGTACCATGCAGAATAGTTTAACTGCCTTAAAAAAATTCTCTGTTCTTCAATTATCCCCACTCACCAGCCCCCTAGCAGCCATTAATCAGTTTGCCATCTCTACAGTTTTGCCTTTTCTAGAATGCCATAGAAATGGAATCATATAGAATGTAGCATTTTTAGGCTGACTTCTATCACATAGCAATATGCCCTTAAGATTCTTCTATATCTGTGTGCTTGATAGCTCATTCCTTTTTATTGCTCAATAGCATTTTATTATAAGCCTGTATCATAGTTTGTTTATTCATTTACCTACTGAAGGACATCTCAGGTTGCTTCCAGTTTTGGTGATTATGCTGCTGTAAATATTCATGTGAGGATCTGGTATAGAAATGTTTTCAAATCACTTGAGTAAATACTCAGGAATGTAATTGCTGGATTGTATAGTAAGACTATGTTGAACTTTGTAAGAAACTACCAAATTCTTCCAAAATGGTTGTACCTTTTTTGCCTTTTCCCCAGCAATGAAAGAGAGTGATTGTTGCTTTGCATTTTTAATAGCGACCGGTATTTTCATTTTTTTTAAATTTTATTTTAGCCTAAGCTAATAGATTTGTGGTAGCATTCCATTATTTTTAATCTGCAACACTTTAATGACAGATGTTGCTGAGCATGTTATCATATGCTTATTTGCATATGTACAACGTTTTGCTACGTGTCTGTCCAGATCTTTTGCCCATTTTTAATTTGGGCTGTTTTCTTATGCTTAAGTTTTAAGAATTCTTTGTATATCTTTTATACAAGTCTTTTATGAGATACGTGTTTTGCAAATATTTTCTCCCAATCTGTGGCTTGCTTTTCATTCTCCTAACAGTGTCTTTTACTGAATAGAAGATTTCAATTTTAATAAAATCTAGCTTTGTCAGTTTTTCTTTCATGGATCTTAATTGATGTTTTGCCTAAAAACTTATCACCAAACCCAGAGTCAAATATATTTTCTCCCATGATTTCTTCTAGAAGTTTTATAGTTTTGCATTTTACATTGGTCTGTCTCTGAGTTCAATTTTTTACTCATATGGACATCCAAGTGTTCCAGCACTATTTGTTGAAAAGACTATTCTTATTAACAGAAATGCCTTTGCACTTTTGTCAAAAATCACTTTAATGTACTGTCTCTCAAGGAGTTGCATATTTCATCTAAGTTATCAAATTTGTGAGCATAAATAATTTCCCTTTAGGATATATATTCCTTTATTATCCTTTCAATGCCTGTGGGATCCATAGTGATCAATGATGAACCCTCTTTCATTTATGAAGTTAATAATTTGTCTTCCTCTTTTTCTTTGGCCTGATCTGAGCTCTTTAAGTGTTATTGATCTTTTCAGAGAATTATTGTTTTCATTGGTTTCTCTATTGAATTCTTGTTTTGAATTTCATTGATTTTTGCTCTAATTTTTATTATTTCTTTTCTTCTGTTGTTTTGTGCTTAAATTGTTCTCTTTCTCTAGTTTATTTGGGTGGAAGTTTACATTACTGATTTTAGATAATTCTTCTTTCCTAACATATGTATTCATGCTATAAATTCCTCCCAAGGCATTGATTTCACTACATCCCACAAATTTTGATAAGTTGTTTATTCATTTTTGTTTCAAAATATTTATAATGTCTCTTGACACTTTTTGACCTGTGCATTATTTAGAAGTGTTACTTAATATCCTAATATTTGAGATTTTCTAGTTCTCTTTTTGCTATTGATTCTAGTTTAAATCCATTACGCATTCAGAGCTACTTTGTATGGTTTCTATTATTTAAAATTTGTAGCATGATAATTTTATGTTTACTTGCTTAGGTTATAATGTCCAGTTGTTTGGTCAAATACCGGTTTACATGTTGCTATGATAGTATTTTGCAGATTTGTAGCATCTAGATTCAGTTGACTTTAATAAAGGAGATTACCCTCAATAATGGCGATGGATCTCATCCAATCAGTTGGAGACCTTAAGAGCAAAGAACTGAGGGTTTGGAAAAAAAAAAAAAGAAGAAGAAAGAAATTCCATCTCAAAACTACATTATGAATGCCTCTCTGAGTTTCCATCCTGCTGGGTGTTCTATGAAATTCCCAGATCTGTGGTTTGGTGTATGCCTTTAATTTGGAAAGTTCTAAGCCATTCTTCAGTTTTCTTATGCTGCTTTCTCTTTTCTCTTTTCAGTATCGTATTATGCATGCTATACCTTTTGAAATCATCCCACAGTTCTTGTATGTTCTGTTTTTTTTTTTTTTTTTTTTTTTTTTTTTTTTTTTTTCATTTTATTTTCTCTATACATTGTGATTTGGGAAGTTTCTATTGACCCATATTGGAATTCATTGATTCTTCCCCTAGTCTTGTACAGTCTACATTTTTCACTTCTTGTTACAATACTTTGATTTCTAACATAACCTTTTGATATTTTCTTAGAGTTCCTATAATTCTGCTTACATTCTCTTTCCCTCTCTCTCTCTCTCTCTTTGGAAATAGGGTGTTATTTCTCATGCCATCTCAAATCCCTGCATTTGGCATTGGTGACAATTCTTTCATTATTATTATTATTTATGAACAAACACTCCTCCTTTCTGCCATACCACATTCCCCCAGGTAACATCTAGTCTGATTTGTATTTCTGTGAATCTTCCATTTCTAGTCATCTCATATAAGTGATTTGCAAATTTTTTCCTTATGTTTCTTGGTTATTTCACTGAGAGTAATATTTTCAAGTTTCTTCTATGTTGCAGCATGTTTCATAACTTCATTTTTTTCTTTTGGTTAAATAATATTCCATTGCATATATATGCCAAATTTTGTGTCCATTCATTTCCTGATGGACACTTGGTTTTTCCCAGCTTTTGGCTATTGTGAATATTCTGCTATAAATTTTGGTATTCAACTATCTGTTTGTGACCCTGATTTTGCTCCCTTTGGTCATATAGTTAGAAAAGGAATTTTTGGGTCAAATGGCAATTCTATATTTAACATTCTGAGGAACTACTGTATTGCTTTCCACAGTGGCTGCACAATTTTACATTCCCACCAACAATGCTCCGGAGTTCCAATTCTGCCACATCCTCTCTGACACTTATTATTCAAACAAACATTTTGTTTGTTTGTTTTAATAATAACCATCCTTGTGGTTGTGAAGTGGTAGCTCACTGTGGTTTAAATTTGCATTTCCCTAATGGTTAATAATGTTGAGCATATTTTCATGAGCTTATTGGCTTATTGGCCATTTGTGTACCTTCTTTGGAGAAATGTCTAAGTCTTTTGCCCATTTTTAATTGGGCTGTTTGTCTTTTTATTGTTGAACTGCTGCGATGGTTAGGTTTATGTGTCAACTTGACCAGGTAATGGTATCCAGGTGTCTGGTCAAGCCAGCACTGGCCTAATCATTACTGCAAGGACATTTGTGGCTGGTTTATTAAATCATCAGTCAGTTGGCAGCAGCTGTGACTGATTACATCAATGAAGGGCATGTCTTCCACAATGAGAGAATTCAATCAGCTGGATTTAATCTAATCAGTTGAAGACATTTAAGGGAGAAGAGAGAGAATCTTCACTTCTTCTGTGGCTAGGCAGTGTCTCCTGAGGAGTTTATTGAAGAACTTCATCAGTGTTGCCAGTTTGCTGCCTGCCCTATGGAATTTGGACTCATGCATACCCACAGTTGAGTGAGACACTTATATAAAATCTTATATTTACAGGCATCTCATTTGGTTCTGTTTCCCTAGAGAACCCTAACTAATAAAACTGTGAAAGTTTAATATTCTGGATATCAAACCCTTATCTGAGGTATAGCTTGAAACTATTTTCTCCCATTCTGTAGAATGTCTTTTCATTTTCTTGATAATTTCTTTTATGCACAAGAATTCTTAACTTTGATGAAATAAAATTTATCTATCATTTCTTTTGTTGCTTATGCTTTTGGTGTCATATCTAAGAATCCATACCTGAATCCCAGGTCATGAAGATTTTCTCCTATGTTGTTTTCTAAGAGTTTTATCTCTTATATTTAGGTTTCTGATTGATTTTGAGTTTTTTATATGGTATGAAGTAGGAGTCTAATTTCGTTCTTCTTCATGTGGATATCTAGTTTTCCCAACACAATCTGTTGAAGAGCTATACTTCCCCTACTATGTACTGCATGTACTTAGGACCCTAATCAAAAATCAATTGGCCAAAGAGGTATCATGACATGATTGTCATCGTCTGATCTTGTATGAATTTGCTCAAAGCTGTTCACATTGTCATCACATCAACTGAATTATGTGTATAGTTGGTAGAACCCACATTGGATGTAATTTCTATTTATAATATCCTCAAAAAGATTGTTACAATTTACCATCAAAACAAAAGTGAATACAGAATGTCTTGGACACAGAGCAGCTGTCTAGGGGGGTGTGTGTGTGTGTGTGTGTGTGTGTGTGTGTGTGTGTGTGTGTATGTACTATTTAAATGAGTAGAAGATAAAAATGTTAAGTGGAATTAAAAATAAAACAGTGTATTATGAAAACGAATCAATTTACCATATATGTGCAGGCTTATTTCTGGACTTTCAGTTATGTTCCACTAATCTATTTGTCTATGTTTGTGCTAGTACCACACTGTTTGGATTACTAACACTTTATAATAAAATTTGAAATTGGGAAGTGTGAGCCCTCCAACCCTTTTCTTCTTTTTCAAGACTTTTTTGATTGTTTGGGTCCCCTTGACTTTCCATATGAATTTGAGGATCAGTTTTTTTTCCCCATTTCTGCAAAAGGCTTCAGGAATTTTAGTAAGGATTTCATTGAGTTTTTATATTTCTTTGGGTAATATTGACATATTAACAGTGTTAATGCTTCCAATCCATGAACTTGGGATTCTTGCCATTTATTGGATCTTCTTTAATTTCTTTCAGCAGCATTTTTTTGTTTGCTTGTTTTCAGTATGCAAGTTTTTTGCACTTTAGTTAAATTTACTCCAAGATATTTTATTCTTTTAGATGCAATTGCAAATGGAATTGTTTTCTTAATTTTCTCTTTGGATTGTTCATTACTAGTGTAGAGGAACATAATATTGATCTTGTATCTAGTCACTTTGATGAAGTCATTGAATACCTCTAAAATTTTCTAGTGAATTCCTTTGGAGTTTCTATATTTATAAGATCATTACTTCTTCCTTACCAGTTTTGATTTATATTTCTTGTATATTTGCTCTGGCAAGAACTTCTAGTACAGTATTGAGTAGCAGTGGTGAAAGTGGACAACCTTGTGCTGTTCTTGATCTTAGGGGGAGAGATTTAAGTCTTTCATTATTGAGTATTTGTTAGCTATGGGTTTCTCATAAGTGGACTTTATCATTTTGAGCAAGTTCTCTTCTATTCCTACTTTTCAGCATATTTTTGTCCAGAAAGGTTTCTGTATTTTGTAGAATGCCTTTTGTGTATCTATTGATTTAATCATATGTTCTTCTTGCTTGATTCTATTTATGCAGTGTATTTCATTGATTCATTTTCAAATGTTGAACCATCCTTACATTCCTGGGTTGAATCCCACTTCATCTTTCCTCTTAAATTCTTTGGAAGGATTTGAGAAAGATTGGTATGATTTCTTCTTTAAATGTTTGATAGTTGTTACCTGTAGCTATCTGGCCCTGGACTTTTCTGTGGTGGAAGTTTTTCATTTATGAATTCAATTTCTGTACTTGTTATAAGTTTGTTGATGCTTTCTATTTCTACTTAGGTCAATTTGAGTAAATTATGTATTTTTAGGATTTTTTCCATTTCTTCTAGATAAACTAGTTCATTGTCATACAATTGTTCACAATATTCTTTTATACACCTTTCTATTCTATAAGTTCAGTATAGATATAACCATGTTCATTTCTAATTTTAGCTATTTGAGCTTTTCTCTTTGTTTGTTTGTCAGTCTAGCTAAAGGTTTGTCAATCCATATTTTGCCCTCAGAGATCTGCCATACCAGGAAATGCTAACTCACAGAAGAAAGAAATAAAGAAATAGCCAAAGAAGGTGTACTAGATCCTTAAGTATAGGTGGATTTGGGTGTTAGGCTGGAAGTGCTGGTCCCTTAGGGATCCCCCAGACTGACTTTGATGCTCAGCCCTAATTTTAGAGGAAGAGGTCTCCCCTGCCAGCTCTGGCCCTAGCCAGCCACTGCCAGAATCTGGGCCATGTTGCCAAGCCACAGCCATTTCTGTAGCTGCTGCCACAGGGCTGAGCAATGGGGGTTGGTCACTTACAAAAGCTGAACTCTCAGCACTTCTCACTTCCTCTGTACTCCTGTAGTTGTTCTAAAAGTCCATGCTGGTTCCAGGGTCACCACCTACTTCATTTCATTCTCCTTCTCCAGCTTTTTCATTCTACTAGAGGAGGAGTGAATTGTAAATTTCCCTACTCTGCCATTTTGTGCCTGCACTCTCTATCCATCTGTTCATGTATGTTATCTCCTTTTCTATAGAGCCCTTTACATATTAGACATTATTTTTAATTCCCTAATTCCAATATCTGTGTCATACCTGACTCTGCTTCTGATGACTGCTTTGCTTGTTCAGACTGTGTTTTTTTTTCTAGCATGTCAGCAGGCCATATAATTTTTTGTTGAAAGTTAGGCATATTGTAATGTGTCATAGGACTGGGGAAACTAGGCCTTTAGTGTGAGAATTTATATTAATTTGGCTAGGACTTCAGTTGTGCTTAATGTTGGGCTGTTTTTAGGTGCCAGAGGATTAAAATTCCTCTAGTATCCTTGCTTTTCATCCCTCTTTACCTTTTACTTCCCTAATACTCCTCCTCAGAGAAAGTGTGTGTCTTGTCTCTTTGTGTGATCATATCAGCTATGGTTCCAGAGAATTCTGTTCCATTTAAGAAGATCTCAGTTGTTACTTTCTGGATGCACCTGACTCCAGTTTTCAGAGTGTTAGTTTTCCTGTGCAACTTGAGGGGTCCAAGAAGTCATCACTGCTCAGATTTTCTTGTTGAAAAAATGGGAGCAATAACTTCCAAGCTCTTTATATGCCATAGATAAAAACAGAAATCTCTCCCAACATTTTATTATTTCATAATAATTCAGCATTTGTTGTACTTACCAGCCTGACCTGCTTTCTATCACCTAAAGACTTCCCAGAAATTACCTAGGCTCTTAGATGTTGTGTTAACTTCCTCTTGGTTCTGTCTCAAGGGGCATGAGAGCTGTATTTTCATCTCGTCTTCTGTCTTATGTTAGATTCTTCCTTTCAATGTTGATGCTTAATGGTGTGGGATCTGGAGTAGGACAGACATGACACAAATCGTGACTCAGTTTGTTTACCAAAACTAATCCTTAATCTTCAAAGGTGAATTTAAGAAAAAGAAAACACTTAGTGCTTGTTAGTTGGTACCTATTTCTAACATCATCATCATCATCAGTGATGTTCTCACTAATACTCTGACTAATGCTTCCTGACATTGACTCCTTCCTGTCTAGTTAAGCAGAGCTTAAGTGACTCTACATAACTTGACTGAGATGCTTGAAATGATCTCTTCTCCTTTTGAACCTAAAGCATCAACCTGATTTTTCAACATCATCTTTCTCACTGGAATCTGTCTTCTTACCTGCAAGACCACTGTTTCCTGGCTCAAATTATATCCATACTTCTTTCCTGATAGTGGTAGAAAGCCCGCCACAGTAGTCTATGTCCACAACTACTGTAGGCACAATGAAACAATAAGAAATGCAATGCAAAATATTTAATATGTCAAAACAGTCCTTGCAATAGAATACATACATACTTGTGTCCTACTGAGCCTTTCTCCAAGTCCAATTATAAAAAGGTGGTGTTTGAGACCTCTGTTGGATCCCCAATGACTTGGGTTGCCTGTTCTGTGAAGACTGCTCTAACCTTCAAACTCTGAGTAAGCCTGGAGTGAGGAACATCTGAGAGCATAATCTATTCAACTGCATCCTTGATTTTGTGGGTTTTATTTTCATTGTTTGATCACAAGTAGTAAATAACAATGGAAATGTTTGAGACATCATTATCAGCAGTCTTGGCCCTCTGTGACCTGGCAGAAGACACCTTCCCTGCAGCAACCTAATACCCAGTACCAGGGCTCAGTGGCTAAAGTGTAAAGTCATGGAAAACCCAGAGAAAAGAGATTTGGTTGTCCTGGCTCTGGCAGCAACCTTACCAAGCTCAGCAGTCAAGGGAGGAAGTGTAGCTCATGGAACCTCTGCTTGAGAATAGATTCTTGGTGAGTTGTTAGGACAAAGGGTCATAAAATTTGGGAATAATGCAGTAGCTCCGTCACAATCATCAGATATCCAGACATTATGACTCATAGGACCAACAGAGGGTGATGGTGGAGGCAGTAGGTAGCATATGGGTAAGGTGGAATAGCTTCCACATATTTGACAGTTTATTCCCATGTACTAGCATTCTAGAAATAAGCTAGAATCACAAAAAATTAAGGAAACAATATTACTCTGACTTACTTTGAGGGAAATCTAGCCCCCACTTCAATTTTCTCCAAATTTATCTGAAGTCTGAATATCAAATAGCTAGAGGTAGAATTCTGTTATTGTGTTCTCTCAAGCTCACGCAGCTGTTTGGCTGTCTATTGTCACTAAGAAGGACTTCAGGCCCTTAGTTTTTTCCCCACTTTCATCTATTCCTGGCAAGTAACACTCAGGACTCTGGGTCCATTGTATGCTCCAGATGTAAGTATCACTATTTTTACTTTCTGTTCTTAAGAGCAGCCCCATTTTCCTAGAGCTAATATATGAATACATGTTGATTACCCTAAAATATAGCTTGAGTGAGAGACATTGTGTTATATTCAAAGTGTTTCAGCTTTTCCCATGCTGACCTTATTAGTTGCAATCTGTCTGTTCAGTGGGAATCAGTCATTCCCCAGGATGCACACAAATACTCCTCTTGCTAATGTATGTGATCTTTCTTCCTCATGAAAACTCTGTGGGATAAGTTTTGTTTCTCCATTTTACTGAGATGCAAAGCATTTGGTTTCTCTGACTCCAAAGCCCACACTCTTTCCACTACACAAAATAGACACTTGTTGATTTTTTTCCTGAAGATTTTGGGCAGTAAACTTAGTACGTTTTCTACCTGCGCCATTCTAGAATGAGATCACCACCAATTGGGGGATAAAAAGTTCCATGAATACAAAAAGAAATTAATACTTTTCAGGAACAGGCTTTACAGTGTGATAGTCAGTGATCCTCCCCAATTACAGAAGACCCTTTTAGAGCACCCTGATTGATGGTTATTGAAATCTTCCACCAAAAGCAAACTCACTGCCTGCTAGCTTTTTCCATATTTTGAAAACTCTGTTCTCTAAGAAGGTCCATCTTACACTTTACTAACATTAACGTTTTCCATTTAATCTCTCTTGTTTGGTTTTTATAACAAAATAGCTTGATAAGTATTGCTTGAGTACCTGCCGTGTACTCTATGGGCTTTATGAGGTATACTAACATAATTTTTTAAAGTTTTTTTTTTTTTTTTTTTTTTGCCTTCAAGAGGCCTACATTCTAGTAGGAACTTCTAAGAAACAGAATACAATTTTTAGGATATTTATAGAACACCTTCAGCTAGTAAAATTAAGTCATGGAATTAGACAATTTTTCAACCAAAAATTATTATTATTCAGAACTGGTTCATATACAAATTATCCCCTTTAAACCATTTTTTTTTTTTAATTTTACTTTCATGATTTAAATTTGATCTCTTTTATCTGAATCCAAATGAAAAGACACTAATAGGAACGAAAAAATCCCAGTTATCCATTATTTAGCAGTGTCCCTTAATATCCCAAGTCGTAAATATGTTGTATACATGGGCTCCATGTATACAGTGGTTTGGGATGGTAAAAATATAGAACATTGGTTAAGGATTTCAGAGAAATTTGCTCCATGATTTAAAAATTGGAATGTAGACATGATAGACTAGTGATTCTGAATCCCAGCTCCATAGAACTACCTGGGGAGCATTGAAAGAACAAACCCACGCTCAGGCCCTTCCCAGACAGAACAAATCAGCATTCCTTGGGGTGAATGCTGGGAGTCAATATTATTTTTAAAAGCACCCTAGTCATCCTAATTTGAATATAGGGTTGAGTTCTTGGTCTTAAATATTGAACTCATTCTTTACTTCTGAACCACACATCGGATGCACTCTGATTTAAAAAGTTTCCAGGGAGAAATTTAGGAGATGCCAGGGGCGAGTAGACAATGATATTGCCTCCACTAATGAAATTGTCTCTGGCATTTTTCCACCTCTTTCTTCCACCTGAAAATATCCTCTTATTTTATACATCAAACTTTGTTGTCTAAGAGGGGATTTCATTCCAATGTAAGGAGAGTTCCTTCTGAAGTGTATGTTGCGTGATTTAATCCTTCATTCCTAGAGGAGATTGGGAAGAAAGTAACAGACAAAAATAACTGCCTTTTTTTTTTTTTTTTTAATGTGCAAAGCTTGGTGCAGCCTTAAAGTTCTTTCCCTCCTGAGCCACTGGCCATTGAGAAGTGGGGGAGGCAGGATAAGTGTGAGTCATCAAGGCCCCACTGGAGCTGAGCTTCATCCCTGTGATATGGAGAGTTGCTCCTCTTCATGGAAAGAGCCCTTCCCCAGAAGGCTCATCAAATGTACGGAGAAGCCTCATGGGCTTCTGGCAAGTCTCGAAGCACACTGTCAGGAATCATTAAATCTGTTCACACTGTGCTGGGATCTCAGTCTTCTATTTCTTGCTGTACCTCTTCCCTGACATTTCTCCCACATATTCACAAGACATATTCTCCGGGGAGTGACTGGAGGTGTCTCAAATCCCCAAGAGTCCAGACAAGCTAAGCTGGGAAGAGCCTTTTGCCCGCCTTCATTTCTCATCAAAGCAGCACTTGCCAACCAGATGATCTAGCAAATGTTCAAAAATGTGGTGATTGATTCTGAAATTGTATTTAGAAAAAATTAAGTGGGGGCTAAAATATTTGAAAGGATAATCATATTTGCCATTTATTTTTTTCCTCTTTTATTATAATTGTTATTTTTTTCTTTTTATTCTCTTGACTGTCATAAAAATCAAAGCCTTGCAATCATTAAGTTCAAAAGAACAAGTGCAAGAATCCTATTTTAAACCAATCCATTCCATCAGAGAGATGGATACAGAGGAAATGCCGCTATCCCTGGCAGCGGAAGTCAATCTGAGTGAACCTTGTGGATAAAGATACATCTTAATATAGAGATTTATTTATGTCACAAGTAATTTCATTGGCCACTCAGTGGATATAGACATTTTTGGCAAAACAGTACACAGTGAGGTTAACTGTCTTCTAAAAATACCTTTCTTTATTTTTCTTTTCTGCTCCATTCCTTGTCCTCATTGTACTTTCATATATTTTTTCCTATTTTTTTACTTTACACAAATGTGAATTAGAGCATGGAATATTGGTGTTTTGGTCCCTGTTCATGTCCCAAGTCAGGATATAATCATTCCTCCCTGCATTATACTTACTCTCCATAAAAAAACATTCACTATTTAATGTCAATTTTCAGCCACAAGTAGCAAAGTTGTTTGTTCCTGTTTCATTGAAGAAAAACAATTTAGCCTCCATATGGACTTCTACCTGTTTATCTACAGATGACCATCTGGGCAGTTCGGTCATGTTGATGATCCTAAACAGTTGACTCTGAACCTTATACTGCATTAATTAAAATTCCTTGGAACATATAACCCCAATAACATTGTTAATTATTGAAACTACATGTCACTTTTCCTAGCATTTTCTTAAGCGCAGATATTACTATAATTGGTCTGCCACCAGAATTGCTTAATTAAAAAGATTTACAATTCAAAATGTTGTACAATTCTGGAGC
Organism: Choloepus didactylus; assembly: GCF_015220235.1. NCBI lineage: Eukaryota > Metazoa > Chordata > Mammalia > Pilosa > Megalonychidae > Choloepus > Choloepus didactylus. The sequence goes on from NC_051326.1 coordinate 52,673,432, forward strand.
AACCAGAATTTTCATATACTGTTGGTTGGAGTATAAAATGTACAACAATTTTGGAAAGTTTTCCAGCAGTTTCTTAAAAAAGTAAACATACATCTACACTAGGATTCAACAATTCCACACCCAAATATTTTCCAAAAAGAAATGCAGCATATATTCACAAAGCTACTTGTACAAGAAATTCAGAACAGATATATTCATAACCATTAATACCTGAAAATAGCCCAGATGTCAGTCAACAAGAAAATAAATGAACAAAGTGAAATATTCACATAATAGAATACTACTTAGCAATAGAAAAGAATGAATACTGATATAAATGGTATAAATCTTAAAAGGCATAGGCCAAGCAAAAGAATCCAGACACAAAAGTGTGTATACTGTATGATTCCATTCATACAGAATTCTATGACATGCAAAACTAGTCTTTGTGAAAAATCCAGGACAGTGGTTGTCTCTGGGGAGAACTGGAATGTGGATTGACTCAGAGGGTGATGTGGATACTTTGTCAGGTGATGGTGATGTTCTTTACATCTTGGGGTTTGGGTTACACAAGTATGTTCATCTTCCAAACTTCATTGAATGGCACACTTAAGATTTTTTCATTTCATTCTATGTAAATTTTACCTGAAATAAATGAGCATAAAAATATGCACTTGTTGTTAATGATTCAGATCCTGATGTCTTTAGGGATGGCATGTATATATATATATGTAACATACTTCTACATGCATCCAAAATAAGATGGACTAATGGAAATATAGAGGGAAGGACAATTAAGTGATAAAACAAATACAGCAAATGTTCACTGTAGAAGCCACATTGTGTATACATGGATTTTTATTGCACTATTCTTTTGACTTTTCTGTATGTTGGAACAGTTTCATGGTAAAATATAGAAAAAAAAATGATTTTTTTTGTATTTGAGATATTGATGTGCCCCCCAAATTATTCCTGAATCTAAATGCCATTATAAGTTGGAATAGCCATGTCATCCCAACTGGGCAAATAGATGTAAGCAGATGACTCCACTCATGCCTATGGTAACCTTTTCATAAGAACTGTCTCATTTGGACTGTTCCTTCAATTTATTATTACTTTCCCTTCCTCCATCTTTTTTCTTCTTTCTAACTGGAATAAAGATGTGAAACCAAGAAATGCTGTAGAATATCACAGTCCTGTAGAGAGAAGCCCCACTTTACCCATGACACACCAGGGAAATTGAAGGATTCCAGTCTTACGTAACATTATGGAGATGCTTTTTCAGACCTGGACACCCCATTTCCATATGTCTGTTGCAAGTTACAAATAAAGCTGTTACTATTTTAAGCCATGGATTGTTAGGATATGGTTTCATTTACCTCAAAATGGGAGGCTGAAAATAGTAAGCCTAAATTTTAGGATTGGTGGAGGTGAAAAGATGGGTAGTGGGTGTTAAGGATCTAATCACTGCAGCCTAGAAACTTGAGATCCTTATTGGTCAATGAAAACATCTTGAGAAACTAGGTTGCCACACAATATGCCAACCAAGACTGCAGAGTGAGAAGAAATGGTGAGGAGATGTCTGAATACTTGGATGTGTTGGTTACTTCATGCTGCCTTCGATAAAATCCCACCCGAGAATTAACTTGGAATAGCACTGTCAGTTTCAAGCAGAGATAAGAAGGGAAACATTTCAAAGGAGGCTTTCTCTACCTTAAATCCACAATCTGCATTGACTTAGACGGATTATCTCTTTTTTAAGCTCATCAATTTACAAACATCAAATTAGAAATAAAGAATCTGCTATAGTGTGTGTCCTTGCAACAAAATCCAGGTGTGCTAAGTATATTCCAGTTATGTACTGCTGTATATTCCAGTTATGAACAAAATACATGGGTTTGGTAGATTGAATTATGTACGCCAATTTAGACATGTTCTTAATCTTAATCCACATTTCTGTGGGTATGAAGCCATTGTAAATAGGAACTCTTGATGATGTTAATTTTAGTTAAGGTTTGGCCTAACTGAATGTGGGTATGTCTTAATACTGATTTTACTGGAGGCATTTAAAGAAAAAGCCACAGGAAGGAGCCAGAAGCTTGAAGTTAGTCAGAACCCACTGGACATTGCCATGTGATGGGAAGTGGGGATATAAGCCAAGGAACCCCAGGGATAACTGGCAGCCAGCACCAGAACATGACTCTGGGAGAAAGCAAACCTTGTCTATATCTTGATTTTGGACAACTTCTAGCCTCAACACGTGAGCCAATAAATTCCAATTGTTTAAGCCAACCCATTATATACCATTTGTCATAGTAGCCAGGCAAGCTAAGACAAGTACTCATTCCAAAATACACACACATTTTTTCTTATTTCTCCAGCCCAACCAGATGCCAAATCTGGCTGACTATTACCTAGCACGGGTTGAAAATCTAGAATCCGTGGTTATTTAAAATCCAATATCTATATCCCAAAATGTAACTGACATATACTGCAGCTATAAATCAGCAATTTAAAAAGTAGATAAATTGGGGGTTTCAGGCCTTTCTCAAGCACTTCCCAATTAATGTTCTTTGCCAGACAAAGAGAGAAAGTCTGCCAGTGCAGTGGGATTAAGGATGTTGATATGTCTCGGAGCCTGTTGTCTTGAATTGCCTTAGTAAATACACATTAATTTAAAGGAGGGATAAGGGAGGACCACTGAGAACTGATGCTGAGACTAAAAACTAAAGTGGCTTAATGATTTTGCCTAGACAACAGCTTTAGCTGTGGTTACTCCATGTGGAGTTGATGAGAAGCCCCAAAACAGATCATCAACAACTTCTCTCTCTATCAACTAAGAAACTCCCTGATTATCCAAGCTTGCACCACAGAAGTAGGCAGCAAAAGCTGCACATCTTTCACGATGGGCAAACTTCCTGATGTGGTTCATCCTTTCAGAGGGCAGACTGTTACCTGAATGTGAGCTATTTTTATTTGTATTTCACTTTACGTGTTTTACCTCGGATATTAAAAGTAGGTTCACTGCTCCTCACCATGGGCCTTGCTTTACTTCAGTGAAGTGTAGGAGTTGCACCTCATTCCCTGTCAGCCAACAGTTTAGTAAGTGGTTCACAATAAAACAAAGGATCAGTAAGGGAGCCATGTCACCTTGAAAAGAAATAAAACCATCATTTCCTCAGAAGTCTTCTCTCATGAAGGAGGAAATAAGAGCCTAATTGGCACCAAAACTAACAACAGCTGAAAGCCCTTAAGCCTAAATGCAATTAGACCACAAACCCAATTAGTCTCCCTTTTCCTTCCTCTCTGGGAGGCAACAGGTGTCCAGGCTTTCTTTTAGGCCTCTACTTCCTTGTTAATGTTCCCAGGTTGCTGCAGAGGTGAAAAGGGGATTAGCTTCCCCCGGTAACCATCATGCTGCAGTATGGATATTTTTGAAACTAATTATGCTGGGCTCCCTGGGATGCAGCCCGGGCTATAAACATCAGTCTCCGCAGGCCCTCAGCCAGGATGTCTTCAGTGTATACAACAGTCTAGGGTATATGTGTTAACTTAGGACAGAAGTCACAGTGTATAATTTAACTTCTGGTTTTTCTCCTAAATAGACATTGGCAGCTTATTATAATTCAACATATCAGCTTTTGATGGTTATTAGGAACATTTATGTAATGCAGAAGTTAATACCAGAATACCCCTCATTTCATTGTGCTTCACAGATACTGTTTTTTTTTTTTTTTTTTTGCAAATTGGAGGTTTGTGGCAACCCTGCCTGGAGCAAGTCTATCAGCGCCATCTTTCCAAAAGCATGTGCTCACTTCATGTCTCTGTGTTACATTTTGGTAACTCTCGCAATATTTCAAACTTTTTCATGAGTATTATTATGTCTCTTATGCTGACCTGTGAGCAATCATCTTGGATGATACTATTGTAATTTGTTTGGGGGCTCCAGAAACCACATCCATATAAGATGGTGATCTTAATCGATTCATTGCGTGTGTGTTCTGACAGCTTTAACAACCGACCATTGGCCTGTCTCTCTCCCTCTCCTTGGGCCTCCATATTCCATGAGACACAATAATATTGAAATTAGGCCAATTAATAACCCTGATTTATCAAGTTTAAGTAATATTCTAAATCCTTTGTTGTCATTTCAACATTGCCACAGAATGACCTCTAAGTGTTTAAATGGAAGGAAGAGTCTTTGTAAGACAATTGCTGCCATAGATAATGATTCTTCTGATGGATTTGGTTGAAGTAAATTGAAACCTTCTGGAAAGGATTCACCATCCTAGATGCCTCTAAGTACATTCATGATTCATGGCATGAGTTCAGACTATCAACATTAAGAGGAGTTTGAAAGAAGTTGGTTTCCAACCCCGACGCATGACTTGAGAGGTTCAAGACTTCAGTAGAGGATGTGACTACAGTTGTAGTGGAAACAGCAAGAGAACTAGAACTAGAATTAGAAATGGAATCTGAAAGTGTGACTGAGTTGCTACAATCTCATGATAAACCTTTAATGGATGAGGAGTTGCTTCTTACAGATGAACAAAGAAAGTGGTTTCTTGAGATGGAATCTACTCCTGGTGAAGATTCTTTGGCAATGTTGAAATGACAATGAAAGGTTTAGAATATTTCTTAAACTTGATAAATCAGTGGCAGGATTTCAGAGGATTGACTACAATTTTGAAAGAAGTTCTACTGTGGGCAAAATGCTATCAAACAGCATTGCATGCTATAGAGAAATCTTGCATGAAAGTAAGAGTCAATTGATGCCACAAATTTCATTATTACCTTTAGAAATTGTCACGGCCACCTCAACCTTCAGCATTCCCCACCCTAATCAGTCAGCCATTTAGGAGGCATGACCTTCCACCAGCAAAATGATTTGACTCGCTGAAGGCTCAGATGATACTTGGCTTTTTTTAGCAACAACTTATTTTTAATTAAGGTATGCACTATCCTTTTAGACCTAATGCTACTGCCCATTTAGACTACAGTATAGTGTAAACGTAACTTTTATATGCACTGGGAAATCAAAAATTTGTGTCTCAGTTTATCGGAACTGAACCCGCAATACCTCCAAGGCATACCTGTATGAAGGGCAACATAGATTGGGATAAACTATACGTAGTGATAGTAGTTTAGGCAACAGTAAGGAATGGGACACACACATTAGAAACATTGTGGGATAAAGGCCTACATACTGCCGAATATGTGTCCCTGAAGTTGACTGAAATCAACTGGTTCAGTGATCAGCAACTGTTAAGAGTTAATTAAAAATTAACTTAAAATTCTAAAATTTTATATTTGTGTTTATCTTTCAAATAAATAGATCAGGTGTAAAATGAGAAAATAGTACCTCTCTTGAGGGTTGCTGTGCTATTTAGTTGAGTTAATGTATGAAAAGTTTCCAGTACAAAGACTGGAAGAAAGCAAGTGCTTAATAAATGTGGACTCCTAATCAAAGTTTACAATGACAACCCTTAAGTGAGATTTCATTTAATAGGGATTGTGGCAGAACATCACACAGTTTGTGAAGATAGAGCCAGAGAGTCTTTGTAATACAAAATGGAGAGGCAAGGAAAATAAAAATTTTCAGGAAAAAATTCATAGTGACAATTAAGATATTAGCAATACTGATGCTCCCTTCTTTACTTTGTGTATGAAATTTAAATGCACACTTACCAAAAAATTTCTAAATTCAGGCTTGAAATAAATGAATGAGCTGTGCCTTTGGTTGGAATGAGTATATGTCAAATGAGTTTACCATCTTTAATTTACATAGGCTTTTCCTTTCCATTTCCTTCCATTCTTGGGCTACAAAACAGAATCTAACCCAAACTATTGATTGTATCTGCAGTTCCTAATGGGTGAATGGAGAGAACTAGATTCTTGCTAACTCTTTCATATTTCCATACCATACTCTTTCTCTTTAAGATATTAACTGGGGATCAGAGCTGCTTGGTGGCTTGTTATCCAGTGTATTGGTTGACATTATTATACAGGGTATCTTCTTAATTAATGGAAGTTGGTTCTGCCTGTATGCAGGACAGTAACTGTCAACCTCTGATGCTGATCAAGTATGGTTGGCTAAACCACGGTTTGTTCTATCTGGTTTTAGGAGAAGGAGGGAGGAGTCCTTCCAATTTGCATAATGCTCCTTCCTAATGATTTCAATCTATTGTTTGTAAATGAGCTAAATGAGCCTTTAATAGGCTTCCCTTTAAAAGGAGGAGCAAGGTTGAGGAGACCTCTAGTAAATAAGCCTGGGATATGCAGGGCTGGGCAGAGTAAGAGATAGCTTCTTCCAGCAATACTAAGGTAGTGGTCATGACGTTTGAATAACTATGTGGTTATTAGTCTCCTCCACCAAATGGTAATTCTTTCAGGGTAACGAAGGAACATCCTGTGGCTTTTAACAAAGTGCAAGACAGAGGGTTCCATGTTGAAGGTTAATGGATAGGTTTATTATTCTCATTTTGAATTAGTTAAGGAAAGGCTTGAGTCTTCTATTTAACTTGGCTTCTCTGTCATCAGTACAATGGCAATTATGGTTTGACACTCAGAATTCTGTAAATGTTAATCATTGAACCTATCAGCAAATGAGGCCTCTCTTCTCTTTTACATATGATGGTACTAAAGTCTCATGCGATGTTCCTCAGTGTAGCCATGGACAAGCTCCTGGTATGTTGACTGTCAAACTATATATTCTGCTCTGCTAAGAAACTAGGAGTTGGCACGAGTGATACCACATCACTAAGGACATTGTTTCAGCTAATATTTTTTTTCATAATGAGACGTTTTGGTGAAGGATGCAAGTGTTGATTTACATTCTTGAACAAGTTCCTTATGTCCTCCCACAGAGTGGCATTTTGAGTAGCAGTGATCTGGTCCAGAGGGTTTAAACAACTTGATGCAGATCATCTGAGAATTAATGCCAAAATCGCTGCTAGAACCCACATGAGTTCTAACACTCAATCTTTTCTTTTCCACATTCTAACACACTCTTTTTCAGTGATGCAGTGAAACTGTGTAATTTCTAAGGAGCAATTATAAATAATCATTTTCATATAGTTTGGGAAAATGTAGGGTTTTAAAACAATATGTATGTATTTCTACCTCCATCATCTTTGAAGACATACTAAAGTTTTCTTCTAAAATGTTTGAACAGCTAATGAAGATTAGGGAACAAAAGTCATGCCATTAGGGAAGAAGGTAATGTGTAATGAAAAGTCCAGTCTACAGAAAGTCATTATGATTTTGCCCCCTTTCTACTTACTCTACTAATAAAATAAAGATAATAACACAGTATATCGCACAAAAGAGAGGACTAAATGTGATAATCTCTGTAAAATGCTTAAAACAATGTCTGGAATGTAATATACTTTCCATAAATACGGCCTGCTAATGTTGGCAATAATAATGATAGCTAAAATTTTCACAGGGATTAAGACATGTTATGCAACTATTCTAAGGGTTTTGGATTGATTTTTTTAAATTTCATCCTGTTACAGCCTGTTTTATTTTCCCAGCTGCTAAGCAAACAGTGGTAAAATTGGTTTATCCTTTCAACATTCCTATAAGGTAAACATGGCAAGAATTTCAATTTTAGGGAGGAAGAAAATGCAACAAAAGGTATTTAAGTGTCAAAGGTCACAGTATTAGTTAATGGCAGACCTGGGATTACACACCAAGTTTCCTGATTCCCAGTCCAAAATACTTACAAGCTGTATGCTATTCTTCAGCGTGTCGCTCATGAAATTGGCTGTCTTGAGAGAAATATACAATCTCTATGACCTTCCTCAGTCCGACAACAGAAAACCTAGGGAACAGCAGTGAATATATCATTAAGATAAGAACTATCACAGGTTTTGAGCTAGGGGATAATTCCTGGAAGTAGCTACAAAGGAATCTTTGGGATAATGCCAAGGTGCTTGCTTCTAAAGAATAAGACACAGGATGGTGCATCTATTTTTAAAGAACGAGTAAACTCCTATAGTGTTGCACAATCTTGCCAACCAGAAGTCTGGCAAAAGGCCCATAATGGAGTGTCTTTGTCACAAGCATAATTAGCACAAATAGCTCAACAGGCTTTCTTAGTGACCTTCCCAGCTTTGTCCAGCCAAAAGAATGTGTGCTACCAAAGGACTAGGACTTTAAATGACTTGGGAATGAGAAATCAGCTTCCTGATGACTGCACCTACACTGACCTTTGTGCTATGAGCTTCCCCAACTTTCATTCTCAGCAAGCATTTTTCCTTTGACCATCCTTATTAATTGTGTGCCTTGATAGAGCTTCCAGGCTCATTTGAGCTCTCTGTGTGACGTCTGCTTAACAAGAGATCCCAGGGTTTCACTTTCCCCTACTGAGATAAACTACCATTCAGTGAGACCCAGGTGGACTGTGGAAAGCTCTTGCCTTATAGGAAGGACACATATTTAAAATCTTCCTGGGTGAGAATACTATAAAAAATTTCTGAGTGAGACTGACCAAAGTGGTGATTTGAAATGCCTTATTTCTATGCCATTCTGGGACGTTAGGTGAGAAATCTCATTATTTACAGACATTCTCTTCTCACCTTCACAACTGAAAATTTGGCCTACAATTTTATGGGTTTTTTTATGATAAAAAATGTCAGCAATTGCTTATCAAAGTTGAATTTAAAAATGACAAAACTGGAGAATGTCCTCATTGAGGAATAATTTTCCATGTAGTTAAATTAATCTGAATTTAGGAAGAAATGTGAAATGGCTCAAACACATACACATGTGCACACACACAAACACCATTAGCACATATAAAACCTCTCAAGATTTCATTTACTCTTTGATGTCTGTATGCCAAGTGCAAATTCCTCAGATGCTTCCATATGTCCCGAAACATGGGCCTTTCTTATTTCATTAGGAAAGGTTAATAGACATGGCAGGTTAGATTAATGAAGCCTTAAAAGTTTGTACTCCACAGGAAGAAAAATACAACTTTCAAAAACAATACTTCTAACAATATGACTAGTTTTCTTGAAAGGAAACTGTCAAAACATGACATGTCAGATTCGGTTTCCTTCTCCCAACATATTACAATCTGTTTTGATAGAGAAGGGATATATTTTAATTATTTGTTTTTAATCTGACTCCAGACTTGACATATGGCATCTCATTAAGTTCTCTCTCTATTTTCTGGTAAAAACAAAAACAAGCTGTACAAAGTTATTCAACTTCTGGCATACAAGTTATTTTTAAGAACTTCTATTGCTTCTGATGAGGTTATATGATTCCAAAAAAACACCCTTCCAAAGATTGGATTGACACTGTTTTGAAAGATTTGCCGGGGAATCAATCACAGTAGACATTAGCTGTTGGCAAAATGTGTTTCTTGTATAAGGAAGGGTGTGTATAAAGATAAATTGTAATTGGTCTTTTCAGAAGCTTTTCCTGCCTGAAATTCAGATATATTGACTAATCTGGGATAAAATGTGTATATTGTCTATTATTTTCAAAATGTGAATGAAGTTCTTAGTGCCTCAAGTCAACCTCAGAAGAGGAAGATAATAGGCCATTTGTTTTTCAGATTTCTACAAAATGACTTTGCTAATGTCCTTTCTGATATACCAGATAAAAGCAATTCTGACAAATACATTTTTTTCTACTACCTGAAAGTCAATTTACTGAAACCCTCAATTAACCAGAACCTTTCACATTTTTCCTTGTATTCTAAATTAAAAATTAAATTAAATTAAATTAAATTAAATCATATATAACAATAACAAAGAAAAATGATTTTTCCAAAGCCTATATTCAGGATTTTGTTTAAAATGTTTTTAACAATCCTCTCAAACAAAAAATGTAACATTCAGAGAACATGGTGATGCCAAATACAAGTCAACCTATTAATTTAGATTATAAAATTCTGTTCATCTGGCAATGATCAGTAAAGTTTAGAATGATTAATTCATTTATTTATTTGTTCATACAATAAACACTGACTTGTATATACTATACATTTTGCGCACAGCTAAAGAACTGTAAGAACAAGAGAGATAAGGCAAAATCCCTGCTCTGGAGCAGTTTCATAGTGTTAAAGAGGAGAATTTTGATGATTTTAAGGAAAGGGAATGAAAACTAAGAGATATTAGCCAGAATCTTCTAAATTAAAGATTGGACATAATACCAATAAAAGATATGGTCATTGACATCAGCCCTAAGATTGTAGGCTACAGGGCTTACTGGATTATTATACCCTGTTAATATCTGTAAAAAACTCTGAAGATATTTCAGCTATCCACACAATTTGAAAATTTTGCCTAGTAATCCTAACTTCTAACATCCACTATTTTCACTGATGAAAACCTATATAACATTTACTTTACTAATTAAGAAAGTCTCAAGTTTTGATGAGAGACAAACATAGCTGAAAGAACTTATAACTCTCTGAAATTTCGACTTTCAAAGTAAATGCTGGCTGGCTCACCATCAACACTGTGCTATGAATAGCTAGAATATAGCCAGAGCTAAAACAACACATATATGCATACACACACACACAGAAATATATTTTTTAAGTACAGAATTTATAATACTCCCTCCAGAATGTAAGATTTAGGAGGTGTGGGACTTCTCTACTATGCTCACTGATGTATCTTTACTACTTAGGCTGATGTCCAGCACATAGCAAGCACACAACACATATTTCTTGGATATTTTTGTCAAAAATAATAAATTGTCAGATCATTGTAAGGGTGCCGAAGCAGAGGCTAAAAATTCATCAATAGAAACACCAGAGAAAGAAGTTTATGTTCCGTCAGTTTACAAGGATAAGAAAATACAGGACATACAAAAAGGATCTGGTTTCAATTATTGTTGCTACCTTACTAATTCTTGTGACATTTTATTATCATTAATCCCTTTGTGAGGAAGAACTAGAATTGATATGACACTTTGTAGTCTCTTGCAATGCACGTGCATAGAAAAGACTGTATGGAATTCTTATTCCAGGCTGTTGATTCAATCAATCTAAACAACTCTTTTTTTCCTTTTTTTTTTTTTCACCATTTTCCTAAAGTCAAAGTTATTCAATACATTTCTTGTGTTGACTCTAATTGACAATGGGTCAAGATTCAGTCTATAATGATGGCCTAAGACACCTCTGGAACACCATCAAGTGCGCCAATATACACATTGTGTGAGTCCTAGGAGAAGAAAGAGGGAAAGAAGCAGAGGAAATATTCAAAGATACAATGACAGAGACATTTTCAAAATTAGCAGAAGATGTGAATATGTACATTCAAGAAGCCCAAAGAATACCAAACAGGGTAAACATGAAGAAAAATGCACCGTGTCATGTATTGATCATGCAATCGAATGAAAAGAACAAGGGGAGAGTTCTGAAGGCTTCAAGAGAAAAGCAAAATGTTATAGACAAGGGAGTCCCAATTAGATTGTGTATCAATTTCTCATCAGAAAGCTTGGAGGTAAAAAAGCAGTGGGCTGGAATACTTAAAGCGCTGAAAGAAAACAACTGCCAGTCAGTCAAGAATTTTATATCTGGCCAGACTCTCAAAAATGAGGGAAAGAAAAAACACTTTCAGATAAACAAAAGCTGAGTTAGTTCATCCCCACTCGACCTGCTCTACAAGTAATGCTAAAGAGAGTTCTTCAATCTAAAAGGAAAGGGCAGTGGACAGTGGTTCAAATCAGCATAAAGGAATAAAGACCTATGATAAAAGTAATGATTTGGATAATTATAAATGCCACTATTATTGAGTTGTACTGTTTGTTATGTAACTCCACTTCTTACTTCCTACAGGTGTTAAAATGCAAATGCACAAAAAGTAATGACAAATCTATGTTTTTTGGTAATACAATGTACAAAGATATGTGTTAACATGTACAAAAAATGGTGTGGGGACAGAGGGATATAGGAAAGGTACATGTGTATCCTACTGAAATTAAGTTGATATCATACCAAAAATGATTGTTATATATTTATGATATTAAATTTTAACCCCATGGTAAGAACAAGGAAAATAGATGAAAATATATCCAGATAGAAATGAGAAGACACTCAAAATGGAAAAACACAAAAAAGCAAATAAATATAAAAGTAGGCATTAAAAGATGTGAGGGACAAAAAAGGTATAATACCTACAAAAGATAAATAGCAAAATGGCAGAAGAAATTCCTGTATTAAAAGTAGTGACTTTAAATGTAAATGGATTAAACTCTCCAGGCAAAAGGCAGAGATTGGCAGAATGGATAAAAAAGCAAGACCCTATTATATGCTGTTTGCAAAATACTCACCTTAAATTCAGGATACAAATAGGTTGAGGGTGCAAGGATGGAGCAAAATATACCATGCAAGGAGATCACTGTAGTCTCCTCCCCAAATTCCCATATATTTTCATTCATTAATATTTTAAGAAAATTGATATTGGTATAATAGTTTGCTCTTGAAATTATCCCTTTCAATTCTTATAAAAATTCTATGAATAGAAGTTAAATGAGCCCATTGTACCAGTAAAGAAACTGAAGCTTAAGAAGGTGAATGATTCCTTTTAGAATTTTCATACATTTTTTCCATCATGTGAATCCTTAGATTTGTAGAAAACACCAATAAAAAGAACAATATCACAAACAACACAGGCACCCTTTTCCACTTACAGATGGTCCATATATAAGCATCTGATCTAAGAAAATTATACCTGGTAAAATATAAACTCAGGTTTCCATACCCATGATCAAATGTAAGTTCAGCCTAGTACTATCTATTTCCATGCAGTTCTGTATATACACCTCACTCATAAAACTGCACCCTAAATGGGTTTCTCTGAATGCAGGCCTCCATTATGGCTTCCATACTTGGGGTTAAAAGGTAAAGAATATTAAATAGAGGGGGAAAAACATGAAATACATAACAAAGATAAGGTTGTTCCACCTTAACAATGAAGAAAAGCTGAATAATCTACAAAACCATAATTTTTGAGACCATCAGAACTTAGATTGCAAGGTCATCTGATGAACTAAATTCCCTCTGAGGAGAGTCAGGGCACAAGAATTGTTTTGGATTTGGGGAGCAATGAATGAACAGATGGCCACTGCAGAAGCAGAGAAAAGGAAAACAACTGAAATGTTCAAACTCTTTAAGGCTAACTGTCAACAAGTGTGACAATTCAGAATTCCTGGGAACCTGAGACACAAGGGGAGCCTGCACAGACAAGTTGCACCCATGAATTACCTATTTTCTGTGGGCCAGCTACCATGTACTCACAGGAAAAATAGAACATGGACAGTGCAGGAGACCTAAGAATCCCTGCCCATCCTTCAATGGCATAGCTGTGCCCGGACTACTGGGTTTTGACGGTGAAGCAGGAGTACATAGGAAACACATCTGCATCTTGGGAGATGGGCATGAAATTTGCCTGTGCCCCAGACCCTGCTATGATACGAGACAAAAGCCATCTGCTACTGGGAGGAGGCACAGGAAAACAGCCCACTACTTGATTTGACCTTGCTTCAATCATGGGACAAAAACTGCCCCCGAAGAAAGGTCAGAAAATACACCCAAGCCAGATACGAGAAAACAGTTATCTACCTCTAAGAGAGGGGTACAATAAACCCTTCCCCCAAAGACAGACAACCAAGAAAAACCATCTGCTACTGGGGGAGGGCAAAAACCCAATAGTGCAGTCCAGGATTCTGCAGTGATTGAAAATAGGAGTCTGCTGCCATTGGACGGAGATGGGAAAGGAAACTTACACATACCTAAGACCCCCTCATAGGAATAAAGCAGAGTTTGAATGTTATGTGGGGGCAAAGGATGGGTTGTGTGCGCAAGGCAGGAAATATATCTGCCTTCTAAGCTGGGTACTAAGGAGGTGAGGGTGGTGATTCACCACTGGGCAAGGAGCAAGGATGCTGAGAATGACATGCTGAGCCTGTGCAAACTGAGGCTGGAGCGGAGAAACCAAATGACTCCCTATCCCATCACACGCTTTGCTCCAGTTGGAAGCAACAGCAGTTTACCCCTGAGGGTAGCATGGAAAGAGATCCTTCCAAAGGGTCTTCCATTAGCTGTGAGTGGAGCACGAATACTGAAAAGTACCTTCTGGCACCTCAAGCCTCACACCAAGTTCAAGGTAGTGCAGCCCATAACTGAAGGAATCTGAAACTGCAATGTACTTAGGTACATACAGAAACAGCAAAATGCTAATAAAGTGCAGCCATAGACTCAACACACCCCAGGAAGAACCTGGCAGAAAAAGAGATGTACATTTCTGTGCATGAGTAGCATTTACCTCTTTCTCTAGAGAGTCAGAATTCTATACCCAGCATAAATATCTTTCATGAATAAAATAACTAAAGACTCTTTCAGAAAAACAGTATTTCAGAGAATTCATCACTAACAGAGCAGCATTGTAAGAAACGATAAAGTGAGTTAATGAAGCAAAAGAAAAATGATACTAGATAGAAATTAAGATATATGCAAAGGAATGTGGAGAACCATAAATTGTAAACATAGGCCAAATTAAAATAGTGAAAAGGATTGTGGTCTTGATGTAATATGCAAAAGGAAAATGTATGACAATAGAACTAATAGATGGGAGGCGAAATAAAGGACTCACATATTGTAAAGGATTTTACATTATATTCTAAATATATAATAGAACTTCAAATTACTTGAAGGAAAACCCTATGGAATTTAAAAATAAAGAAGAATCCAAAAGTGTATTTGGAAATCTAAACACTACTCTCTCAACCGTTGATAGAACGAGTAGACATAATATTAGTAAAGTATCAACCAACTTGTAATTGACATTTATAGAACACTCAACCAACAACTGTAGAAAACACATTCTTTATAAGTGTACTTGGAACACTTCCCAAGATAATCCATATTTTGAGCTATGAAACAAATCTAAGTTTTAAATTATTGAAATTTTGCACAGCATATTCTCTGACAACAAAACAAACTAGAAATCAATAATAGAAATAAATTTGAAAATCCTGAAATATTTTCAAATTAAAATTAACACTCATAAATAATTCACTGATTAAAGAATAAATTACAAGGGGAATAGAATAGATTTTGAACTGATTATATGAAAACACATCATATCCAATGAGTCACATGGAACTAAGACATTGCATAGAGAGAAGTTTATAGCATTAAATACTAATTTGAGTAATAAAGAAAATTCTCAAATTAATGATCTATGCTTCTATGTTTAGAAACTTGAAAAAAAGCAAATTGAATCAAAAGTAATCAGAAGAAAGGGAATCATAAGGTTAAAAACAAAGATCAATGAAGAAGAAAATGAAGCAAACCATAGAGAAAATTAATAAAATCAAAAGCAAATTCCTAAACAATTAATAAATTCTAAACAGATTTCTCAAGGACAATAGAGAAGACACAAATGAACAATATCAGATGTGAAAGATGGGGCACCAGTACAGCTATTACAGACAATATGCAGTGGATTAAAATCACAGGGGCTCTGCAGTGTCATGATGCCTCAACATCTCAGACCCTGTCATCAGGTCCTCAGTGACTACCCCGGACACCTGCCCATAGAAGATGAACAGCTTCTCCCTCTTTTCTTCACATCCTAAGGGTTCAACGGAGTCAAACACAAACTCCCCAATCCCCACCCTTGCTTGATCAACCGCTACAGCTCCACCCACATAATGTTATAAAAGCAAAACCCCTAGGTCCACTGTTACCTTTTGCTCCCTGCCTTCTTGGTTGAGCCCCAAGCTCCTGATGTGCTCCCCATATTGCCTTGTGAGGTGTGCAACTCCTTTCTCTTCTAGGATCTGTGAGTATTAATCGTTCCTTTCATGCATCACTGGGGTCATTTGTCCACAATGCATTTGACTATCCAGATGAAGATCCTTACAACACATGTTAAAAGGACAATAACGGGATATTATGAAAAACTTTATGCCAATAAATTTGGAAACTTAGATGAATGCTTTCACCCTAAGCAAATGAGAATACAAGGAACAAGGAAAGAATGTCACTCATACCACTTCTGTTGAATATTATATTAGAAATTCTAGCCAGTGGAATAAATCAAGACAAACAAATAAAACACAAATAGGCAATAAAGAAATAAGTAAAACTGCTGTTATTCAGAAGTGGCATGATCATCTATGTAGCAAAATTAATGAATTTATAAAATAGCTAGTATTTTAGAGAGTTTAGCAAAGTCATAGAATATAAGGTCAATAAACAAATGCCACTGTGTTTCTATATATTAGTGATGATCTATCACAAACTGAACTCAAAAACCAAATAACACTCAAAATAACATCTAAAAAAACATGAAATATTTTGGGATAAATTTAATAAGATATATGCAGCCATATGAATATTATAAATTATTGCTGCCTGTAATGGAAACAGAAGTCACAATTTAGATGAAAATATTTATCAAGCACATATTTTATAAATTATTCATGTTTTCTATCATATTTATAATATATCCAGCATATATTAAAAAAAAACTTTGCAATGTAATTATTCTTATATAATGATAAATGATAAAGTAGTCAAATGATTTGAACAAGTATGTTGCAAAGAAGATACAGGAATGGTCAATAACTCAATAACACATCAAAGAATACTCAACATAGTTATTGGGGGTATGCAAATTAAATACACATTAAGACCACTGCACATCTACTAGAATAACTTAAGAAAAATGTCTTACAATGCCAAGTGGTGGTGAACATGTAGAACAAATGAAACTCTCATACACCATTGGTGGGGATACAAAATTGTAAAATCCCTTGTGAAAGCTTTTACAAAATAAAAATATACCTATAATCCAGAAACTCTAGTCCTAAATTTTTACCCATGAAAAATGAAAATGTCTGTCCACATAAAGATCGATACATGGATGATTATAATGGCTTTATTACAAGAATCAAAAATGTCCATCATCTGGTGAATGAATACATAAATTGTGATATTGTAGTAAATTCATGCAATTGTATATTTCTCAGCAATAAAAATAATGAACTACTGATATGTACAAGAACATGGAAGAATCTTAAAAATGTTAAAGTTAGAGAAGCCAGGCATAAATATAAAAAGTATGACTTCATCACTATTAAATTCTAGCAAAGACCAAAATATAGGAACAGTAATCAGTTCAGTGTTTGCCATGGTCTATATGAAAGGGAAAAGGATTGACTACAAAGAACAAAAAGAAACTTTCACAGTGAAAATGTTCTCTATCTTGATTACGGTGATGGTGACATGAATGTATAACTTTCTCAAAACTTATCAAAGCTGAACACTTTAAATAGTGTTCATTTTAAGTAAGTTTACTGTAATAAATCTTATTTATTTTTTAAAGAAGTAACTCACAGCCAAAATAAGTATAAATTGTGTGTGTGTGTTTGTGCATGTGTGTAGTTTCTGGAATTTTGGAGAAAGAAAACACCCAGACATTTTATAATAACAATAGATATATTTAAGTGCACACTTCAGAAGACATTCATGTTCAAATTGAATAAAAAATGAATGTTGTCAAAGTGAAGTGAAAAATACACTTGAAATATTTGTATGTTTGAAATAAGAATCCACTCTTTAAAATATCTGTTTGTTCTTTTATTCATTCATTCATGCAAGTAACATTGGTTGAGTGCGTGCTATATGGAAAGTCCCATTCAAGGATTTATTTCAACTACTCTTTAATATACAGAATGAAAAGACTTCTCTTCATTTTAATATATGTTTATATTTGTTCTTATATTCATATCATATTTTATGTCCCTTTCCAAATTATAAACTTTACAATATTCTTTTCTATAAGTGTTGGGGTTTGATATATATGACAAAGTTTATTCAACCTTTGAGTTTTTATTATAGTACAGCCAGAAGCAGTGCACATGTGGCAAGAATTATTTGCTTATCCTGGTAAAATCTTGCACACATGGAATGAGATCACCTATGAGAGCACTATTGACATAACAGTAACGTCACTGATAATGGTAATAGTAACAGCAACACCATAAATCAGGCACAAAGGATGTTCAAAGCACATCGTGCCTCTTTTTATAATCTATTACTAACCTCTACCACTTTTTTTAATGGAACTGTACTTTAGCAGCAGGAATTCTGTGCACATTGAAAACAAGACGAGAAAATCTGATTAAGACATTTACTCTCAGGATGATGCTGGTCACACCCTTAAGCTAGATCCTCTTTAATAAAAACTACAGATGAGTTATTTTAGGTCTCTATGATAGAAATAGTCATTTTTTTCCTGAGCAATTGATTTCTCTTTTGAACAAGCTTCCAAGAAGCTCAAAATCCATATTTTCAACTGCACAGGATATCACAGTATTTGTTTATATACAAAGCCTTATCTCTGAATCATCTGAGTTTTCTTTTCTTGATTTTTGCCTTGTACAATTTTTCTCATTTACCTAATTTTACCTTGTGGAAAAACAGTTTGGAATATAAGGTAAGAGACAGAGAGACGATTAGATAGATAGATAGATTGATGATTAATAGAATGACAATCCCTATTTTACAGAAATGGAAACTGTATCTCAGAATGGTCATGAAATATGCCAAAACACACTCATTTATTGATTGAAAACACTAGAATTTTTTTGTTAAAAATCTGAAGCCCATATTCTTCTGAATTGACGGTGTCTCCCGCCCTTTTTAGGATACCTTAGCTTACTGTTTTATATGCTGTGGTGGCTTGGAGTTGTGTACCCCTGTGCTGGCTTGAAGCTGTTATATACCCCGGAAAAGGCCATGTTCTTTTAATCCATTCCTGTGGGGGCAAACGTATTTGGGGTGGGACCTTTGGTTCAGCTATTTCAATTGAGATGTGACCCACCCAATTCAAGGTAGAATTTAATCCTTTTACTGGAATCCTCTATGAAGAGAATAAAAGACAGAAAAGAGCCAAGAGAGCTCAGACAGAAACACCCAGAGAGCTTGGAGAGAAAAACTCTGGAGACGCTAAGAGAGGACACAAAGAAATTCAGAGAGGAGGCCACTGGATCCAGGAGCTGAAAGCAATGAGAACCAGGAGTGAAGGAGCAGTAGACAATGGCCATGTGCTTGTTATCTGATAAAGGAACCCCAGATGACAGCAGCCTGTCTTCAGAATCCAGGTGTCATCCTGTTAATGCCTTAACTGAGACATTTTCATGGCCTTAGGACAGTAAGTTTGTAAACTAAAAAGCCTACCCATTTCTGGTATATTGCATTCTGGCAGTTTTAGCAAACCAAAACAACCCCAGAAGAAACATATTCTTCATTTTAATCCAGTCCTGTGGGTGTGAACCCATTGCAAATAGGATCTTCTGATAGGGTTACTTCAGTTAAGGAGGGGCCCAACTGAATCAGGATGTCTTAATCCTATTACTCGAGTCCCTGAGTCCTTTATAAGCAGAATGAAATTCAGATACACAAAGAGAAAGTCACAGGAAGAAACTGGAAGTCAATGAACCTAGTGGTGCCAGAAGAGGCTACGTTTCCATTACCACGTGACAGAAAAACCAAGGACCAAAGATAACCACCAGCCAGCCCCACAGTCTTCTGGGAGAAACCATTTCCTTGATGACACCTTGATTTTGGATAGCTCCTGGCCTCGATAATGTGAACCAATACATTCCTGTTGTTTAAGCCAACGCATTGCATTGGCTTAAAACAACTTGTTTTAGCAGCCAGGAAACTAAAACACAGGCCTTCCTAAAAGATAAATTCCTAAGACATCAGGCTACTGTAGCTACCAGGCTGAACAAAGAGCTTCTCTCCTGCTGCCTGAGCTGAATGCTGGGGTGAGCTGAAATGCATCTTCTTTGGGGGAGAGCAACCACTAATCCTCATCTTGAGATGGTTTCTCAATCCTATTGAGAAGATTTTGCTGTAACTTAATAGAATGGGATTAGATATACCTTAATCTTTTCAAAAACTAATGCAGATATTCTTAATGAAGAAACTTGTTTATTTAGGAAAATTCCTTTATAGCGACTTCTTTTTTTAATGTACAAAAATAGATTCAGGAGAAGTGTCTAGAAGAAGTTAAACTAGAGAAAGAAACATTGCATAAGGAAAAGTGCATTGATAGCAGTTGCCTTAATAATTCTGAAAGGATTTAGAAGAAGGGTAAAATAATGTATTTATCAAAACAGAAGAAGAAAAGGGGAGGAGAGAAAGGAAGGCAGAAGAGACTACCTAGGAAATTCTTAATCAGCCTCAGGAAGGAATATGTTAGCAAGGGGGTCACTACTGCCTGTGGAAAGTGATTCACATGATGGATAGAGGTTTGTAGAGGGAGGTGGAATTTAAGCAGCCATCACTTCAATTCAACATATGTAGTTCATATCTGAGCTTTTGAGACAGGTTGAACACTCGGGAAGCTTTTAAAGCTTGCAACCATGTAAGTTTCAGGAGGTGGTTAAATTCTCTCTCTATCCTGGCTTGCTGGTAGTTTGCACAGACCTGTGCTTTGTGAGGAGGTAATTCTGCCCTTCAGGCATGTGGATTTTCCATACTACACACCACAGGAAGTGTTCTAATCACATTGGACCGTTTCCTCATAGTGGTGACCTTCAAGTAATCATTTCCTCTGTCTGGAAATTGGCTTCAGTGTCTGATTTGTGTTTCTGTGGTTAAGTATTTTATATTGAAATTCAGAAAAGAAAAAAAAATGCAATTTGAGTAAAAAGTGTTTATATTTGGCTTTTAATGAGACCTTGTTTGCATGCAAATATCTGGAAAGTAGGTGATTTTGTTTCCATTTGACTTTTAGGTCTTATGTAAACCTGCATATCCCAAGGTTCTGCAATTATCTGAGGCAAATTTTCTTCATTCTAACTGGTAAAAACCCCAGATGTTGTTGTAAGATCCCACACCACATATAGTATGAAAGCCAGAGCTAATTCTCCTAATATCTCAGCATTCCTTGGGAGAATGGATTGCCTTTGTCTTGATAATGTCTTCTTCCATTGAATTTTTTCCTTTGTTCTGCACCTTGCCCGGTGTTACTGCTTTCTCCACTTTGGCCTTAAACAACTCCTATGTGGAATGCAGCTTTTCTTTTCTTTTTTTTTTAAACCTTTGTATTACTATTAACACAAGGCAGCAAGGCAGTATGTGTCCCATTTCTACAAGTGCTGGCAGTCAGGAATGGGACTGACATTCCATAGCACAATTTAATTTAAAGCTAATTAAAAAATTCTCTTCCTGTTCCTACAAAGAGAATTCAGAAATTCCCTTACTCTCATCATGTCCTTTATACCATCCCAATATTCTTAAATCTTCTTATTTCTTCCCTATCTCCTAAACCCTTCATTTCCTCCTTCTTAGACAGCTAGCAAACATTTTCTCTTATTAGCCAAGAAATTCAGCAATCTGTTTGTTTCTACTCATCCTTCCAGATAATTCCCAAAGGATCCAGTTTCATTCCAGTTTCACCTCCTTGGTTCATGTCTTTCTCATCAATCCTGTGAGATAAAGCCATGCATTTTTTATAGATCTGCATTTTTTTTCTTTCTTAAGCTAGTTCAAGTTGCGCTTCTGTTACTTGAGACAAAAGACACTAACATATCAAGATGTACAATTGGGAGACATTCTAATACTTAGATACATTTGTGAAAATAATTTATTATGTTTTTTCTATATTGTTTTCCTTTGTCATGTACTGATTAAATATGTTTGCAGGCAAGAACATTAGACATCCCAATGTTTCATAAACTTGTTCTTTGGCAGGACAAATTTCTCTTGACAAAATCACTATTCAACTAGGTAGTTCCAATCTATCCTAAGGGTCTTGGCATTTGCCATGGCCTCCACCTGATGACGTAAGAAGTAAAACTTAAGAAGGTGCTGGAACAAGTTGCGTGAAGAGTGCTCCAGACAGAGTGGATAGCAGGTTCAAAAGCCTGAGAAAGAGAGAATGGTACATCCTTGGAACACCAAGGAAGCTGTTACAGCTGAGAAGAATGAGGGTTGTCCTTTTTGTTAATGCTGCCAGGATGCAAAATACCAGAAATGGATTGGCTTTTATAAAAGGGGGTTTATTTGGTTACACAGTTACAGTCTTAAAGCCATAAAGTGTCCAAGGTAACACATCAACATTCGGGTACCTTCACTGGAGGATGGCCAATGGTGTCTGGAAAACCTCTGTTAGCTGGGAAGGCACGTGGCTGGTGTCTGTTTCAGAGTTCTGATTTCAAAACAGCTTTCTTCAAGGACGTTCCTCCCTAGGCTTCAGCTCCACAAAAATGTCACTCTTAGTTGCTCTTGGGGCATTTGTCCTCTCTTAGCTTCTCTGGAGCAAAAGCCTGCTTTCAAAGGCCATCTCCAAAATATCTCTGTAAGCTGAAGCTCCTCTCTTACCTCCTGTGCATCCTTCAAAGTGTCCCTCTTGGCTGTAACAAGCTTGCTCCTTCTGTCTGATCTTATATAGTGCTCCAGTAATTTAATTCAGACCCACCCAATGGGTGGGGCAACACCTCCATGGAAATTATCCAATCAGAGTCATCACCCACAGTTGGGGGGGTCACATCTCCATGGAAACACTCAAAGAATTACAATCTAATCAACACTGATATGTCTGCCCACACAAGATTACAAAAGATAATGGTGTTTTGGGGGACATAATACATTCAAACTGGCACAGGGGTAAAATGGTGGGAGTTAAGGTGAGAGGGAAAGCATGGGAAGGTCTTTGGAAGCTTTGGTTTTTACTCTGAATAAGAGGACATTGCTGATACTGTTAAAAAGGGAAAAATATCATCTAAATTATATTTTGAAGTTACATCAATTTCTATATGGGATAAAAAAAAGGCTGTAAGGGGTTTAAGAGTGAAAGCAGGGAAACCAATTAGATGGGGAGGCTATTAAAACAATATGGAGAGTGGTGACAGTGTTTTGGACTAAAATGTTAGCAGTATAAATGATGAGAAGAGATCATTTAGTTTGCAGTCATATTTTGTAAAGACCATCTCAGAATTTGTAGAATGATTGGGTTTGAAACCCAAGAGGAACAGGTGTTTTTTGGCCTTTTCACTTTTGGCCTAAGCAGCTGAAAGAATGAAATTTCCATTTTCTGAATTAGAGCAGATCCTGGGATGAGAAAATTTGGGGAGGGTGGAAAAATCAAACATTCCATTATGAACACATAATTTTAAAATGATGGATTCATTCAAGTGAAATATCAAGTAGGCAGTTGAAAATGTAATTTGAGTTCAGAGAAGTGATTGAGGTTTGAGGAATGAATGAAGTGTTTTCAGAATATTACCATGTAATTAGATGAGGTAAAACAAGGCATGCATGCAGACAGAAAGGAAAGCGGTGTAAAAGAAAACCTACTTAAAACCATAACAATGACTATGACAACAGTAGCAAAATAACATGAGCTTATTTCCTGTTTTAAAATCGTTTTCTGTATAACTCCCTTTAACATTTGTTGATATATGACAAATTAACATACCAAACTCTGGACTAGTGCCCTAGGGGTGGGGATGGAGGGGACAAACCTGAACAACACCCCCTTCTCACTCTCAAGGAACACTGAGTCTAACGTGGAAGAAATAGACACAGTTAATTTCAATGCCATGTAGTAAACCTCACACTACTGTGTTAGTTATCTATTGCTGCATAAAAAAATTACAGCAAAACTTAGTGGCTTAAACCAACAACCATTTATTATCTCACAGTTTCTGTGAGTCAGGAATTTAAGGGTGACCTAGCTGGATGTACTGGCTGAACATCCCATGAGTTATGCTTGGTTGTGGCAGTCATTTGATTGGGGCTGGAGGATCCCCTTCTTTGACGGCTCACTCACGTGGCTGTTGTCAGGAGACCTTGGTTCTTTGTCACTTGAGCTTTTCTGAAGTGCTGCTTGAGCATCCTTATGGTATGTACAATATGGCAGCTAGCTGCCTTCAGAGTAAATGATTCAAGACAGACAGCCAGGAGGAAGGCACAATGCTTTTTTATGACTTAGTCTTTGAGGGTACATACCATAACATTTGCCACATTAAGTTTTTTACAAAAGTCTCCCTATTCATTATAGGGGAGGGCTACAAAAGGAGATGGAGATCATTAGGTCATTGGGTCATCAGGGAGGCTGGCTATCACTACACTTACAAAGAAAATGCTATGGCAGGTGGTATCCAAGGAGAGATTCACAAATAGATACAATATTTAAAGTGGCCTACAAAGAATAATTGAATTTTTCCATGCAGAAAACTGAGAATGAGTAATTCAGAGAAATTGCCCATAAGAATGAAAAATATAACTGAATATAAATATCAATTATAATGTTTTTTTCAAATAACAGGAAATTATACAATATAATTGGAGTCATTGATGAAAGGTAGAAGGAAGCCAGGTGAAAATGATACTAGAACAAATAGGTAGGAGTCAAATTGTGCCAAGTATACCAGGGAGGAAAACTACATAATGAGTAGTAGAAACTACAAAATATGTTTAAGTAGGAAAATAAAAATAACAAATATAATTTAGCAAATTTGACATTTACTTGGAGTTTCAATGCTCAAAGCAGGCATTTGATGGTTTATAAGTTTTCTAGAATCTTCCCACGAATCTACATTTATGCTTAGTGATCTGTTTGATCTAGGGGAGGTTAAACATGGCCAGCAGGCACTGACCCCTCCTAGGTCACACATTGGTTCAGTGGTGGACATGTGCCCCTAGCTATCTCAGCATGAAGGAATATCAAGGTTGTGGAATGTAATGGTGGGGCACACCAGGGTGGAATGGAATGAGCACATGAAGTGAGGGGCTCATGCTGCAGCAGTGTTAACTGACAGTGGAACCAGCCAGACAACAAGAATAATGCTGACCTTGCAGAACCAAGCAGGGCCAGAGAATTGCAGAGAAAGTCTGAGCCCTGATGTCATAGTGAATTTGTGGTTCAAATCACAACTAAAAACAGCATTATAATTATATCTGGGATCTTTAAAAAAACAAACAAACAAACAAAACTTTGGTTTGTTAGAATCAGGCTTTTGTTAATTTTACTTGAAAACATTCTAGTATTATAGTAAATACAATTTTCATATTTCATAATGGAAGATACTGACCATCACCGTTCTCCAGGGGTTGAAATCTCTATTAGGATTGGTGACCAAATGAAGGTATAAGAATTCCAAGAAGGGAAAATATTATTAATCATCCATTTTCTTTTATAATTACATTTGCTACTAAAATTTCCACTAAAAGCATGCTGACTTATTGTCTATGCTGCTTTGCTTAAGTATATACATCGTTTCTACGTATGCCTGCATCTGCTTATTTTGAAAGGTGTCAGTGGAGAGAGTTCATATGCTTTGAAGTCAGATGAATCTGGATCCAAATCCCTAGTTGTCACTGGTTTTGTGACTTTTTCCAAGTTATTTAATATCTCCATGCTTATCTTTTCACCATTGTATGGATTAAACGAGATACGCAATGCACTATGTGTGTGTATGTCTATCAATATACTTCTCATTATTTAACAAAAAATTTGCTATGGAATACTTTGACACTTGCTAAAGGAAAGGAAAATAGGTTTTCAGGTGGGAAAGTGAAGAGCAAAATTGTGGGAGAAATTGTGACTTTTAGTCAATAGAATTGATGGCTGAACTTATGTTAACAGTTTACTCCCTTCATTCAACCATTGTCAGCATTATTAGCTGTGTTTACCTGGAACAATATCTGCTGGGGACAAATGATCTCATTTAGAGTTGTGTCTATAAGTTTTCTTGTTATAAGAGATACAAATGATACCAAATTTTGATCACTTTGGGCATAGTAGACTTTTTTTTATAAAAATCTAATTTTAAACATTTATGTCAACGAAAGGGAATATTAGGATCTTATTGATAAGCATGTGGGGCTAAATCTTCAAAGTAAAACCACTTCAAATTCGAATTGCTGTGAACAGAGAAAGAAAATTAAAAAGAGTTTAAAAATAGCAATTGCTTATCTATAAATTGGTATATTTTCCGTAGGTAGACATTCTAATACAGCTGTTTAATTTTGCTCTGCTTTAAAGTTCTTCAAGTCGTGGCTTTTATTTTCAAATTCCAGGCTATTTTGAGACCAAAAATGCGAGACTTTGTATTTTCCAAAGTTTGATTGTTTAGTTTTGATATTTATTTATTTGACCTTGATTTCAATCATTTATTCACCCATTTAGTCAATCATGGTTAAACACGTCATTATTGAGCAATCATTATGGCAGTTAGCTATGACAATGAGGCACAGGAGAACTCAATAAATATACATAATGTTTGAAGACAGTTGCTTTCATGCTCTGCACATCTTACTCCATGCATCCCATTCATCCAGATTCCTGAAAGTTTGTCAGATGTGCTCCACAGAGGCAGGAACTCAGAGATCAGGCCTGGTGGGTGCTGTGCAATGTCCCCTGGCAAGACAATCTTGGATAACTGGAGACAAGTAAAGCTTTCTGATTTCTGGGTCCAGGTCAGAAGCATGCCGATGGGAAGATGGGGAGCATTCTGATGCCGACTGGAAGATCATCACAATTATTTACCCAGTGGTAGTCTGATCTTCCCCCAAGTAAGGATGGGAAACTCAGCTCAAGTATTTTGCTTAAAAATTGAACAGCATTACAGTAAGTCCTTCCATTTTGTTTTTTTCGTCGTTAATTTATGTTTGTATTTATTTCCCTACTTAATGCATAGTGAGTCATTCATAGTTATTTATTTTTGACAGGTTCCTCACACACAACCTAATTTCTAGCACTGAAAGGAAAAATAAATGTTGAACTCAAATGGGCAAGCAGTGATCAAACAGAGTCTTCCAAATTTTCTGGCAGTTGGACTTAATTTAAGACATTCCCCTATGCATTTAGGCCTGTCTATGATTTGGGATAAAGGTATTTCATGCATTTCATATTCCTATGGCAATTTTTTATAAATGATCTTTATTCAAAATTATGTCATGGCTGTGTTTTTTGTTTTTGTTGTTTAGTAAACATGCTTGATAGATCATCAACAATACTCTTGACATTCAGTGGGCCATTGTATTAAAAACATATTTTATGTAGAAATTGTGAATTAATAGCTATTTTTCTTTACATAGAAATATAATGGTTAATAATTCAGCTTGAGATGGTATCTGTTTTTATTCTGAGGTCTGGTTATTTTTAAAATCATTTCTATATTTTCTCTTAATTTCCTGCTTTACCTCTGCAAGCTATTTTTATGTTGATATTTTCATGTTTCTTATTAGAACTGATGTTAGTCATCAGGAGACTGAGCATCGTTTTAAATTTGTACCACTAGTTATATAATCAAGAAACACACTTTTTTAATCAACTGTTATATGAATTTAGATGGCACAGACAGTAAAACAATGTGGTTTTGCATTTATAATTTATACTCTAGTATGTGGAATTTCATTGCTGTTAAGGTGACTGTATGTATATGAAATTTGGATTTCAGTCATGAATCATTTTGATAAAAATATATTTGCAAGTGAAATTGCAACTCAGAATTTCTTTTTATTGCATCTTTCCAAAAATACATCTGCTTACCAAAAAGCTCAGATAGTTACATGATTAAATCAATTTGTAGGAAAACTGTTTTGATTCCTAGTGCCTGAGGACAGAGCTTGAACAAAGACATAAAGGGGACCCCAAATATACTTGGTCTGAGTAATTTGGTCTTCCTGTCTTAATATAATCACTGGTTATATGAACACATATTTGAACCACTGAATTATGTCCAAAGCATTAACTGCCACGCTTGAACTGGTTACTTATTTTGCAGCTAAGATTCCTGACTGATACACATGTCATTTAACTCTTACTTCCACAAACTTGGTAGCATGAGAATCTGGTATTGTCTCCACCAGGCTTTTGAGCTATGAGCACATTACCCTGAAGAAGAATCCATGATGGAGATAATGAAGAGCATTTCACTGCAACAAATATTCATAACAATATTAATATTATGCTCAAGGAGCTTATGGTTAAATGACAGGAGGGACAGTAAAATACATATAAGTTGATGCATGCTGGTGAATACTAAAATAAAAGTTATACACAGAGCACTGTGGAAGCACAAAAAAGTGTGTTACTCTACATGGGCATGTTAGGGATGATTTCCTAGAGGAAGCAGTAAGTAACTTGGAATAAGAATTAGCAATATTCTGGAAAATAAGAAGTTACTGCTTGTGTGTGTAAATCTGAGATGGGTATAGGAGCTGTGGAGAAGGAAAAGCAAATTCTGGGTGAAGAGAACATTTCCCTGGGTAATATATGTGATATTAAGCATGAAGTCATTAAATTGTAATACTACAAGCTCTTCTCATTAGGATATTTAAAGGTACAACACCGAAAATGTCATGGTGCTACGCAATAAGGAGTCAAATTTTATAGTTGAAATATTAAACTGGAAATCTCTTTCCTCTAAAGTGATGTTAAAACTCCTCCCATCATTGAAGCATTAAGGAAATGCAGCCACTGATGACCCCACAAAGAAATTATAAACGCAAAGACAGGTCAAGCTTAGATTTCAGACAAAACTGAGGCATGTACAGCTATGATTGGAAGACTCAGTATTTAAACAGTGTAAGATAAGTATAGGATTAAACTAAGAATTGACTGCTCATTGGTCAACAATATATACTCTGGAAAACACCACTGACACTCTGGGACCAATTAGTGCAAGGACATCAAGAATTCAAATTGAAGCATCATGGAGAAGATTCTTTTACCACAATAGTTATGAAGGAACATTAGTAGGGAATATCAGGAGATGGAGATTAAAACCCAGTGCTTATCATTTATTACTGGTGTGTGTAACTGAAAGAAGCCCCCCGTCCTCCAATCTTTGGTGTTTGTGACGCTGCTTGGAAATATGTCTATTCATAAGAATTAAATCCATAACATATGAAAGAACAATTTTATTCTAAAGCATCTAGTGCTAATTTGTACTTTTGAAACAGGATTAGGAATAATAGCAGAGTATTTTAATGACTTTTGGGTATTGAAGAGATGGCCTAGTTTGTGGTGGAGAACTGCATTCAAAAATACAATACAAGATGTTTGGTTTGTGTGTTCCAGTATCAGGGGAGAAAGGAGGGTGTGGGCAGGGTGCACAAAATATCAGGGCACAATCTTGAGGATAAAATATGGTTACTGAAAAATTCTCAGAGCTGGGAAAATAAATTTCTTTTAATAATAAGGACGCTTCAAATGAGCAAAAGAAGTTGAGTTTAATAATGTTGATGATAACAAATACCAATAGCAAATAATATGAGTCATTCCTCCATGCCAATGTTTTGGAGACTATTCATTTAATCCAATAACGGCATCATGACTTAGGTAGAGAAAGACTTGTTAATTATGAGAGACAAAAGCCAAGTTTCTGGTTTCAACAACAAACACTGTGAGTAATAGCATAATGATATCTTAGAAAGCATATACTATATGCCAGAAACTGTTCTAAGTGCATATATTAACTCACTTATTTTTCATGACTACTCAATGACATAGATACAAATGAGGACAGTGAGGGTTTAGAAATTTGTTCAAGATCACACATCTAGTAAGAGATTGATCTGAGTTTTGAACCTAAGCAGTCTGGTACCAATGTCTGCAGTATCAGCTGCTATGCTAAAAGGGACCGGGAACTTTGTGGCTTATGCGGTTGAAAAATATAAGGATGGGTCCTGCTTCAGGCCATTGCATGCAGTTGCTTGGAGAACATTGTCAGGGCTCTGTCTCTATTTTCAGCTCCACTTTCCTCCTGTAGAAAACACTCTCCACTTTAGTGCAAAAATGCCCACCAGCAGTATTAGTCTTACATTCTACCGGCCTTAGGAATGACAGCAGAAAAAGGATGCCTCTTTTCTGACAGCACCAGTACACGTTCTGGGTTATTTTTCACACTTTGATGGTTGAGTCCACATCTGTTTTTGAACCAGTCACTGTGACTGTTAATCATCAGAGCTGGACATGTGTCAATCCCTGAGCATAAAGGATGGGGTTGGACACATTAGAAACACACGGATTGAACATAGGAAAAACATGGTACTCCAAAGGAGAAACTGAGTTGATGATAAGCAAATTATTAATGGATACAGGGCAAGTAAAAACAGTGAGTACTGACTACCTCAAAATTTATACAGCTAATGGAGCTCAGTCCAGGAAATATATCTGCAAGGCCAGCCTGCTTAAACACATTAAAGTAGTTTCTTTGCACTTATGCTGAAATCTGCTTTCATTCTTGGGAAACCTTTATTGTCAAAAGCCTATTATAACTACATTCTTTAATTAATGTTAGTTGGAGAATGTGGTGGAAATGGTGTGGAGAGAAGATAAAAAAATAATTGTTGGCGCAATGCGACTAAGGAAAGCAAGGCCAGCTCAAGTCAACTCAAGTATAACCCTCTCCTATGCCATCCACTAATATTGAGAAAGCTTGAAAATTATGGAGAAGGATGCTGAAGTGGTATATAGGAAAAGAAAATTCAAGGTGTTTGATTCGTGAAAGATAGGAAAGGTCCCCCCAGGACTGCAGAACTTGGGGTCCTTCGGATTGTACTTCCAGGGTAAGCCATGTATCAATCCCCATTCATAGGGAAGCTATTTTCATTTTAAACAAATCTCCACACCATGTTTAAAAGGTATATATATATATATGAATATATATAAATATTTTAAATATATTTATTATATATAGATATATATAGACAGGCTGGGTATGAGATCATATGGTCCAATCAGAGAAGCAATGCCCTTTGTAAAGATTTGCTTTAATGAGGCATGTTTCTTTTTAGTGAGTGTGCAACCCTTTGCACTGATAAAGCTAGAACAAGAGAATAAGCAGAAAAATGGTAGAGTTAATAACCTAAACTTACATGGTACCTAATAAATGAAAGTACCCATTATCTATTGTAACATATAAAATTGAGTTAGACCTTTTTTCCCAATTTGTTTTAGTATTCTCAAATATTTAAAAAAGATTATTTCTTAAACAACCACAAAAGGTCATCAGGCGAACTTTCATTGTTTTTCTAGAAAAAAACTTAAACCCCACTTCAAAAAAATAATATTAATTTTACTTGGACAATTCTATATTTGCAGAAACTTAGGTTTTAATGTTTTAATAAAAAAGAAACACTAAATATGGTTTTATAATAGTTAACACAAGTTTCCAAGAGAAGTAATTTGACACCCACATAATGTCAACTAAATAAAACCAGTTAATAAGATAACTAAAACTTTTAAGTGTTTATTCTATGCTTAGCCCTTAGAAATATAACCAGGGAAACAAATGGGATATTTAAATGGGAAAAGAGGGAAAACCTAAAATAAACTATTATATTGGCCCATGTGCAGACACATTAAGACTTGCTAGCATTTACTGACCACCAACTGTGTACCAGTACATGTTATACTGCATAAAATCTCTCCATTTTATAAAAAAAAAAAAAAAATACCAAGGCTTGGCATGGTCCCACATTTAGTATGTTGCAGATCTCAGATTCTAATCCAGGCACTTAACTTCCAGGGTTCTCTTTACCAGTAGGTTGATCACCCCTCTCTTTTGCAGATATTAATGAAACACTGATTTAGTTGATTTTTTAATATGATCAGTTATAGCAATCCTACAGAATAGATTTTATCATTATCCCTCTGCTAAAACAAGTTGAGGCTCAGAAACTATCAAAAATATAAATCCCTCAGCGAGAAAATGGAAGGGCCCTTATTAAAACTCAACTCTTTCTGGATCCACAGTCCAAACTCTTTCAAGTACTACACAACTGTACAAAGAGAAAGAAATGTCATCACTATTTTGTAGAATTCACTGTACTGCAAATGTAAGAATTAATTCTGAGAGCAAAAATTATGTTGCCCAATATATATTCTTATTGATAATATTTTTTGATCATGTAGCATAAGAAATGCGCTCCCTTTTCAAAAGGAGCACAGAATATATACATGTCCAAAATCCTTCTGGTTTCCCCCCTTCTTTGTAATAAGTCTGTACCATAGACATACAGTTTTTGATAATTGAGATGCACTTTCAGAATTATGTTCCATTTCATTAAACAGTTGGGGACAAACCATGTCATTAGTTAGTGCCAAGAGTCATTGAATTTCAATTTATGATTTTTGAATGTTAAGAAAAAGTGGTGATGGGAAGTCTCTGGGCAAGATGGCAGGTAGGAGCTTCAAGGCTTAATTCCTCTTCCAAGGAAGCTAGTAAATGGCCAGGAACTGTCTGAAGCAACAGTTCAGAGACCAGAAGAACACTGTACATCACCCAGGAAAGAGCAGGAGGAAGAGACCAATAACCTGTGGTGAAGAGTTGTGAGTAAAACCCTCCACGCTGCAGAGGCTGGTGCCCATCCCCCTTCCACATGGCAGGCCACCCCAGGATCCAGTCCCTGACTGGAAATAAAAGTCTTCCTCCCCAAGAATGGAGGAGGGGGTTAAAGGCTGAATACCAATCATGGCTTTGATTAGTGAATTTGGATCAGTGGGACCTGGCTCTGTGGACAGCTACAGTTTCATTTGTCCCAGTACAAAAAGCAGCTGGCAGCTTCTATTTCAATTCCACGCTTGTCTGGGGATTTAAAGACATAGTGCCGTCTTGGGGCTGCAGGGAACAGTTTACTGAAGGGCAGCTCTTCCCCAAGAAGAGGGCAAAGGCACAGCTCAGCAGTGTTCATAGTTTTTCTTTAGCAAATTCAGATCACTGGGTCCTGGCTTCATGCTAGGGTCTCAACCTGCCCTAGACAAAAGTGACTGGCAGCCTCTCTTTCAATACGCCTCCTCCCCCAAATAGCAGGGGCAGAGTTGGCTAAGATGTAAAGACACACTAACACCTTAGGATTGCAGGGAACAGTTGGCTGAAGAGTGCCATCTGTTTGGAAGGCCAGGAAAGCACAGATTCAGGGAGCTGTCAAAGTGAACTTTGGGGTCCTTCTGGGTCTCCTTCTCAGGCACTGGAACCAACCTACCAATCTATGCCCCTTTTGTGGGTACTTGGTCTGTTTTGACTGGGAAATACTGACTTGGGAAAGTCCTTTCCAGGTTGACACACTTCCCAGGCCAAAGCAGCTAAATACAATGAAAGTAATGTTAAAAAAGTATAGACATAAATCAAAAATAAATAAAACAGATCAACATTCCTGGAGAAGGAACAGGGGAAGGATGCTTTTCCCTGATGGTAAAACAATTGCAAAAATAGTTCAATCTCAAAAATTGTACCACATATCCAGGGCAAGAATTAGATGAAAAAGAGCTGAAAAAATCTGATCAGTTAAACATGAGCTATTCTAAAGGTCTATAATAAGTTGAACCAAAGCCAATCAACAAGAAAATCCTAGGCAAGAGGGAGAAAGTGAACTCCAGAGTAAACTCAGCACGGTAATCTGACACCTACACATCAGCAAAACATTACAAGCATACTAAGAAACTGAAAGATATGGCTCAGTCAAGGGAATAAATTAAAACTTCAGAGGAAATACAAAATTTGCAACAACTAATCAAAGTTCTTCAAGCAAATCTCCTAAATCAATTCAAGGAGATGAAGAAAAATATGCATACAGAGATATAAAGAATATTAAGAAGACAATGTGTCAGCATAAAGGGGGATCTGAAAGTATAAAAAGAAACATAACAGAAATAATGGGGATGAAAGGCCCAATAGTAAAGATTAAAAATACACTACAGACATAAACAGCAGGTATGAACAGGCAGAAGTAAGAATCAATGAACTAGAAAACAGGACAATCAAAATCATATAGTCAGAAAAACGGATAGAGAAAAGAATAGAAAAATATGAGCAGGGTCTAGGGATTTGAGTGACAACATGAAGTGCACAAACATAGGCATCATGGGTGTTCCAAAAGAAGAGAAGGGAAAGGTTGCAGAGAGAATATTGAAGAAATAATGGCCCCAATTTCCCAAATTTTATGAAAGACATAAATATACATGTCCAAGAAGCTCAACGTACTTCAAACAGAATAAATTCTAATAGACCAACTCCAAGATACATACTTATCTGTAGGTCAAATGTTAAAGATAAAGGGAGAATCCTGAAAGCAGTAAGAGAAAAGCAATTTCCCCAATACAAAGGAAACACAATAAGGCTAAGCTTCAATTTCTCATCAGAAACCATAGAGGTAGGAAAGAAGTGGTACAATTTTTTGAAGGTACTGAGAGAGAAAAAACTGCCAGCCCAAAATTCTTTATCTGGCAAAATTATCCTTTAAGAATAAGGGAGGGTTTTAAATATTCACAGGTAAACAAAAACTGAGTTTGTCAAAAAAGGCCAGCCTTACAAGAAATACTAAAGGGAGTTCTGCAGGCAGAATGGAAAAGACAAGAGAGAGAGGTTTGGTGGGGAGTGTAGAAATGAAGATTACCAGTAAGGTAAATAAAATGGTGAAAAAAAGGGCAAAAATAAGATATGAGGAGGCAGGGCAAGATGGCGGACTGGTGAGCTGTATGTTTTAGTTACTCCTCCAGGAAAGTAGGTAGAAAGCCAGGAACTGCGTGGACTGGACACCACAGAGCAATCTGACTTTGGGCATACTTCATACAACACTCATGAAAACGTGGAACTGCTGAGATCAGCAAAATCTGTAAGTTTTTGTGGCCAGGGGACCCGCACCCCTCCCTGCCAGGCTCAGTCCCGTTGGAGGAGGGGCCGTCAGCTCCGGGAAGGAGAAGGGAGAACTGCAGTGGCAGCCCTTATCGGAAACTCATTCTGCTGATCCAAACTCCAACCATAGATAGACTGAGACCAGACACCAGAGAATCTGAGAGCAGCCAGCCCAGCAGAGAGGAGACAGACATAGAAAAAAACAGCATGAAAAACTCCAAAATAAAAGTGGATGATTTTTGGAGTTCTGGTGAACGTAGAAAGGGGAAGGGCAGAGCTCAGGCCCTCAGGCTCATATGCAAATCCCGAAGAAAAGCTGATCTCTCTGCCCTGTGGACCTTTCCTTAATGGCCCTAATAGCTTTGTCTCTTAGCATTTCAATAACCCATTAGATCTGTGAGGAGGGCCCTTTTTTTTTTTTAATCCTTTTTTCTTTTTCTAAAACAATTACTCTAAGAAGCCCAATACAGAAAGCTTCAAAGACTTGCAATTTGGGCAGGTCAAGTCAAGAGCAGAACTAAGAGAGCTCGGAGACAAAAGACAATAATCCAGTGGCTGAGAAAAATCACTAAACACCACAACTTCCCAAGAAAAGGGGGGTGTCCGCTCACAGCCATCATCCTGGTGGACAGGAAACACTCCTGCCCATCGCCAGCACCATAGCCCAGAGCTGCCCCAGACAACCCAGTGTGACGGAAGTGCTTCAAATAACAGGCACACACCACAAAACTGGGCATGGACATTAGCCTTCCCTTCAACCTCAGCTGATTGTCCCAGAGTTGGGAAGGTGGAGCAGTGTGAATTAACAAACCCCATTCAGCCATCATTTCAGCAGACTCGGAGCCTCCCTACACAGCCCAGCAGCCCAGAACCACCCTGGGGAGACGGCACAAACCTGTGACATAGCACAGTCATCCCTCAACAGAGGACCCGGGGTGCACAGCCTGGAAGAGGGGCCCACTTGCAAGTCTCAGAAGCCATACACCAATACCAAGGACTTGTGGGTCAGTGGCAGAGACAAACTGTGGCAGGACTGAACTGAAGGATTAGACTATTGCAGCAGATTTAAAACTCTAGGATCACCAGGGAGATTTGATTGTTAGAGCCACCCCCCCTCCCTGACTGCCCAGAAACACACCCCATATACAGGGCAGGCAACACCAACTACACATGCAAGCTTGGTACACCAATTGGACCCCACAAGACTCACTCCCCCACTCACCAAAAAGGCTAAGCAGGGGAGAACTGGCTTGTGGAAAACAGGTGGCTCATGGACGCCACCTGCTGGTTAGTTAGAGAAAGTGTACTCCACGAAGCTGTAGATCTGATAAATTAGAGATAAGGACTTCAATTGGTCTACAAATCCTAAAAGAACCCTATCAAGTTCAGCAAATGCCAAGAGGCCAAAAACAACAGAAAATTATTAAGCATATGAAAAAAACAGACGATATGGATACCCCAAGCCCAAGCACCCAAATCAAAAGATCAGAAGAGACACAGCACCTAGAGCCGCTACTCAAGGAACTAAGATAAACAATGAGACCATAGTACGGGATACAAAGGACATCAAGAAGACCCTAGAAGAGCATAAAGAAGACATTGCAAGACTAAATAAAAAAATGGATGATCTTATGGAAATTAAAGAAACTGTTGACCAAATTAAAAAGATTCTGGACACTCATAGTACAAGACTAGAGGAAGTTGAACAACATATCAGTGACCTGGAAGATGACAGAATGGAAAATGAAAGCATAAAAGAAATAATGGGGAAAAAAATTGAAAAAATCAAAACGGACCTCAGGGATATGATAGATAATATGAAACGTCCGAATATAAGACTCATTGGTGTTCCAGAAGGGGAAGAAAAGGGTAAAGGTCTAGGAAGAGTATTCAAAGAAATTGTTGGGGAAAACTTCCCAAATCTTCTAAACAACATAAATACACAAATCATAAATGCTCAACGAACTCCAAATAGAATACATCCAAATAAACCCACTCCAAGACATATTCTCATCACACTGTCAAACACAGAAGAGAAGGAGCAAGTTCTGAAAGCAGCAAGAGAAAAGCAATTCACCACATACCAAGGAAACAGCATAAGACTAAGTAGTGACTACTCAGCAGCCACCATGGAGGCGAGAAGGCAGTGGCACGATATATTTAAAATTCTGAGTGAGAAAAATTTCCAGCCAAGAATACTTTATCCAGCAAAGCTCTCCTTCAAATTTGAGGGAGAGCTTAAATTTTTCACAGACAAACAAATGCTGAGAGAATTTGCTAACAAGAGACCTGCCCTACTGGAGATACTAAAGGAGCCCTACAGACAGAGAAACAAAGAAAGGACAGAGAGACCTGGAGAAAGGTTCAGTACTAAACAGATTCGGTATGGGTACAATAAAGGATGTTAATAGAGAGAGGGGAAAAATATGACAAACATAAACCAAAGGATAAGATGGCTGATTCAAGAAATGCCTTCACGGTTATAACGTTGAATGTAAATGAATTAAACTCTCCAATTAAAAGATATAGATTCGCAGAATGGATCAAAAAAAATGAAGCATCAATATGTTGCATACAAGAGACTCATCTTAGACACAGGGACACAAAGAAAGTGAAAGTGAAAGGATGGAAAAAAACATTTCATGCAAGCTACAGCCAAAAGAAAGCAGGTGTAGCAATATTAATCTCAGATAAAATAGACTTCAAATGCAGGGATATTTTGAGAGACAAAGAAGGCCACTACATACTAATAAAAGGGGCAATTCAACAAGAAGAAATAACAATCGTAAATGTCTATGCACCCAATCAAGGTGCCACAAAATACATGAGAGAAACACTGGCAAAACTAAAGGAAGCACTTGATGTTTCCACAATAATTGTGGGAAATTTCATCACATCACTCTCTCCTATAGATAGATCAAACAGACAGAAGACCAATAGGGAAATTGAAAACCTAAACAATCTGATAAATGAATTAGATTTAACAGACATATACAGGACATTACATCCCAAATCACCAGGATACACATACTTTTCTAGTGCTCATGGAACTTTCTCCAGAATAGATCATATGCTGGGACATTAAACAAGCCTCAATAAATTTACAAAGTTTGAAATTATTCGAAGCACATTCTCTGACCACAATGGAATACAATTAGAAGTCAATAACCATCAGAGACTTAGAAAATTCACAAATACCTGGAGGTTAAACAACACACTCCTAAACAATCAGTGGGTTAAAGAAGAAATACCAAGAGAAATTGCTAAATATATAGAGACGAATGAAAATGAGAACACAACATACCAAAACCTATGGGATGCAGCAAAAGCAGTGCTGAGGGGGAAATTTATAGCACTAAACGCATATATTAAAAAGGAAGAAAGAGCCAAAATCAAAGAACTAATGGATCAACTGAAGAAGCTAGAAAATGAACAGAAAACCAATCCTAAACCAAGTAGAAGAAAAGAAATAACAAGGATTAAAGCATAAATAAATGACATAGAGAACAAAAAAACAATAGAGAGGATAAATATCACCAAAAGTTAGTTCTTTGAGAAGATCAACAAGATTGACAAGCCCCTAGCTAGACTGACAAAATCAAAAAGAGAGAAGACCCATGTAAAGAAAATAATGAATGAAAAAGGTGACATAACTGCAGATCCTGAAGAAATTAAAAAAATTATAAGAGGATATTATGAACAACTGTATGGCAACAAACTGGATAATGTAGAAGAAATGGACAATTTCCTGGAAACATATGAACAACCTAGACTGACCAGAGAAGAAATAGAAGACCTCAACCAACCCATCACAAGCAAAGAGATCCAATCAGTCATCAAAAATCTTCCCACAAATAAATGCCCAGGGCCAGATGGCTTCACAGGGGAATTTTACCAAACTTTCCAGAAAGAACTGACACCAATCTTACTCAAACTCTTTCAAAACATTGAAGAAAATGGAACACTACCTAACTCATTTTATGAAGCTAACATCAATCTAATACCAAAACCAGGCAAAGATGCTACAAAAAAAGGAAAACTACCTGCCAATCTCCCTAATGAATATAGATGCAAAAATCCTCAACAAAATATTTGCAAATCGAATCCAAAGACACATTAAAAAAATCATACACCATGACCAAGTGGGGTTCATTCCAGGCATGCAAGGATTTTTCAACATAAGAAAATCAATCAATGTATTATAACACATTAACAAGTCAAAAGGGAAAAATCAAATGATCATCTCAATAGATGCTGAAAAAGCATTTGACAAAATCCAACATCCGTTTTTGATAAAAACACTTCAAAAGGTAGGAATTGAAGGAAACCTCCTCCACATGATAAAGAGCATATATGAAAAACCCACAGCCAGCATAGTACTCAATGGTGAGAGACTGAAAGCCTTCCCTCTAATATCAGGAACAAGACAAGGATGCCCGCTGTCACCACTGTTATTCAACATTGTGCTGGAAGTGCTAGCCAGGGCAATCCGGCAAGACAAAGAAATAAAAGGCATCCAAATTGGAAAAGAAGAAGTAAAACTGTCATTGTTTGCAGATGATATGATCTTATATCTAGAAAACCCTGAGAAATCGACGATACAGCTACTAGAGCTAATCAACAAATTTAGCAAAGTAGCGGGATACAAGATTAATGCACATAAGTCAGTAATGTTTCTATATGCTAGAAATGAACAAACTGAAGAGACACTCAAGAAAAAGATACCATTTTCAATAGCAACTAAAAAAATCAAGTACCTAGGAATCAAATTAACCAAAGATGTAAAAGTCCTATACAAAGAAAAGTACATAACTCTACTAAAAGAAATAGAAGGGGACCTTAAAAGATGGAAAAATATTCCATGTTCATGGACACAAAGACTAAATGTCATTAAGATGTCAATTCTACACAAACTCATCTACAGATTCAATGCAATCCCAATCAAAATTCCAACAACCTACTTTGCAGACTTGGAAAAGCTAGTTATCAAATTCATTTGGAAAGAGAAGATGCCTTAAATTGCTAAAGACACTCTAAAAAAGAAAAACGAAGTGGGAGGACTTACACTCCCTGACTTTGAAGCTTATTATAAAGCCACAGTTGCCAAAACAGCATGGTACTGGCACAAAGATAGACATATAGATCAATGGAATCAAATTGAAAATTCAGAGATAGACCCTCAGATCTATGGCCGACTGATCTTTGATAAGGCCCCGAAAGTCACTGAACCGAGTCATAATGGTCTTTTCAACAAATGGGGCTGGGAGAGTTGGATATCCATATCCAAAAGAATGAAAGAGGACCCCTACCTCACCCCCTACACAAAAATTAACTCAAAATGGATGAAAGATCTCAATATAAAAGAAAGTACCATAAAACTCCTAGAAGATAATGTAGGAAAACATCTTCAAGACCTTGTATTAGGTGGCCACTTCCTAGACTTTACACCCAAAGCACAAGCAACAAAAGAAAAAATAGATAAATGGGAACTCCTCAAGCTTAGAAGTTTCTGCACCTCAAAGGAATTTCTCAAAAAAGTAAAGAGGCAGCCAACTCAATGGGAAAAAATGTTTGGAAACCATGTATCTGACAAAAGACTGATATCTTGCATATATAAAGAAACCCTACAACTCAATGACAATAGTACAGACAGCCCAATTATAAAATGGGCAAAAGATATGAAAAGACAGTTCTCTGAAGAGGAAATACAAATGGCCAAGAAACACATGAAAAAATGTTCAGCTTCACTAGCTATTAGAGAGATGCGAATTAAGACCACAATGAGATACCATCTCACACCGATTAGAATGGCTGCCATTAAACAAACAGGAAACTACAAATGCTGGAGGGGATGTGGAGAAATTGGAACTCTTATTCATTGTTGGTGGGACTGTATAATGGTTCAGCCACTCTGGAAGTCAGTCTGGCAGTCCCTTAGAAAACTAGATATAGAGTTACCGTTCGATCCAGCCATTGCACTTCTCGATATATACCCGGAAGATCGGAAAGCAGTGACATGAACAGATATCTGGATGCCAATGTTCATAGCAGCATTATTTACAATTGCCAAGAGATGGAAACAACCCAAATGTCCTTCAACAGATGAGTGGATAAATAAAATGTGGTATATACACACGATGGAATACTACGCGGCAGTAAGAAGGAACGATCTCGTCAAACATATGACAACATGGATGAAACTTGAAGACAGAATGCTGAGCTAAATGAGTCAGGCACAAAAAGAAAAATATTATATGCTACCACTAATGTGAACTTTGAAAAATGTAAAACAAATGGTTTATAATGTAGAATGTAGGGGAACTAGCAATGGAGAGCAATTAAGGAAGGGGGAACAATAATCCAAGAAGAACAGATAAGGTATTTAACGTTCTGGGGATGCGCAGGAATGACTATGGTCTGCTAATTTATGATGGATATAGTAGGAACAAGTTCACAGAAATGTTGCTATATTAGGTAACTTTCTTGGGGTAAAGTAGGAACATGTTGGAAGTAAAGCAGTTATCTTAGGTTAGTTGTCTTTTTCTTACTCCCTTGTTATGGTCTCTTTGAAATGTTCTTTTATTGTAGTTTGTTTTCTTTTTAACTTTTTTTTCATACCGTTGATTTAAAAAAGAAGGGAAAGTTAAAAAAAAAAAAAGAAGGACAAGGGAAAAATATGTAGTGCCCCCTTGAGGAGCCTGTGGAGAATGCAGGGGTATTGGCCTACCCCACCTCGATGGTTGCTAACATGACCACAGACATAGGGGACTGGTGGTTTGATGGGTTGAGCCCTCTACCATAGGTTTTACCCTTGGGAAGACGGTTGCTGCAAAGGAGAGGCTAGGCCTCCCTATGGTTGTGCCTAAGAGCCTCCTCCCAAATGCCTCTTTGTTGTTCAGATGTGGCCCTCTCTCTCTGGCTAAGCCAACTTGAAAGGTGAAATCACTGCCCTCCCCCCTACGTGGGATCAGACACCCAGGGGAGTGAATCTCCCTGGCTACGTGGAATATGACTCCCGGGGAGGAATGTAGACCCGGCATCGTGGGACGGAGAACATCTTCTTGACCAAAAGGGGGATGTGAAAGGAAATGAAATAAGCTTCAGTGGCAGAGAGATTTGAAAAGAAGCCGAGAGGTCACTCTGGTGGGCACTCTTACGCACACTTTAGACAACCCTTTTTAGGTTCTAAAGAATTGGGGTAGCTGGTGGTGGATACCTGAAACTATCAAACTACAACCCAGAACCCATGAATCTCGAAGACAGTTGTATAAAAATGTAGCTTATGAGAGGTGACAATGGGATTGAGAAAGCCATAAGGACCACACTCCACTTTGTCTAGTTTATGGATGGATGAGTAGAAAAATAGGGGAAGGAAACAAACAGACAAAGGTACCCAGTGTTCTTTTTTACTTCAATTGCTCTTTTTCACTCTAATTATTATTCTTGTTATTTTTGTGTGTGTGCTAATGAAGGTGTCAGGGATTGATTTAGGTGATGAATGTACAACTATGTAATGGTACTGTGAACAATCGAAAGTACGATTTGTTTTGTGTGACTGCGTGGTATGTGAATATATCTCAATAAAATGAAGATAAAAAAAAATAAGATATGACACATGAAAACCATAGGAAAAAATGACTGAAGTAAGTATTGTATATACAGTAATCTCATTAAATGTTAATGGATTATAATCCCCAAAGGATACAGATTGGCAGAATGAATAAAAAAGTGTGATCTAACTATATGCTGTCTACCAGACACTCACCTTGAACTCAAGGAAACAAACAGGTTTAAAGTGAAAGGTTGGAAGAAGATATTTCATGAAAAGAATAACCAAAAAAGAGCTGGAATAGCTATATTAACATCAGATAAAATAGTTTTTAAATGCAAAAATTGTCATAAAAGACAAAACAGAACACTATATATAATAAAAGGACAATCCACCAAGAAGAAATAAGAATCATAAATAATTATGCACCTAAACATGGTGTCCTGAAATACATTAGGGAAACAACTGGCAAAGCTGAAGGGAGAAATAGATACCTCTACATTTAGAATTGCAGACTTCAATATACCACTACTCATAAATAGACAGAACATCTAGACAGAGGATCAGTAAGGAAACAGATCTTGAGTAATATGATAAATGAACAAGACTTAACAGAAATTTATAGATGATTATGCCCCACAACAGCAGAATATACATTATTCTCAAGTGCTATGAATCATTCTCCAGGATAGACCATGTGCTGCATCTCAAAAGAAATATCAATAAATGTAAAAAGATAGAAATTATACAAAGCACTCTCTCTGATCATAAAGGAATGAAGGTGGAAATTAATACCAGGCAGAGAACTGGAAAATTCTCAAATATAGAGAGGTTAAACAACACACTCTTAAACAATCAGTGGGTTAAAGAAGAAACTGCAAGAGAAATCAGTAAATATATAGAGATGAACAAAAATGAGATCACAACATATCAAAATTGGAGATGTAGTGAAGGCAGTGCTGAGAGGGAAATTTATAGCCCTAAGTGCCGAAGTGAGAAAAGAAGAAAGCCAAAACCAAAGTTCTAACTGCACACCTGGAGGAACTACAAAAAGAACAGCAAACTAATCCCAAAGGAACCAGAAGAAAGATGTAATAAGGATAAGAGCAGAAATAAACGACACAGAAAAAAAAATAACAAAACAATAAAGAGATTCAACAAAATCAAAAGTTGATAAAATCAAAATCAAAAGAAGATTGATAAAATTGACAAACCTTTAGCTGGACTGAAAAAGGAGAAAAAAAGAGAGGAGATGTAAATGAAAAAATCAGAAATGAGAGGGGGGATATTATTATAACCACACAGAAATAATAAGGATTAAAAGAGGATAATTTGAATAAGTGTATACCAACAAAGTAGACAATGTAGATGAAATGGACAAATTCTTAGAAACACACAAACTTCCTACATAAATGCAAGAAGAAATAAAAGATCTCAACAAACCCACTACTAGTAAAGAGATTGAATCTATTATCAAAAACCTCCCAATTAAGATAAGCCCAGGACTAGATAGCTTCACAGGGGAATTCTACCAAATATTTCAATAAGACTTAATTTGATTCTACTCAAACTCTTTTAAAAAATTGAGGAGAAGGGAACACTCCCTAACTCATTCTACAAGGCCAACATCACATCATACCAAAGCTGGATAATTGCCACAAGGAACTACACACCAATAACTTTTATGAATATAGATAC
Source organism: Choloepus didactylus (assembly GCF_015220235.1). NCBI lineage: Eukaryota > Metazoa > Chordata > Mammalia > Pilosa > Megalonychidae > Choloepus > Choloepus didactylus. The sequence continues at coordinate 52,717,299 of NC_051326.1, forward strand.
AAAAATCTTCAAGAAAATGCTAGCAAACTGAATCCAACAGCATATTAAATGAATTATACACAATGATCAAGTGGGATTTATCCTTGGTGTGCAAGTTTGCTTCAACATAAAAAAGATCAATTAATGTAATACACAACATTAACAGAATAAAAGAAAAACACCACATGAACTTTTCAATTGATGCAGAAAGTGCATTTGAAACATACAGCAAATTTCTTGATAAAAACACTTAGAACTCTAGGAGCAGTAGGAAACTTCCTCAACATGATAAAGGGCATATATTAAAAGCCCATAGCTGGCATCCTAGCTAATGATGAAAGACTGAAAACTTTCCCTCTATGATCAGGAAGAAGACAAGGATGCCCACTGTCACAACTGTTATTCAACATTGTACTGGAAGTTCTTTCAAGAACTTTTAAGAAAAAGAAATAACAGGCATCCAAATTGGAAAGGAAGAAGTAAAATGTTCCCTATTTGCAGATGATATGATCCTATACACAAAAAAAACCTGAAAAATCCACAACAAAGCTCTTAGAGCTAGTAAATGAATTCAGCAAAGTGGTGGGGTACAACATCAAACATGCAAAAATCAGTACTATTCCTATACACAAGCAATGGACAAATGGAGGAAGAAATCAAGAACTCCATTCACAATAGCAAAATAATCAAATATCTAGGGTATTAAAGACGTGTACACATAAAAGTAAAAAAAAATGCTAAAAGAAATCAAAGTCCTAAAGAAATGGAAAGGCATCCCATATTCATGGATTGGAAGACTAAGTATTGTTAAGATGTCAATACTACCCAAAGGAATTATTTTTTTTTAATCTTCATTTTATTGAGATATATTCACATACCACGCAGTCATACAAAACAAATTGTACTTTCGATTGTTCACAGTACCATTACATAGTTGTACATTCATCACCTAAATCAATCCCTGACACCTTCATTAGCACACACACAGAAATAACAAGGATAATAATTAGAGTGAAAAAGAGCAATTGAAGTAAAAAAGAACACTGGGTACCTTTGTCTGTTTGTTTCCTTCCCCTGTTTTTCTACTCATCCATCCATAAACTAGACAAAGTGGAGTGTGGTCCTTATGGCTTTCCCAATCCCATTGTCACCCCTCATAAGCTACATTTTTATACAACTGTCCTCGAGATTCATGGGTTCTGGGTTGTAGTTTGATAGTTTCAGGTATCCACCACCAGCTACCCCAATTCTTTAGAACCTAAAAAGGGTTGTCTAAAGTGTGCGTAAGAGTGCCCACCAGAGTGACCGCTCGGCTCCTTTTGGAATCTCTCTGCCACTGAAGCTTATTTCATTTCCTTTCACATCCCCCTTTTGGTCAAGAAGATGTTCTCCGTCCCACGATACCGGGTCTACATTCCTCCCCGGGAGTCATATTCCACGTAGCCAGGGAGATTCACTCCCCTGGGTGTCTGATCCCACGTAGGGGGGAGGGCAGTGATTTCACCTTTCAAGTTGGCTTAGCCAGAGAGAGAGGGCCACATCTGAGCAACAAAGAGGCATTTGGGAGGAGGCTCTTAGGCACAACCATAGGGAGGCCTAGCCTCTCCTTTGCAGCAACCGTCTTCCCAAGGGTAAAACCTATGGTAGAGGGCTCAACCCATCAAACCACCAGTCCCCTATGTCTGTGGTCATGTTAGCAACCATGGAGGTGGGGTAGGCGAATACCCTTGCATTCTCCACAGACTCCTCAAGGGGGCACTACATCTTTTTTTTTCCTTGTTTTTCTTTTTTTTTTTTAACAGTCCCTTCTTTTTTAACTCAACTGTATGAAAAAAAAGTTAAAAAGAAAACAAACATACAATAAAAGAACATTTCAAAGAGACCATAACAAGGGAGTAAGAAAAAGACAACTAACCTAAGATAACTGCTTTACTTCCAACATGTTCCTACTTTACCCCAAGAAAGTTACATAATATAGCAACATTTCTGTGAACTTGTTCCTACTATATCCAACAGAAATTAACAGACCATAGTCATTCCTGGGCATCCCCAGAACGTTAAATAGCTTATCTGTTCATCTTGGATTATTGTTCCCCCTTCCTTAATTGCTCTCTACTGCTAGTTCCCCTACATTCTACATTATAAACCATTTGTTTTACATTTTTCAAAGTTCACATCAGTGGTAGCATATAATATTTTTCTTTTTGTGCCTGGCTTATTTCGCTCAGTATTCTGTCTTCAAGGTTCATCCATGTTGTCATATGTTTCACGAGATCGTTCCTTCTTAATGCCTTGTAGTATTCCATCGTGTATATATACCACATTTTATTTATCCACTCATCTGTTGAAGGACATTTGGGTTGTTTCCATCTCTTGGCAATTGTGAATAATGCTGCTATGAACATTGGCGTGCAGATATCTGTTCATGTCACTGCTTTCCGATCTTCCGGGTATATACCGAGAAGTGCAATCGCTGGATCGAATGGTAACTCTATATCTAGTTTTCTAAGGAACTGCCAGACTGACTTCCAGAGTGGCTGAACCATTATACAGTCCCACCAACAATGAATAAGAGTTCCAATTTCTCCACATCCCCTCCAGCATTTGTAGTTTCCTGTTTGTTTAATGGCAGCCATTCTAACCGGTGTTAGATGGTATCTCATTGTGGTCTTAAATTGCATCTCTCTAATAGCTAGTGAAGCTGAAAATTTTTTCATGTGTTTCTTGGCCATTTGTATGTCCTCTTCAGAGAACTGTCTTTTCATATCTTTTGCCCATTTTATAATTGGGCTGTCTGTACTATTGTCATTGAGTTGTAGGGTTTCTTTACAAATGCAAGATATCAGTCTTTTGTCAGATACATGGTTTCCAAAAATTTTTTCCCATTGAGTTGGCTGCCTCTTTACCTTTTTGAGAAATTCCTTTGAGGTGCAGAAACTTCTAAGCTTGAGGAGTTCCCATTTATCTATTTTCTCTTTTGTTGCTTGTGCTTTGGGTGTAAAGTCTAGGAAGTGGCCTCCTAATACAAGGTCTTGAAGATGTTTTCCTACATTATCTTCTAGGAGTTTTATGGTACTTTCTTTTATATTGAGATCTTTGGTCCATTTTGAGTTAATTTTTGTGTAGGGGGTGAGGTAGGGTTCCTCTTTCATTCTTTTCGATATGGATATCCAACTCTCCCAGCCCCATTTGTTGAAAAGACCATTATGACTCGGTTCATTGACTTTGGGGGCCTTATCAAAGATCAGTCGGCCATAGATCTGAGGGTCTATCTCTGAATTCTCAATTCGATTCCATTGATCTATATGTCTATATGTCTATCTTTGTGCCAGTACCATGCTGTTTTGGCAACTGTGGCTTTATAATAAGCTTCAAAGTCAGGGAGTGTAAGTCCTCCCACTTCGTTTTTCTTTTTTAGAGTGTCTTTAGCAATTCGAGGCATCTTCCCTTTCCAAATAAATTTGATAACTAGCTTTTCCAAGTATGCAAAGTAGGTTGTTGGAATTTTGATTGGGATTGCATTGAATCTGTAGATGAGTTTGGGTAGAATTGACATCTTAATGACATTTAGCCTTCCTATCCATGAACATGAAATATTTTTCCATCTTTTAAGGTCCCCTTCTATTTCTTTTAGTAGAGTTATGTAGTTTTCTTTGTATAGGTCTTTTACATCTTTGGTTAATTTGATTCCTAGGTACTTGATTTTTTTAGTTGCTATTGAAAATGGTATCTTTTTCTTGAGTGTCCCTTCAGTTTGTTCATTTCTAGCATATAGAAACATTACTGACTTATGTGCATTAATCTTGTATCCCGCTACTTTGCTAAATTTGTTGATTAGCTCTAGTAGCTGTATCGTCGATTTCTCAGGGTTTTCTAGATATAAGATCTTATCATCTGCAAACAATGACAGTTTTACTTCTTCTTTTCCAATTTGGATGCCTTTTATTTCTTTGTCTTGCCGGATTGCCCTGGCTAGCACTTCTAGCACAATGTTGAATAACAGTGGTGACAGCGGGCATCCTTGTCTTGTTCCTGATCTTAGAGGGAAGGCTTTCAGTCTCTCACCATTGAGTACTATGCTGGCTGTGGGTTTTTCATATATGCTCTTTATCATGTTGAGGAAGTTTCCTTCAATTCCTACCTTTTGAAATGTTTATATCAAAAACGGATGTTGGATTTTGTCAAATGCTTTTTCAGCATCTATTGAGATGATCAATTGATTTTTCCCTTTTGACTTGTTAATGTGTTGTAATACATTGATTGATTTTCTTATGTTGAACCATCCTTGCATGCCTGGAATGAACCCCACTTGGTCATGGTGTATGATTTTTTTAATGTGTCTTTGGATTCGATTTGCAAGTATTTTGTTGAGGATTTTTGCATCTATATTCATTAGGGAGATTGGCTGGTAGTTTTCCTTTTTTGTAGCATCTTTGCCTGGTTTTGGTATTAGATTGATGTTAGCTTCATAAAATGAGTTAGGTAGTGTTCCATTTTCTTCAATGTTTTGAAAGAGTTTGAGTAAGATTGGTGTCAGTTCTTTCTGGAAAGTTTGGTAAAATTCCCCTGTGAAGCCATCTGGCCCTGGGCATTTATTTGTGGGAAGATTTTTGATGACTGATTGGATCTCTTTGCTTGTGATGGGTTGGTTGAGGTCTTCTATTTCTTCTCTGGTCAGTCTAGGTTGTTCATATGTTTCCAGGAAATTGTCCATTTCTTCTACATTATCCAGTTTGTTGCCATACAGTTGTTCATAATATCCTCTTATAATTTTTTTAATTTCTTCAGGATCTGCAATTATGTCACCTTTTTCATTCATTATTTTCTTTATATGGGTCTTCTCTCTTTTTGATTTTGTCAGTCTAGCTAGGGGCTTGTCAATCTTGTTGATCTTCTCAAAGAACCAACTTTTGGTGATATTTATCCTCTCTATTGTTTTTTTTGTTCTCTATGTCATTTATTTCTGCTTTAATCCTTGTTATTTCTTTTCTTCTACTTGGTTTAGGATTGGTTTGCTGTTCATTTTCTAGCTTCTTCAGTTGATCCATTAGTTCTTTGATTTTGGCTCTTTCTTCCTTTTTAATATATGTGTTTGGTGCTATAAATTTCCCCCTCAGCATTGCTTTTGCTTCATCCCATAGGTTTTGGTATGTTGTGTTCTCATTTTCATTTGTCTCTATATATTTAGCAATTTCTCTTGCTATTTCTTCTTTAACCCACTTATTGTTTAGGAGTGTGTTGTTTAACCTCCAGGTATTTGTGAATTTTCTAAGTCTCTGATGGTTATTGACTTCTAATTGTATTCCATTGTGGTCAGAGAATGTGCTTTGAATAATTTCAATCTTTTTAAATTTATTGAGGCTTGTTTTATGTCCCAGCATATGATCTATTCTGGAGAAAGTTCCATGAGCACTAGAAAAGTATGTGTATCCTGGTGATTTGGGATGTAATGTCCTGTATATGTCTGTTAAATCTAATTCATTTATCAGATTGTTTAGGTTTTCAATTTCCTTATTGGTCTTCTGTCTGGTTGATCTATCTATAGGAGAGAGTGATGTGTTGAAGTCTCCCACAATTATTGTGGAAACATCAATTGCTTCCTTTAGTTTTGCCAGGGTTTCTCTCATGTATTTTGTGGCACCTTGATTGGGTGCATAGACATTTACGATTGTTATTTCTTCTTGTTGAATTGGCCCTTTTATTAGTATGTAGTGGCCTTCTTTGTCTCTCAAAACATCCCTGCATTTGAAGTCTATTTTATCTGAGATTAATATTGCTACACCTGCTTTCTTTTGGCTGTAGCTTGCATGAAATATTTTTTTCCATCCTTTCACTTTCAGTTTCTTTGTGTCCCTGTGTCTAAGATGAGTCTCTTGTATGCAACATATTGATGGTTCATTTTTTTTGATCCATTCTGCAAATCTATATCTTTTAATTGGGGAGTTTAATCCATTTACATTCAACGTTATAACCGTGAAGGCATTTCGTGAATCAGCCATCTTATCCTTTGGTTTATGTTTGTCATATTTTTCCCTCTCTCTATTAATATCCTTTATTGTACCCATACTGAATCTCTTTAGTTCTGAACCTTTCTCCAAGTCTCTCTGTCCTTTCTTTGTTTCTCTGTCTGTAGGGCTCCCTTTAGTATCTCCAGTAGGGCAGGTCTCTTGTTAGCAAATTCTCTCAGCATTTGTTTGACTGTGAAAAATTTAAGCTCTCCCTCAAATTTGAAGGAGAGCTTTGCTGGATAAAGTATTCTTGGCTGGAAATTTTTCTCACTCAGAATTTTAAATATATCGTGCCACTGCCTTCTTGCCTCCATGGTGGCTGCTGAGTAGTCACTACTTAGTCTTATGCTGTTTCCTTTGTATGTGGTGAATTGCTTTCCTCTTGCTGCTTTCAGAACTTGCTCCTTCTCTTCTGTGTTTGACAGTGTGATCAGTATATGTCTCGGAGTGGGTTTATTTGGATGTATTCTATTTGGAGTTCGCTGAGCATTTATGATTTGTGTATTTATGTTGTTTAGAAGATTTGGGAAGTTTTCCCCAACAATTTCTTTGAATACTCTTCCTAGACCTTTACCCCTTTCTTCTCCTTCTGGGACACCAATGAGTCTTATATTCGGACGTTTCATATTATCTATCATATCCCTGAGGTCCATTTCAATTTTTTCAATTTTTTTCCCCATTCTTTCTTTTATGCTTTCATTTTCCATTCTGTCATCTTCCAGGTCACTGATTCATTGTTCAACTTCCTCTAGTCTTGTACTATGAGTGTCCAGAATCTTTTTAATTTGGTCAACAGTTTCTTTAATTTCCATAAGATCATCCATTTTTTTATTTAGTCTTGCAATGTCTTCTTTATGCTCTTCTAGGGTCTTCTTGATGTCCTTTGTCTCCCGTACTATGGTCTCATTGTTCATCTTTAGTTCTTTGAGTAGCTGCTCTAGATGCTGTGTCTCTTCGGATCTTTTTATTTGGGTGCTTAGGCTTGGGTTATCCATATCGTCTGGTTTTTTCATATGCTTTATAATTTTCTGTTGTTTTTGGCCTCATGGCATTTGCTGAACTTGATAGGGTTCTTTTAGGATTTGTAGACCAATTGAAGTCCTTATCTCTAATTTATCAGATCTACAGCTTCGTGGAGTACACTTTCTCTAACTAACCAGCAGGTGGCGTCCACGAGCCACCTGTTCTCCACAAGCCAGTTCTCCCCTGCTTAGCCTTTTTGGTGAGTGGGGGAGTGAGTCTTGTGGGGTCCAATTGGTGTACCAAGCTTGCATGTGTAGTTGGTGTTGCCTGCCCTGTATATGGGGTGTGTTTCTGGGCAGTCAGGGAGGGGGGGTGGCTCTAACAATCAAATCTCCCTGGTGATCCTAGAGTTTTAAATCTGCTGCAATAGTCTAATCCTTCAGTTCAGTCCTGCCACAGTTTGTCTCTGCCACTGACCCACAAGTCCTTGGTATTGGTGTATGGCTCCTGAGACTTGCAAGTGGGCCCCTCTTCCAGGCTGTGCACCCCGGGTCCTCTGTTGAGGGATGACTGTGCTATGTCACAGGTGAGTGCCGTCCCCCCAGGGCAGTTCTGGGCTGCTGGGCTGTGTAGGGAGGCTCCCAGTCTGCTGAAATGATGGCTGAATGGGGCTTTGTTAATTCACACTGCTCCACCTTCCCAACTCTGGGACAATCAGCTGAGGTTGCAGGGAAGGCTAATGTCCACACCCAGTTTTGTGTTGTGTGCCTGTTATTTGAAGCACTTCCGTCACACTGGGTTGTCTGGGGCAGCTCTGGGCTATGGGGCTGGCGATGATCAGGAGTGTTTCCTGTCCACCAGGATGATGGCTGTGAGCGGACACCCCCCTTTTCTTGGGAAGTTGTGGTGTTTAGTGGATTTTCTCAGCCACTGGATTATTGCCTTTTGTCTCAGAGCTCTCTCAGTTCTGCACTTGAGTTGACCTGCCCAAATTGCAAGTCTTTGAAGCTTTCTGTATTGGGCTTCTTAGAGTAATTGTTTTAGAAAAAGGAAAAAGGATTAAAAAAAAAAAAAAAAAAAAGGCCCTCCTCAGAGATCTAATGGGTTATTGAAATGCTAAGAGACAAAGCAATTAGGGCCATTAAGGAAAGGTCCACAGGGCAGAGAGATCAGCTTTTTTTTGGGATTTGCATATGCGCCTCGGGGCCTGAGCTCTGCCCTTCCCCTTTCTATGTTCACCAGAACTCCAAAAATCTTCCGCTTTTATTTTGGAGTTTTTCGTGTTGTTTTTTTTCTATGCCTGTCTCCTCTCTGCTGGGCTGGCTGCTCACAGATTCTCTGATGTCTGGTCTCAGTCTATCTATGGTTGGAGTTTGGATCAGTAGAATGAGTGTCTTATAAGGGCTGCCACTGCAGTTCTCCCTTCTCCTTCCTGGAACTGACAGCCCCTCCTCCCACGGGACTGAGCCTGGCAGGGAGGGGCACGTGTCCCCTGGCCGCAAAAACTTACAGATTTCGCTGATCTCAGCTGTTCGACGCTTTCATGAGTGTTGTATGAAGTATGCCCAAAGTCAGATTGCTCTGTGGTGTCCAGTCCACGCAGTTCCTGGCTTTCTGCCTACTTTCCTGGAGGAGTAACTAAAACATACAGCTCACCAGTCCGCCATCTTGCCCCACCTCCCCAAAGGAATTTATAGATACAAGATCAAGAACAAAAAATAGTAGTGTTTCTATACACTACTATTGAGCAATCTGAGGAGGAAATGAAGAGAAAATTCCGTTTACCATAGTGACTTAAAGAATCAAATATGTAGAAATAAATTTAAACCAGGATCTAGAGGAACTGTGTATAGAAATCTATAAAACATTGCTAAAAGAAATCAACAAAAACCTAAATAAATGGAAAACATTCTGTGTTCATGGATTGAAAGGCAAAATATAGTTAAGATGTCAATTCTACACAAATTGATTTATAGATTCAATGAAATCCCAAACAAAATTACAACAGCCTACTTTGCAGAAGTGGAAAAACCAATTATACAATTGATTTGGAAGAGTAATCAGCCTCCAATTGCCCAAAAACATCTTGAAAAAGAAGAAAGAAGTTCTCACATTTCCTAACTTTAAAGCATATTATAAAGCTACAGTGGTCAAAACAGCATGGTACTGGCATAAAGATAGATATATTGACCAATTGATCAGATTGAGTTCAGAAATAGACCCTCACATTTGTGGTAAATTGATTTTTGTCAAGGCTACGAAGTCCACTCAACTGGAACAGAACATTCTTGTCAACAATTTGTCCTGGAAAAACTGGATATCCATATCCAAAAGAATGAAAGAATACCCCTATCTCACACCATATGCAGAAATTAACTCAAAATGGATCAAAGACCTAAAGATGAGATCCAGGACCATAAAACTCCTAGAAGAAAATTTAGGGAAGCATTTTCAAGTTATGGTGGTAGGCAATGATTTCTTGGACTTTATACCCAAAGCACAAGCAATGAAAGAAAATATGGATAAAAGGGAACTCCTCAAAATTAAATATGTTTGTGCATCAAAGGACTTTGTCAATAAATTCGAAAGGCAACCTATGCAATGGGAAAAAAATTTTTGTAAACCACATATCTGATAAGGGTTTAATATCCAGAATATATAAAGAAATACTATGACTCAAAAATGAAAAGACAAACAACCCAATTTTAAAAAAATGGGCAAAAGACTTGAATAGGCAATTTTCCAAAGAGGAAATACAAATGGCTAAAAAGCACATGAAAAGATTCTCAGTGTCATCAACTATTAGGGAAACATAAATCAAAACCACAATGAGATAGCATTTCACACCTACTAGAAAGGCCACTGTTTATAAAAACAGTGAACTACAAGTGTTGGAGTAGATCCAGAAAAAAAAAGAACACTCATTCACTGCTCATGGGAATGTGAAATGGTGCAGCCACTGTAGTTGGCAGTTTGGTTGTTCCTCAGGAAGCTAAGTATAGAATTGGCATATGATACAGCTACCCTGCTATTAGGTATATACGCAGAAGAACTGAAAGCAGAGATGCAAACAGACGTTTTCACATTGATGTTCACAGCAATATTATTCATCATTGCCAAAAATGGAAGCAAACTGAGTGTCCATCAACCGATGAATGGATGAACAAAATGTGGTGTATACATACAATGGAATATTATTCAGGTCTAAGAGAGAATGAAGTTCTGATGCTTGCAACAACATGGGTGAACCTTGGGGATATTATGTTGAGTGGAATAAGGCAGACACAAAAGGATACATATTGTATGATCTCGCTAATATGATCTAATTATAATAAACAAAGTTATAAAGTTAAAATCTAGAATATAGTTTACCAGGAGCTAGAAAGAGGGTAGAGAATGAAAAGCTGATGTTTTACTGGTGCGGAATTTTTGATTAGGTTCATTGTAAATGTTTGATAATGGATAGGAGGTGATGGTAGCACATTATTCTGAGTGCAAATAACAGTGCTGAATTATGGGTATGATTGTGACTGAAAGGGGATGTTTAGGGTCATGTATGTCATTAGAAGGAAAGCTCAAGATTAAAACATGGAACTGTATAACACATTGTATCCTGTTGTGGATGATGACTGTGGTTAATGGTACAAATATAAGAATGTTCTTTCCTGAACTAGAACAAATGTACATGACTGTTACAAGTTGTTAACAATAGGGTGGTATAGGGGAAAATACACCTAATGCAAACTATGTAGTATAGTTAATAGTAATATTTTACTATTCTTTCATCAGTTGTAGCAAAGGTACCACACCAATGCTAAATGCCAATAATAAGGAGTATAAGAGGTAAGGGGTTTTCCTTTTGGAGTAATGAAAATGTTCTAAAACTGATTGTTGTGATGAATACACTTTCTGTGAATATACTGTGGGCCGTGAATTGTACGTTTTGGAAGTATTGTACGGTGCGTGAATATTTCTCTAGGAAATTGCTTTAAAAAATGATGATGAGTAAAATCATTTATTTATCCTGTATAAAAGTTTTTCCAGATCTTTCCCTCATGAATTTCATAAGATAATTCACTAGGAAACATTAAATTCTTGTAACAAATGACATTAAGGTAAATGTGCTCTTACTTCAGGCATTCATATGCTTTTTTCTTTATCCCTTTAGAAAATGATCCTATCTCTGCTTTCTTCCAACTCCACTAATAAAAACAAGAAAATTGATGATAAAGGTATTAAAGTTGTTTTGGGGTTAAATTAAAAATTCTAATAAGAATGATTTGAAATACACTGGGCTACAATCTCAGCTGGCTCTCTTTATACGAGACCTCTATCATGTTTGTTGCAATTCGTATTTCAGAACAAAAATTAACAGCAAGGCAGTGAGTTGAAATGGAAAAATAAGTGCTGAGGTTATTTCATGATGACTACATTAATTACATTTCCCTTTGAAATCAATATGCAAATTAGAATTTGAGGACAAGTGTTGAACTGCCTCATTCCATGAACATTAGAATGCACATAGAAAAATGTTCACCTTGCTACCAGAGCTACAATGGATATGATTCAATATCGAGGAATCCAGGAGCTTTACTTCTTAGGAAGGGCAAAGGCATTTTCTATAAATCATTATTAGCTGTGAAATGAAACTGAAGAAAGTTGAAATAATATCAATATAAATGACATTTAGGCAATTTTATTAATGGGTGATGTTTAGAGAGATGGTTATATGAACATAGATTACTTGGGTTTTATTTACAGATGTGCTGCAGAAATCAATGCTATTTCATTATTTGAAGTATATCCTGAAGGATAGCTAATGTATCCTGGGAAGTAGAACACTGAGCACTTTTGAAATCCCCTTAAGACAATCTCTATCCAAATATGTCCAAGAACTAATACTTTCAAAATATCAAGAAACAGATAGGTCAAAGAGTACAAGAAGAAAGGAGATGGATGGGGAGACTTAACTAGATTGGCAATTGGGACATCTTGCAAACTTTTGAGAAAACATTTTGAACTCTGTTTTTTTTTGTTTTTTTTTTTGTTTTTGTATTGTTTTGGTGCTGCTATTATGCTGTAATGTATTATCAAATGCAACATTTTTTTCCAGTAATATAGTTTCTATATGGATGGCAAACTCAATATTTTTAGTTTCACATGAGAATTATCAGAATGGCTTGGGTTGCTACCTAAACGTGTGCTCCACAAATTGCAATTCTAAGATCCCAAATAAATGTCTTTATTGCCTTAGAGCTTAATTTGTTATTTCTCAGTTGATGTTATGTACCCAATGAATGTGAAATTTTACTTTACTTTCAGTAAAGTATAATTGGAAATGAGTGGTGTAGAATGATTTATTAAATGCTTCAGATATGCTCAGGCAGTTGTTCCAGGCCCAAGGGTACAAGGACTATTATATGCAAATACCTGATACCTGGATGGAGAGATTTACCTGCTGACAGTTAATGCAAATGAATGCAAATTATAGCCTTCTCCACATAGTAAGAACAATACTGAATCACCTAAGTACTGAATCACTGAAACTGGGTATCTTGGAACTAGTACTATGAAGATGTTTCAAACATTCTTTAAAGCGAAAGCTGATAGTTCATTGGTTAGGTTCTTTACCTACAACAAAATAAGATGCTATAAAAGGACATTGATGGTTTGTATTCAGAGCAAGTGATTCACCTGGTGTAAAAAGCCTTGTGCTTGCCTAGACTAAAGGGAACAAGGGCAAAAGGGCCATGAGAGAAAAATGGGTAGTAATAAACAATATTCTGTGCAAAGCAACAAGAACAGAAAGAATCACCAATACTATTAATTAAGCATTTATTATGGGCCCTACATTAGCCTGAAATTTTGTAAAACGTCAACTCCTTTAATTTTTGCAGTATCCCTAAGAACCTGTATTGTTCTTTCTATGTGAACATAGTGAGATTTAAAGAGTATAAATAACTTTGGAAATTCACACAAGTAGTGATTGATACAATCTGCATTTAAACTTATTTTCCTTTGACTCTGTATTCTGGGTTCTAAATTATAAAGGCAAGATTATGTAGGCTATGCTGGTTTGAATATATTATGTCCCCCCAAATGCCATTATCTTTGATGTAATCTTGTGTGAGCAGATGTGTCAGTGTTGATTAGATTGTAATTCTTTGAGTATTTCCATGGAGATGTGACACACCCAACTGTGGGTGATGACTCTAACTGAATAATTTCCATGGAGGCAGGACCTCACCCATTCAGAATGGGCCTTGATTAGTTCACTAGAGCACTATATAAGCTCAGACAGAAGGAGTGAGCTTGCTACAGCCAAGAGGGACACTTTGAAGAAAGCACAGGAGCTGAGAGAGGAGCTGCAGATGAGAGACAGTTTGAAGACAGCCATTGAAAGTAGACTCTTGCTCCAGAGAAGCTAAGAGAGGACAAACACCCCAAGAGCAACTGAGAGTGACATTTTTGAGGAACTGCAGCCTAGAGAGGAACGTCCTGGGAAAAAGCCATTTTGAAACCAGAACTTGGAGCAGACATCTGCCATGTGCCTTCCCAGCTAACAGAGGTTTTCCTCCAGTGAAGGTACCCGATTGTTGATGACTTACCTTGGACACATTATGGCCTTAAGACTGTAACTGTGTAACCAAATAAACCCCCTTTATAAAAGCTGACCCATTTCTGGTGTTTTTCACCCTGGCAACATTAGCAAACTGGAACATAGGCTAAGCTGCCAACAATGGCAGCTGCCTAAATAACCTCTTCCCCAATATTTCCTCTGAAAACAATACAAAAGACCAAAAAAAGGCAAAAATAAAACTACACAGAAACTACATCCTCAGTTTAATTTGAAAACAGAGAATGCTTCAAAATAATTGTAAGTAAAAGGACCAAAAAATTTTTTTTCAGTGTGTGATCTCCCAAGCTGCCACACCACCTCCCCACCTGCTTTGCCAAAAGTGTTCGTAACAAGCAAGAGCAGACCAAGGAAGATTACCAGGAATGGAGAAGAAGGGATCTAGCAGTCAGGTCTAAAGTTGATCTAAAGCTGCCAACAGAAGGGCTCAGTCCACAGTAAGTCTGAAATTATGGAGAAAAGTGTCTGGGTACAGCAGAGTGCAAACTATAGTAATTGAGAATAAAAAGGGAAGAAATGAACACAGAATCTGCTTTTGAAGGGACGCAGCAGGTGTCTTAGTTTGCTAATGCTGCAGAATGCAAAACACCAGAGATGGATAGGCTTTTATAAAACAGGGGTTTATTTCGCTACACGATTACAGTCTTAAGGCCACAAAGCGTCCAAGGTAACACATCAGCAATCGGGTACCTTCACTGGAGGACGGCCAATGGTGTCCGGAAAACCTCTACTAGCTAGGAAGGCAGCCGGCATCTGCTCCAAAGCTCTGGCCTCAAAACGGCTTTTTCCCAGGATGTTCCTCTCCAGCAAGCTTGCTCCTCCTCAAAACATCACTCACAGCTGCACTCTCTGAGTTCCCTCTCTCTGAGTCAGCTCATTTATATGGTTCCACTGATTAAGGCCCACCCTGAATGGGCGGGGCCACACCTCCATGGGAACATCTCATCAGAATCATCTCCCACAGCTGAGTGGGGCACATTCCAAGCAAATCTAACCATCACCAAAACGTCTGCCCCTACAAGACTACAAAGACAATGGCATTTGGGGGACACAATACATTCAAATCGGCACAGCAGGTATCTGGGAAAATTACTGCAGCCTGACCAACTTGGAGATCCTATTAAAATTCTGTTCAATTTTAAACCACATCCTTAAGTTTTCCAGACAGAAAGATCGACTATATAACAAAGCCAAAAGAATTAAGTGAGCAAAAGACTTTTAAAACTAACATACAAAGCTACACAGTGATGTAGACTCAGTTGATAAAAAACTCAACAAAAGAAAGTTTGAACAAAGGATTGTTAATGCAGCCAAGTCGACCTTCAATTATCAAAACTGTTTTCAAATTACAATCACTTAGAAAATTTTGCATGTACTTTTCTTGAGGAAATTACTGGAGGCTGGAGTTTACTCAAACAAGAAACTACTGGAATGACTTCAGGGAAAGGAATGATGGAAAATGTTTTAATATAAATAAATGTAGACAGACTCAAAGAACAGTTAGGTTGAGTGTGGAAAACTAGTCTACAAATGTTGTATGCTATGAAAAAATATAAATAATGCAACTAAAATGTAAGGATGAGGGAGAGGAGAAGTAGAAATAGAATAAGCTCACTGACTCTTGTGCTTATGGACTGTTGTATAGGTAATGGACAAAACCCATAAAAATGGGTGAACTGGACAGTGGAAAGTTAAACAAGAAAACAGGACTAAAGGCATTAGGTAAAGTTTAAGTACGAACATAACAACTAGCAAATAATGAAAAATTTCCTAAGTAACAACAATAAAATAAGAACAAAGAATAAATACCTTCTAAAGAAACAGCAACTATACAAATTAAAGATAATTATAAAAAGTGACAAAGTTCAGATGAAATTTCAATTATATTGATATAGGCCAATGAGCTTAACTGAAGTACTAGAGGAAAATAATTTTAAATTTGACTTGCAAAACAAGACAAAACTATCTGATATGTATGATGTAAACCCAAAGCAAAATGATACAGAAAGTCCAAAAATAAAAGGGAGGGTAAAAATACCATGAGAAAGGAAATAATAAAACCATGGTGTGCTGGTTTGGATATATTATGTTCCCCACAAAAACCCATGATCTTTAATCCAATCTTGTGGGATATTGTGATTAGTTTGTTTGCATGGAGATAATGACTCACTCAACTGTAGGTGATAACTCTTGATTAGATTATTTCCATGGAGGCATGGCCTTGCCCATTCAGCGTGGGTCTTTATTAGTTTACTGGAGTCCTTTAAAAACGCTGACACAGGCCCAGATGCTTGCTGTCTAGCTCAGAGTTGCAGACCCCTAATGTTGGCTGTAGCCATGAGAGACATTTTGGAGAACACCATTTTGAAACTGAACCTGGGAATAAGCAAGACACCAGCCACATGCCTTCCCAGCTAACAGAGGTTTTCCGGATTCCAAATGGCCTTTCTCCAGTGAAGGTACCTGATTGCTGATATGTTACCTTGGACACTTTATGGCCTTAAGACTGTAACTGTGTAACCAAATAAACAGCCTTCATAAAAGCCAATGCATTTCTGTTAATTTGAGTAATGGCAGCATTAGCAAAGTGGAACACATGGGTACATATCTTGATGGCAGAAGAGATAGAATTCACTCCAAAACATAGGGTAGATCTTGTGTGTGTGTGTGTGTGTGTGTGTGTGTGTGTGTATAAAGGTTATCAAAGATATAGAGAATTGCCAACTTTTCAACTGCTCTGAAATAAATTTATCATTCAACAGGACAAAAAGAACACATAGTAAGTTCCAGAAAGTAGAAATATTAAAAACAAAACTTGCTTTTCACAATGAAAACATAGTCTCCTCCACTTAAAAATTTAAAAATCTTTCTACTAAAAAATGTGTGTGTATAGAGATAGTAAGGAATTATAAAATATATTGTAACAAAAATTGTATAAACCAAAATTAAAATTAAAACAGTAATCAGAAGGAAATTCAAAACACTAAATTTTTTCAATAAAAATGCAACATTAAAATCGATGAATTAATTTTCCAGTTCAAAATGTCAAGAAAAAGGACAAAGCCAATCAAAATAAAGCATAAAGGGATGATACACATGTTTTAGTCAGGGTTCTCCAGAGAAACGCAACCAACCAGACCCATGTATAATAAATATAAAGAGATTTTTTATAGGAATTGGCTTACAAGACCCTGGGGATTGTGAAGTCTGAATTCCTAGGGCAGGCTGCAAGCTGGCAAGTCCAATGTGGTAGACTTGAGATATAAACCCCAGCAAAGATGTATTTTTAATCTTAATCTGCATTCTTGTGGAAGTGAACCCTTTGTAAACAGGACCTCTTAAAGATACTACTTTTAGTTAAGATTTGGCCTACTGTAAAGGGGGTCTTAGTCCATATTCTCCAAAACATTGAAAATAAAGCAAAATTCCCAATTTCCTTATGAAACAAGTATAACTTCTTTTGTGAAAAGCAAGGGAAAAATGTTATCTAAACCTATAAAGACAGATGAAAGAAAGAAAGAAAGAAAGACAGAAAGAAAGAAAGAAAGAAAGAAAGAAAGAAAGAAAGAAAGAAAGAAAGAAAGAAAGAAAAGAGACTACAGGCCAATATCATACATAAAATTTAATGCAGTAGTGCTAAATAAAATATTAACCAACAAAATCCAGTACCACATAAAGAAAATAATGAACCATGATCAAGTGAGATTTATTTCAGAAACACAAGAAGTTTGGTTTAATATAAAAACAAATCCATTAATAAAATGAAGCACATTAATAGAACAAACCAAAGAAACCTCAGAATTATCTCTTTAGTTGCTGAGAAAATCTTCAACAAAATTTGGTACCTGTTTCTGATTTAAGACATTCAAGAAAAGAGGAACTTAAGTATACTTTCTCAACCTCATTTTACACACACACACACACACACACACATCTTTCATATGGTGTTCCTTTTTTAAAAAAAAGATATATGTGTATACTGTATATATATGTATGTGTATATATATATTTATATTCTAATATATAATATCTTACTTAGTGAGGTCACCCTATCACCGCTTCCACCCAGATCAAAAACAAGGCAAAGATCTATACCTCCATTAGTATTCAACATTTTTCCAGAAGTAGGAACCAATGGAATTAGAGGGGAGAAATCAATCAGATGCATAAGAAATGTTAAAGAAGAAATGAAGCTATCTCTTTTTACAGTTGACATAATTGTATACCTGGAAAGCCCTAGAGAATCAGTGATAAAATTAATTTAAACAATAAAAATGTAGTATGGAGCAGGATACAAAATTAACAAATAGAAATCAATACCCTTCTTATACATGGATAATGATTATACAGAAATCACAATGTTAGAGAAAACTAATTTACAATAGCAAGTAAGAAGCTTAAATATATGGGAAATAAGTTTAAAAAGAAAATTTCAAAGGCTATATGAAGCAAATGCCAAAATACTTCTGAAATATGCAAAGCTAGACTTGAATAAATGGAAAGAAAACCCCTTTTCCTGGTCAGGATGACCCAACATTGTAAAGATGATATTCTTCCTGATAAAAATTTATAAATTCAATGCAATTCCATTTGCAATATAAGACAATTTTATGGAATTAGGCAAGTACATAATAAAGTTCAAGTGGATAAAAATATAGAAAAATAGTCATGAAAATGCTAAAGAAAAAAGTAACTGGATGTGTTAGGGTTACTAACCCTACTAGACATTAAAATATTCTGCAGGAGAATTTGACAAACCTTGACAAAATTACATATCCTTTCACCTTTTGACCAAGCAGTCCCTTCTAGGAATATACCACAATGACTGATCTTTAACATTCATATGCAATGTAGCATTATTTGTTATTGAAAAACATGGGAAACAACATATATGCCTATATATAGAAAAGTGATAAACTATGGTACATTCATCCAATGGAGTATCATGCATCTATAAATAACAATGAAGAATAGATCTAGGATGGATTGGTAGCATTTTCAAGGATATATTTGCATGTACAAAACCCCACAAAATATAGATAGTATATATAGTATTCAACACTTCACAGAAGAAAAAAAGACACAATAAAATGTACATATGTCAGTTCTTTTGTGCAAAGGAAACATATAAGGGGTGAACCAGAAATTAATGAAATTTGTTATATGCAAAGATTGGTGGAAAGATGGGAAAAATTGGAGAATGGCAATGGGGTATTAGGGATTAGGGAAGTGTGACACTTCTCCGAGTTTAACTTTTTGTACAGCTTTGACTCTTAGAACTATGGCAATATTTTACATACATAAGAGACAAACAGTCAGACAGATGGATAAACAGACTGATAGATAGACACAGTCAGACTGATAGATAGACAAACAGATAAAATCAACAAATGAATCTAGAGAACCCAAAGTGGGATATGAACAATACAAACTGAATTTAACTCCATTATCAACCAATAACATAAACACACATATGGGGTGGAGAAAGAATTTTGGAATTTTGGAAAAGAGTATTTTGAAAGGATTTTATAAGAACAGATATTGTGAATTGTACACAAATATTTTATGCCAATTAGTAAATCTGTCTTTCATGGTTATTGATTAGTAATTCTGAAACTAGTTTATTTATAAACTAGGATTAAGAAAATAAGTATGTTGTGGATAATGCCAGTCAGGTTTCACATTGTACCCTACAACTCTGCTTTCAATCTCTCCTTTTTATGGATAATTTTTTATACCTAAACCATATTATTTGTAATCTTGGAAAATTCACAATTTGTAGGATAACAAAAGAACTTATTCCAATTAACTTTTCTCTCTTGGCACAGAGCTCATACATTTCTCATCATACATTTATATCCATCAACCTGTCCCTAGTTAAAAAAGGGTAAATATCTGTGATTTATTTTCTCTGTATTTTCTCACTCTGTAAGCAGGGAAATACGAAATAGCTTTTGGATCCTATCTATACAATATAACTTACTAGAATAAGAAAACACTGGAAAATACTTTTACTATTTTAATTTTAATTTTCCAATTACTTTTAAAAATTGTCAACCATATACAGGTTTTCCTCCAAGTGTCTTAACACAAATTGATTACTAAAAATCTCTTGACACATCTGTTTTACAGACTTCTACTTGAATAAAGCTCAGATGACAAGAAATCACTGAAATGCATATCATTTAGCTTTTCCAAGTAACTATCTATTTATCCATCCACATATTGACCGTTCCATGCATCTTTCATTACAACATACTAATAAATCCAATGGAAACAATTAGTGATTGTCCTAAAACACTGCACATCCATATTATGGGTAGAGAGAGATTCAGTAATCTTTTGTTCAAATTATGACAACAAATGGAAAAAAAATATCCATCCTTCCTAAGATCACATTCAAGAACCATGTTTATAAGAGACAAAAAACATGTCCTTTCTCTAAAAATTAGTGAAAACAGAAATGGAAGGATGAAGAATAGGATCAGGCACAATTTCATTCATCCAATCTACATTTCCACAAATATTTAAATGCCTACTAAGTCTTGGGGACTAAAACAACGTGTACCATGGATAAGCAATCGTCTTCTTTCTCTAGCTAATTACAATCTAAGTGGGAAACAATACACTCTAATAATACTTTAATAATTCTATTAATATTGTTCATAGCAAGAGAAACTGCTATTATTATTGCTAGTAGTACACTGTTACTTATAAAGTATTATGATCATTAACATATATACATAAACTCAAATTCTCACAATAGCCCTATATGTTAGGTATTATTGTTGGTATTATACTGTTCAAATGCCCAAGAATATCAGGATTTGTGAAATCAGGGAGGCGTCTTTCTATGGGTTTTTCAGCTGAAGGCTGCCAAAGGGTTAATGTTGTTTTCCCTCTGGAAAATAGACAATAAATTTAGAGCATTACCAAGATTTGATGTGATAGACCAGCGATAGGGAATAAATGAACTCTGCTACTTCCTTTATATTCCTTAGATTAAGGAAGAGGTAGTTAGCCTCAAGGACGAAGTAAGCTCTGGGTAGCCAGGAAGGATGAGGATTGTTTAGTCCACGGTACCAGCTTTGCAGCCTTAGAAGATAAGAAAGTCAAAGGAGCTCAGCCATCATCAAAGGAGGGCAAAATCAATTGAAGCTCAGTATTGCACCTGAATTTTCTCAGGCATCAGTATCCAGATAATGCTCTCTCTAGGACCAAAATTTTAGACGTAAATTACAGCAATGAGGAAGGAAGACAGGTAGAATAAAACAGCATTCCTTTTCTAGTTTAAAAGCATATAAACTTCAGTTGAATAGAGGTCAGTAGAATTTTATCTGCTTCAAAAGAATACCTAAGGAACAGAAGGTCTTACCTAATTGCCAATCAGTACTACCAAGGGATTAGAAAATGTCAGCTGGACAATTTTGCAAAAAATATTTGGACTTGAATTTGGACTTGAAAGCACTGTATTAGTCTTAATTGCTAATTCTCATAATTCAAATGTCACTAGTCAAGATAACAGAATATATTTACTTTGAGAAAGTAATTACATGACCAGTTTGAAATATGAATTGTCTTATTTTATTAATAATTATTATTGATATGTGAAAGTACCAGTAAGTTAGAAAAATTAAGAAATAATATATAATTTATCTGTAAAATTGTAATATCAAAATGTTTGTCTATTTTATAAGAAAGTTTTGTAATGCTAGTAATAAGGATAAATAATATTTATTATTGTTTATTATGTATTATGCTCTATTCCTAAGCTTTTTCTTTTTATTAGAGAAATTGTGTGTTTACAGAACAATCATGCATAAAATTCAGGACTCCTGTGTACCACCCTATAGACACCTTCCTTTGATGTGGTGTAATTTTTACAATTGATGAAAGCACATTTTTATAATTGAACTATTAACTATAGCCCATGGTTTAACTTAAGATTCACTGTGTTTACTTTTCCATGGATTTTGTTCTTTTTATTCTAGTAACATATATGCAACCTAAATTTCCCCTTTTAACCACATGCAGAGATATAATTCAGTGCTCTTAATTACATTCACAGTGTTGTCTATCATCACCATCATTCATTACCAAAATCTTATCATTATCCCAGATAGAACTCTGTAAAATTTAAACATTAATTCCCTAGTCCTTATCCCCACACCATCCCCTGGTAATGGTAAACGCCACACCAAGAGAGCAATTTAGTGGTATTTATCATAATTAGCCAGCATTTTCTCTCTGCTCTTCCCTGGATTCTGTACAGTGTTCTATTGGACTCTGGAATTTTGAAATAGTTGATTCACACAGTTCCTGCCTGTTTAATAGTTGTTCTGGTGGTGGGATTGATTCCTGGAGTTTCCTACTCTGCCATCTTCCCACTCTAGGTTCTTTATGGACATTAGCTAATGCTAATTTTACATTGGCCCTATGAATCTACCATCAATATTTCTGTTTTGTAGATTATAAAATAGAGACTTAAATGGGTTAATTAAAATATTCAAGGACATAGTGCTGATAACAATAA
The DNA here is from genome assembly GCF_015220235.1 of Choloepus didactylus. Taxonomy (NCBI): domain Eukaryota; kingdom Metazoa; phylum Chordata; class Mammalia; order Pilosa; family Megalonychidae; genus Choloepus; species Choloepus didactylus. Next base: position 52,739,419 of record NC_051326.1, read on the forward strand.
TATGGCCAATTCATCAATTGTATGGCACACTGCACCTCCTCTGAGGGCTTCAGCTTGTCCCCCATGTGCTCACTGCATTGGGAGTAAAAACCACTCTCATTCCCTGGTCCAACTGTTGGGAATCATGGAGTGTGGCTCTCCCTGAGATGGCCAAGTGTCAAATGACACAACCTGAATTTTAGGGAGCCAACAGGTAGGCTCCTTGACCCTCCTCCTCTCTTGGGCTGTTCCGAGCAGAGTGGTTCCACACAAATCCTCTGGAGATGCGCTGTGAGACTGAGGAGCTGGCTGAGTTTTTTGTGAACTTGTAGTTAATTTGGTAATGCACTACTTTTAATATTCTTGTCTTCAATCCCTACCTCACTTCCTCTTTTTCTCAAAATTGTTGCCCTGGGATCGCGCTAAATAAGTTGTTGGTTTGTAAGCTCTGCCTCAGCTGTGTTTTCTCAGCAACCTAGGCTAGGATTGCTATAAATTGGGGATTATAATAGTCATCTAAGAATGGTGTTGGGAGGACAAATTGAGATAGCTTATTGAGGTAATTTCCTCAAGATAGTCACCCATTAAATGTCACTACCCTTCTTCTTCCCTCCTTGCCTACATATAGATAATGTTCACTTTTGTGATCATTTTCTTCATCAATAACCATTTTACTATAGGCCTTGGATGTTGTGCATTATTTCATCCCTCACAGATACTGTTACCAATCTTGAGTGAACTAAGGTAATAAAACTAATTTTCAAATGCATTTTCAAATTTTCAAAAGACATATTCTACTATGGAGATTAAGAAGAATCACACCATCCTGTAACTCACTTTGGACACATAGGAATATTTCAGACCACAAGGAGTAGGAAGGTACCTCAAAATAACATCATATTAAACATCATTTATTAACTCAGTCATGCTTCTCAAACTCCACCCAGGGAATCAAAATTTGCTTCCTCTCCAATCTTTCTATCCCATAAGAAGGGGTATTTCCAAGGAATTTATTTTAAAGTATCATTATGATGTTGGTGTAGTATATGAGGTATTGCTCTCACTGAAGAAATGTCACTATTAACTGAATGAAATGCCATAGTTTTCAGTAGATAAAACAGGAATAATGACATGCCTTTAAAAGCTTTGTCTTGAATGAATATGAGAAGAAAGTTACAACTGCACAAAGGCACGTTATGTGAATTTTACTGTCCAATGAAAATGAGCCATTGTCAAAAACACTTGTTTCATTGTACCTGCTCAAAGTAGAATTAAAACTCTCCCCAATCTGCTTTCAGCATGCATTTTACCTCACTGCATGATCCAGCATATGAGATTTTAAACCCTTGAACTCCCAAATGCTGGTATTTGAATAATTTAATGCATCTTTTTATGTTTTGGTATTTCATGTTTAATAATCTAAAATAGGTCAGCAGTCATTTTGTAGTTCATTCATAATTGGAATCTCAAGGTTAATCACCATGTGAGTTGCTTTCCATATGGGATGCTTAGAAGATTGGCAGGAACTAAAGTAGTGGGCCAAATCACAGTTTGCTACAATGAGCTTCATCATACTGGCTGGAAATGCATTATCCTCTTAGCAGGTTGTCCATGAAAATCCATTCATAATTGCTCCCAATATCCCCAGTGTGGCCAGTCAGCCTCTTTCTACTTGTGGAGGGTGAGGCAACTCACCACTATGACAATCAGACTATCACAGAATTAACTCTCAATATAATCCTTCAACAAATATTAATTAAGTTTATCAGGCAAGAGAGACTCACAGTGAGTGGGGAAAGTATTGTTATTATTTTTGACTATGTGAAGCTGCTAGTCAACAGGTGAGGGTTATATGTATCATGCCATTTAATTCTTTTCACTACCTTAACAGAAGGCTGTAAGATTCAGCAACTTTGTCCAGGGCTACAGAGTTGGTAAATGATGTGTCTCATTTCAGAACCCATATTCCTTCAACTTTACCATGCCTCTTGCAAATGTAATTCATTCATTCATCAACTTTTTAATTGAGAACCTACTACATATAAGGCACTGTTCCAGGCACAGGCATGTGAGACATATAAGTGAATCAGATAGAACTCCTTGCCCTCATGGATCTTAAAATAGACATGATAAAAAAAAAGTAAATGTATATGGGTAGGAAGATGATAAGTGCTATGAAAAAATAAATGATAAAGCATAAGAAGAAGAAAAGTGTTTGCCAAGGATAGGTGACGGAGGCTGGGTACAATTCTAAAAATTGTTGTCAGAGTAGGACTCATTGAAAATGTCACCCAAACTATGAACTTTCAGAGGATGCCTGGAATAGTGGAAAATGTTTTCATGGAAAAATGAAAACAAAGCTTGGTCTTAAATCATGGAAACTCGTTCACTGGGGTAAAGAAGAGAATAGTAATCTCAGGGAGATTAGCAAAGGAATGAGATAATAAAAGTCATAAATTACTTGTTTTTGTGGTGTGGTGTGTGTGTGAGAGAGAGAGAGACAGAGAGAGAAAGAGAAAGAGAGAGAGAGGGAGAAAGATTCTTGGATTCTTTACCTACTTCCCAAAGCAAGCCAAAATACTTTTAGATCTTTGGCTATTTAAAATCGTCAGCATCTTATTTCTTTTCCATGAGTGTAAATAACTTGTAGGTGATGGATTTTTAAAAAACTGTTTATGTTGAAATACTTTCAAACTTATAGGACAGTTATAAAAATATTACAAACCCTATACAAAGAACTCCAACATGCTCCTGTTACCAGCTGGAACTCTCCTCCAGGCTCGGGTTTTGCCTCAAGAAGGAAATCCAAGGAGGAGAAAGGCCAGTAGCAGCAAGCAGTGACATTTATTGAGCAGATAGTACGTGCTATAGAAGTTAGCTCTGGGGTGCTCAAGACGGAGACTCCCTAACTGGGCTACATTTGGGTTTGTGTGTGTGTGTGTGTGTGTGTGTGTGTGTGTGCTGGCTGGTCACTATGCATTAAGCTAAAGCCAGGTGTGGAAATTCCCCAAATCCCCTTTCTCACTACCCTCCTTTCTTCCTTTCTCTGTTTACCTTAGCTGTTTCTGAGAAATGGGGCATTTGCTTCCTATGCCAGGTGTGTTCTGCTTTGCGGTGGAGCTCTTTCCTATGCTAGCTTGTTTCCGCTGCAGTTTTGATGCTATCTTTTGCATTCTGCTCTGAGCCTGGACTAAAGGACACTTTTCTGCCCTCGGTGACCTACTCTAGCCTGCCTCACCCCATCCCTCCAGATACCCAGATCCACTAATGTTAATATTTTGCCACATTTGCTGTATCATTCCATCTGTCCATCAATCTATCAGTCCATCTATCTATCCATCTATCTATGTCTGTCTGGGTATCTATCAATCCATTTCCTGAACACTTTTTATGAGTGCAGGTTGCATGCGTCATGTTCCTTGACCACAGTACTGCTGTGTATTTTTCCTAAGAACAAAGGATATTGACTTATGTAACTGCCTTTAGTGAAGTAATCAAGTTCAAGAAATTTGAAATTGATATAAAGTTTACAGCCTATATTCTAATTTGTCCATGCGTTCAAAAAAGGTCCTTTTGGGCCTTTTCATCATCCATTATTAGATCCTGTGCAGGATCACATATTGCATTTATCACCATTATCTCTTTAGCTATCCATTCTTTTATTTAATTATGGGAACATATGTACAACATAAACTTTCCCATCTCTATCACTTGGCAAGCATACGACAGTGGGATTCTCATATTTACACTGTTGCAGAACCCTTACCACCTTCTGTTACTAAACTTTCCCATCTCCCCAAACAGAAACCCTACACCCATTATTCATTAACTCCCTATCACTTCTTTCCCCCTTCCCCTGGTAAACTGTACTCTAATTTCTGTCTTTATTAGCTTGCATATACTTTAATGTTTAATTTGTAGTTACCAAGGGGTTCAAATGTAATATCCTAAATATATAACACTCTAGTTTGCTTAGATACCAACTTAACTTAACTTTACTAGTATACACAAACTATGTTCCCGTAACCCTCCATCCATTCACCTTCATGTAGCCTTTGGCACAAATTGCATGTTTATACATTCTGGGTCCAAAACCACTGATTCATCATAACATGTTATGCATTTGTTTTTTAGACCCTGTAGGAGGAGGTCATAGTGTTTTAACTAATGTGATGGCATCAGAATTGTGCTACCAAGTGTTTAAGGGCCAGCTCTAGAAAAAAAAATGCCTTGGTTGTATCAGTTGTCAATTTCCATGGTGTAAATATTCCACTCCCAGCCAGTATGAAGTTACCAACATGAGATTGCTGAAAGCGGAATTGGGAAGAGACCTGTGATAGCTAACCATTAGACGGGCTTTCCACCCTGCAGATACAAAAGCTATGCATGACTTAAACACACAGACAATAGTGAAATGCAGTAAAATAATTAGGAAGTGATGAGTTTTTAGTACTTATAATTTTTGTTTTTAATAGAGTTTATTCAGTCAAAGAGGACATTATTTTTAATAATTACTGTGCTTAAAACGAGATCACAAAAATTCTTGAAAATTGAAGATCTTGACTCTCATAAGCTGGTGAGCTGGCTGTAGCACACCTGGATGGCATGTAAATAAATGGAATGCTGTATTTCTTCTGAGTCAGAATTTAAAACATTTGGGGCCTGTAGGACTTCCTCATTTCGGGGAAGTATGGCATCTAGAGTGATTTGCTCTTTGTGGCAAAAGGATGCCCAGTTCTAAGGTTTTTTCCATGGAATGTCAGACCCAAGTGGTTGGTTAAGACAGTTGCTGGTTGATAGCCATACAGGTTTGTGTGGGGCCAGTAATCCCACACCAAAAGCAAGCTATGATGCCAGCAGGTTAAGGGAGGTGTGTTTTGATGCTTTCCTTTGAACTTCTTCTATATTCTAACTTTGAGGGTAGAAAAAGACAGATGCAAAAACTGTGACTTTTAATCTTCTGGAACATAAATATACCACTGATGCAGTAAAAATCTTGATTTCCGAAATGCTTTCTCCTATGTGTGAATGTATCCCCCAATATGAGCCACTGCCCATAGTGTCTTTTTATTTTAAAGATCTTAAGCTCTTAATAATTGTAGGACAAAAGCAGCATGATAGATTCATTCTTCCATCCAGTGACAAATAACGTGTTGTGATCAACAATAATGCTGAGAGAAAATTAAAGAAGAAATGGTACTTTGTTGCCTATTTCATCATAAAAAGGCACAAGCCCTGTGTTAGCTGAAAAGTCTAAAGATAAACAATGGGAGCAGCAGCAATTAATAAGACTATTATTCTCATGAGCTAATGGTTTTAAAGATTCTTGTTTAGGTTTTACTTTGTTTTCATTGTTCTTTCTGTTATGTGTAGCATCACAAAGTGACTGTCCAACAGATAAGATATTGAAAGGGACAACATGGCACATGGTTGTTTTTAGAAAATATCTTATTAGAAAAAACACAACTCAGCATTACCCCTCAACAATCTACTTTTGCTTCGTAACATGGTGTAGGCAACAGAATGCATATTTATTGCTTCTTAAACCTTGTAAATTGTTTTAGGGTTTAATTTTTAATGCTGAAAAGAAACTTGGGAGATAGAAGGTAAATTCCGTTGAGAGAAGAGGCCTAACTGATTTTGTTCTCAATTGTAGAAGCTCACTAAATGTTTGTTGAATGAGTGACTCAACCCCAAATTTACAGAGTGGTAAACATACACAGAGCAGTTCATTAACTTGCTCAGCACTGGTCAGTTAATGAGTGGTAGAGCCTGATTTAATCCAGGACTTTCTGATTTCAAAGCTGTTTCTTTTTCTGACCATGATCCTCCCTGAGGGTCCCTCTGTAAAGGACTTTAGAGTGGTATGAAGAGCATGAGATCAAGAGTCTGAAATCTTTGAGTCTTGGGTTCAAGGAACTTGTTCCACAGGTGAGAAGCTTGATGACCCACATAATGCTTCTTACTTCATTTTTCTGCAGCTATCATATTTGTCCTGCATAAGTCACAGGTATTTAAATACTTCATAGAATTTAAAAATGATGCCAGGTTGAGAGATCATGTTGCAACAATTGCTGCAGAACTGCCCCTGTTTTCCTATGAAAAAAGAGTAACAGATTCTTTAACATGCTGTTTGCTCTGTGTTCCCCTTTGCTAATGCTGCCAGAATGCAAAACACCAGAAATGGATTGGCTTTTATAAAGGGGGTTTTATTTGGTTACAAACCTATAGTCTGAAGTCCATGAAAATGTCCAAATGAAGGCATCAACACAGTATACCTTCATTGAAGGAAGGCCAATGGCATCCAGAAAACCTCTGTTAGCTGGGAAGGCACGTGGCTGGTGTCTGCTGATCCCAGGTTGTGTTCCAGCTCCACTCTCAGCTCCTGTGCGTTCTTCAAGGTGTCTCTTGGCTGCAGTACCTCCTTCTGTCTATGAACACTTTTATAGGACTCCAGTGATTCAAGTAAGACCCACCATGAATAGGTGGGTTAACACCTCCATGGAATTTATCCAATCAAAGATCTCACCCACAGTTGATTGAGTTACATCTCCATGGAAACTCTCAATCAAAGGATTCCAACCTAATCAATACCAGTACATCTGCCCCCACAAGACTGCATCAAAAGAACCTGACATTTTGGGGGACATAATACATCCAAACTGGCACTGTGTTAGTCAGGATTCTCTAGGGAAACAGAATCAACAAGAGATATCTGTGAATATAAGATTTTATAAAAGTGTCTCATGCAAGAGTCCAAATTCCATAGGGCAGGCAGCAAACTGGCAGCTCCGATGAAGGCATTCAATGTACTCCTCAGGAAATGAACTGGCAACTTTGATGAACTCCTCAGGAAATGCTTCACTGGTTAGCCAACGAAGAAGTGAAGGCCCTCTCTCTCTCTTCCTTAAAAGTCTTCAACTGATTGGATTAAATCCAGCTGATTGAATTCTCTCATTGTGGAAGACACAGCCTTCATTGATATGATGAGTCACAGCTGCAGTCAATTGACTGTTGATTTAATAAACCAGCCTTCTGGTTTATTAACCAGCCACAAATGTCCTTGCAGTAATGGTTAGGCCAGTGCTTGCTGGACCAGACACCAGGACACCATCACATGGCCAAGCTGACACATGAACCTAACAATCAAAGGCACATTCTAAAACTTGGATTTATTATGGTACTTATTATGTCAAATCTTATTTAGAACAGTTGCATTACACATATGTGAAAGGGTCTCACAATTTGTCTTTAACTGCAAGCATCACGAGAATGGTTTCTGGAGTGTAAAGTATAGAAGAGCTAATTCGTAATCATCATCCAGGCAGCATGTTAAGAATACAAATGCCTAATGCCTATATCCTAGAGAACGTCTGGGTGTGAGGCCTGGGTATCTGCATGTTTCAAAACCTTCCCAAGTGAATTTTATGTGTCATAATATTTGAGGTTAATGGCATTGGACCCTAGGTACAGCATCACCAGAATATCAATAGTGTGTGTTCAAACCTATTCAAACCTATTCTCTTTTGGAAACAATGAATAAGGAAACTCTTACCAAAGGTTTCCTCTCTTCCTTTGAGATATTAGCTTTTAGGATCAGGAAAAATATATTGCTGTACCGACTGGACTCAGCATTCAATTATCCATGCTGAATCAGGAAGGTTAAAAAGGGCCAGATAATTAATACAAAATAATAATCCGAGAATTACTTTTAGAATATAATCAAAGAGGGAAACTTGGTTTTGCACAGAGACATTCACCAATTAGGCATTAATTCTTTCTGTACTTAACCCTCAACCCTCTCCGTATGGCCCCATTCTCAACCACGTTCCCACACAAAGTTTTAGGTGGTGGGAAGGAAACAGGTTTCACCATGAACAGTTCCTCTAAAGATAGTTGAAAGCTAATTTAGCATTTATCATAATAATCCAGGTATTTCTAGTAAGATTAGGAGTCCTGAGAAATACTATTGGACTTTTAATTGTATTTGGAAAATATGAAACAATATTTGGAGGTCATATGATTTTGATTTTTATGAGATAGGAACAATAAGTATACCATATTTAGCAAACAGCAATAGAAGGCTCACAGTTAAATTTTAATTTCAGATAACAGTTATGTTTTAGGTAGTAGTATGTCCCAAATACTGTAACAGACATATTTATACTAAAAAATCTGAAATTCAAATATACCAGTGCATCCTGTATTTTGTATGACAACTCTAGTGGTATGTTAATGTGTAAAGAGACCCAATCAGGAACCTGAAGTCTTGGCTCTGAGTGCCATCTCAGCCACTTTCTGACAGGTGAATTGAACAATATATTTTTGGTCGTTGTCTCTGTCTCCTCATCAGTAAAATGGGGATCTTGAGATCTATGGAAACCCATCTTACAGGGTTTATGCAGGGGTTTCAGGGAATAAATAAGGTTTAGATCTAGCCCACTACCTCATAATCAGCAAACATTATTAAATTCTGCTCCCCTGGTTTCCAATCTCATATATTTGTGGTGCAGGTTCCAGTGAACTAAGATTGGCTCTTATTCTTCCTCCAAGATCACCAGGAATCTGGGAGTTTCTGGGCTTAGCCAAGGCTATGGATGTCTGCTTGGAATCCCTGACCCATTCCCAGAGGCCCTCTCTGAAGACTCAAGGGGCATTTCTTGAGGCATCTTTTTTTCTGAAAGTGTGAAGTTAAAAACCAGATCAACCATCCAAATGAATAGCTAGTTGGAAGGGGGCTAGGAAGAGAGTGCTAATCTAGGGATGAAATAAACTTGGTGAAAGGGTCAATGAAGTGAAGTGTGGAATACAGGACCAAGAACAGTTTTTGTTTGGGATGTTAGGGATGCAAATTGGGATACGGCAAGGGTACATATTTGTAAAAGTGATCATAAATTTTTAAGCCATAAAAATATGTTGTAAAGTTGTAATAAATAACATTTAAAAAAGCATCTGTTCCTTTGGTAAGCAATTTGGATACATTATTATTTTTACTAACTTTCTATTTTGTGATGTTGCATGCCTTTTTTTTTTACAAAAAATATAAGAAAGAAACTAAAACTTACTTCTAATATAGCTATCCAAAGTACCTATGGGTAACTTTTGTTGCATATCCATCTACTACTTCTAAATATTCATATATATCTAAATATTTAGATGTAGGAATGACATGTGGGATTAACCCCAACATACAGTGTCATAGTCTATTTTTTCTCTTTCAATTATATTGTGAATAATTTTTCCATTCCAATACAGTTTTCTCAATGACATATATCAGAAATGGCTTCATATACCTGTAGGATGCACTTTTATTTTTTTTGTCAAATATCTGTTTTAGGAACATATATATTTTTATTGTATGTTTGCTTTTATAATAACGGTTAATGACTATTCTTTTATCTAAATCTTTGTCTATATTCCTGAATATTTATATGGTATAAATTTATTAGAAATGTAATCACAGCATCAACATATATTTAAAGAATGTTAATGCTTAAACTGTCAAATTGCTTTCAAATATACACATTTTTCACTAGTTTCTCATTTCATTTCCAATGCAAAGAACTGCTCCTAGTCTGGTCAGAGAACCAGCATCTCCTGGGAATTTGTTGTAAGTGCAGAATTGCACATCCCGCCCCAGATCTATTGAATTAGAATCTGTGTTATAGCAAGATCTCCAAAAGATTTGCATGAGCTTTTACATTTGGGAACTACTGCATTACACTGTAGCTTCAGCATTAGACTTTAAGTATATATATATATTTGTTTTGCTAGAGGGGAAAAATTAAACAGGATACAGAGATGTTAAAAGTTTGCTTTCAGACCTTAAGGAAGACTGGTATGTCATCATTGAGCTAAGAATTACTCATTAGCGTTAGTTGAGTCATCCGCTCTTAAATAGAAAGGAAGCCTGAGGCAGAGCTGAGGTAAGCAGGCAAACTGGGTGTGGGGAGGGGGTGGTTACACCTGCATCTTGTCTAATTCCAGCACAGTGCGTCTCTGTCACAGGATGAGTTGAAGTCCAAGAACAGCTGTGACTCAGCTGAGGAGGATTGGAAGATAGAACCTGAAGCAAGTCATCTCTTCTACTGTTTCTTTTTTAGATTTTTTCAATAACTGTGGGTGGTTCCACCAATCATATCACCAGAGACACAAAGTCAAGTTACTAAACTCCACTTTCATGTATATATTTGTTTACCTGACAATCTGAATGCATTTGCAGGAATATGATAGCATATATGTTTAGAGATGAGAGACGCATGGCCATTTGGATGGCTATATCATCACATGTCAGATAACTTCCATTTAAGTTACAAACTATAAATTTTTATTGATAATGTTTGCAATAATGTGATAGAGGTCAGTGCTTCCCAAATTGAGAAGTGTTGAGGGATGACCTGGGGATCTTGTTAAAATGAAGATTCTGATTTAGTAGATCTAGAGTGGGTTCTGAGAATTTGCCTTTCTAACAAGCCCCGTGTGTTTCTGGGGCTGCTGATCTGAGGATCACACTTTTAATGGCAAAAATATGGATAATTAGGATACAGAAGATGAACCAAATTCTAAGTCTTTTTTTTTTTTTTTTTTTTCATTTTTGTTACTGGTTACTTTGTGGAGGAAATATGTGTCATTTCTTTATCCTTTTCTTCTGAATAAATTATTTTTTAATCTGGGAAGCAATATTTAATAGTAAAGTAGGCTTGTACTTTGGAGCCAAGTAGACCTGGGATCAAAACTTGACACTGTATATTTCCCATCTGTGACATATTAAAATACCATTTCCACATGGTATTTAACCGATCGGACCTCGGCTTCCCCATACATAAGGTTGAGATGATACTAACTGCTTCTAACAAATTGTAAAAATCTAAAGGATGCAACAAGATTAAGTTTTAGTAGGCACTTAACTAATGACATAAAATTGCATGAAAAAATCCATGCTATTTTAAAATCAGCACTACATTTCCTCATAAAATGAGAATTTTTCTGGTTTGAACAAAACGATAGTCTGCCTTGGGTTGAGGAAAAAGTCCAGGAAGCAAACAAATAGCCTGACTGCTCTGCAATAACCAGGGATTGGGAATGAGGATAAGAAGTAGTGAAGGAGAAGGCAAAGGGTTGAAGAGCAGGCAAATAAAGGAAGCTATTTGATCGGAGACTAAAGCCCATAGAAATAGTTGGTCAAGAGAAATTCCTGCTAGGGAGATATCCAATGACATTTTAATATTCAATTTTAAGTTCTTTTTGATGCAAGAACAGAGCTTCCATTAACATGAAATTTTTGGTTGCACAATTCTACAAAACATAGTATTGCTATCTCACATGCATAATTCTCCCGTCTTATATTAAACTTTTTCTATTTTCCTGAACATTCAGTGTTACATTGGCCATACTGACTTTGTGTTGGTGGTAATTGGGAGAGTACAAGAAATAGGCAGCTATCAATATGGTGCAATGCAACATGACTAAGTCACAGCACACTTGGTATAATAAAATTATAAAGGACACTGAGTATCTCAATGTCCATGGGATGGAAAGTCAAGCTTATTTTGTTTAAGCCTAAAAGGACTGGATAAATCCAGTTCACATCAATCACATTTTTCTTATCCTCAATTTTCATTCTGCTTTATTTCTTGAAAACTATATTCAGTATTATCATCTTTTATATGCTTATTTTATTCCCATCATATGTTTACTCTCTTGTACACACTAAATGTTGAATAGATGTTCAATGATCACTTGGTACATGAATCAACAAATCACATTTTTTTCATAAACAATAAAATTCAAATATCCCTAATTTTAAATAATAATTTTATCTGGCAACTTAGAATTTCTGGTTGGCTTTTGGCCAAGATGGGTACCCGATAGTCAATTAGCAACTCTTTTCTGTTTTAACTCTTGTTTTTGAAAAAACAAAATATTTTAACTCATTTACTTGGTAATAATTACAGCAAAGACAAAACAAGTGAAATCTGCTTGACTCTTCGGATTTTTGATACATTATTTACTATTTTGTTCATTATGAATACCTAAAATTATGACCCAGGGCTATATTCTTATAGAAAACATAAAGGTGATGATTGAATTTGAGCTTAGGCTAAGAGGCACTTGGGGTAACTTCATCATAAATAGTAATTAATTCATGCTATCATCCTTAATTCCTTTTAAAAATATAGTATGGAAAATGTTATTAATTAATAATTCCAAATAACTGTGCCATTTATGATATATTTGAATTTTGCTATACAATATTATGTTCAAAAATTCTTCTCAGCATTAACAATTTTCAGATAAAATTGTTATCCAAATTACATCTAACAAGATACAATACTCAATCTTCCCATTGGCAAACTGTTGCAATGTTTAATATAATTTTCTTTGAAATGCTTTAAATTGTCAGGCACAAATAGAATAAAGTAATCATAATTCACAGGTTTAAGAACCTACATTTTAACACTGTAATTAGGTATTTAAACATATTTTCTCTTTTGAAAGCACAGCATTAGACCCACTGATTTTCAAGAACCTGCCCTTCTTTTCTCAAAAATAGTTTTAATGTGTACAAAGCACAGTTCTATTTAGGCAACATTTATTGAACTAACATTTTTCTGATGACTAACAAAACCCTTTTAGAAAATGATAGCATGTGGCATTGTGGTTTCAGAGAGTATTATTTAGACATGAGAGCCAGAGATGTTAGACTGATGCCTATGTCTATTAAAAGGACATATATTTAATTTAGAAATTTTCAAGTAATATAAAAATATTTGAAAGTTATTAAAATAAATACATAAATTAGAAAATAAAATTATTTATTGATGGAATTTGGGGATGAACAAGTTAAGCAATATTGACTTCTCAATAAATGTAATAACAGCTGATATTTGTTTAATGCCTACTATGTGTCAGGTTTATTATACATGCACACACAAATAGACTCACTTAAACCTCTTAATAATTGTATGAGATGGATATTGTAACATCCCCATTATATTGAAGCTGAAATTAAGGCAGAGAAAGATTATGCAACTTGGACAAAACTCATACCAAGCAAATATTGAATGAGCTGTAAACCCAGGAAATCTGACTATAGATCCTATACTCTTAACCACTGCATTCAATTTCTTCTTTATGTAACAGGAACTTCTCATTATTTTATATAATTTAGCCAACTCAGCAAACAGCAAGATAACCATTGTTCTGTTTTGTTAATGCTGCCGGAATGCAAAACACCAGAAATGGATTGGCTTTTATGAAAGGGGGTTTATTTGGTTACACAGTTACAGTCTTAAGGCCATAAAGTGTCCAAGGTAACACATCAGCAATTGGGTAGCTTCGCTGGAGGATGGCCAATGGTGTCCGGAAAACCTCTGTTAGCTGGGAAGGCACGTGGCTGGTGTCTGCTCCAAAGTTCTGGTTTCAAAATGACTTTCTCCCAGAATGTTCCTCTCTAGGCTGCAATTCCTCAAAAATGTTACTCCTAGTTGTCCTCTCTTAGCTTCTCTGGAGCAAGAGTCTGCTTCCAATGGCCATCTTCAAAATGTCTCTCATCTGCAGCTCTTGTGCTTTCTTCAAAGTGTCCCTCTTAGCTGTAGCTCCTCTTCAAAATGTCACTCTCAGCTGCACTGAGTTCCCTCTGTCCGTCAGCTCATTTTTATGGCTCCAGTGACTCAACTTAGACCCACCCCAAATGGGCAGAGCAACACCTCCATGGAAATTATCCAATCAGAGTCATCACCCACAGCTGAATGGGATGCATTCCAAAGAAACACTCAAAGAATTACAATCTAATCAACACTGATAACATCTGCCCACACAAGATTAATCAAAGATAATGGCGTTTCAGGGGACATAATATATTCAAACCGGCACTACCATAATTGCATTCAATTTCCAGATACAGTAAATAAAGTTATGAGAGATTAAGTAATGGGTTTAACACAGAATTAATTAAGAGTATACCTAGAATTCATACTCAGGGATATTTGTCAATACATCCCACTCATTTTATTACATAATTTTGCCTTTGTGTCTCCCATATCCAAGCTTTCATATCAGGACATTCTTAGGACTAGAGGTGTTAAAGTACACAGGTAATGAAGAAGGGCAGTTACTCTTCTAAATTGCCTTAAAAAGGCTTTGTTCACTGGAAAACAGAAAACAAGGAGTTTTTTTTTTTTTTTTTTTTTTTTCTCACCACAAATATTTATTTCTGCCTAAGTAGTAGCAGAGAATTCAAGGCTTGTGCTTTAAAAATAGGGGGAATCATGCAGAGATGCTGGGATGAAGAGAGAAATGTTTTAGCGATGACTATTTGAAAATATTTTTGTTTCTACCTGCTATTCTCATTCAGTTTAATTTATTACATCACCGAGGCACAGGTAATGTTAACAGTATTTTCCAATTTGATACAACATCATGTTTGTACAGGTAAAGATATGGAGCATGTTTGGTAAGTAAATGTTCATAGATTTCCCTCACAGATGTGAAAACACACAGTTATCTGGGGGAATCATTTTGCAGTTCAAGATGCATTTGAAATTCATGTTCTCTGACACTTCTTTAAAGCCCGGCAGTCTGGTGATGTTCATTTGCTCAGCCATTTTCGGCTTGATGTATTTCAAAGCTAAAACACTGAGGCAAGTTCAGCAATCTATTGTTGAAGAATTGAAGTGTGAGCAAGATGCCTAAGAAAGTCACAGATTGCCTTGAAGGAGAGTAAGCCGTCCAGCAAAAAATTGTTTTAGAATCACTTCAAATAGTTTCCTCTGGTGGAGTATGTTTGATCTTCAATTTATTTTCATTCAAGGCAGATGTATCTATTTCAAAGCACACCTACTCAGAAAGACTCCAATGCAACTGGATTTAGGCTTTGAGAAAATTCAATCAAATCCAGCAGTGTTCATTGGAGCTTGATATTTCTTCTTTTTTGAAAAATCAAAGCTAGCAGGACACTAGCCTAGCTTTTTTCTATCTCCTACTTTTGAGAGCAAATTCATTTTCAGGAAATATGAAAATCTTAGGCACATGAAAGCAAGTAAGTGGTGATGGAACAACCAAAAAAAAAAAAAATTACTGAAGGGGTATGGGAGAAAAATAACCAATAATTTAGAGGGCTGAAAAGAAAGCAGTGTCCTCAGTGGAGAATCAGTTTCAGTTAGAGCAACTTAATAAGAATGAGGCCATGGCTTTTATCTCTTGGAATATTTCCTTAAGTAGTAGAAATGAAAAGAATTATACTTCCAAGTAGAGAATTAATTGATAATGACATCTTAAATTCACATTTACCCATATCTCCACAGTCTTTCCAAAGCTGTGATTATAAAGTTGGTTGGAGCAGCAAAAGTGAATGAAAATAAAATTGAATAAAACAGTTTCTTGAAATCAGTTTCTAAATAATCATTTGGGAAATCACCTAAAGGTAATATCAGAGAGGCTGTAAATGTGGAAATAATGCTAAACCCTGTTGCACCCCCACACATCTAAATGATCAGTAATCATGACTTCAGAAATCTCAAATATTCACTCTTCTTCCCATCTGTGCCAGTTTGAATGTATTGTGTCCCCCAAATGCCATTGTCTTTGTAGTTTTGTGGGGCAGATGTTTTGGTGATGGTTGGATTTGCTTGGAATGTGCTCCACCCAGCTGTGGGTAATGATTCTGATGAGATGTTCCCATGGAGGCATGGCCCCGCCCATTCAGGGTGGGCCTTGATCAGTGGAGCTATATAAATGAGCTGACTTGGGGGGAGGAAACTGAGTGCAGTTGGGAGTGATGTTTTGAAGAGGAGCAAGCTTGCTAGAGAGGAACATCCTGGGAGAAAGCCGTTTTGAGGCCGGAGCTTTGGAGCAGACGCCAGCTGCCTTCCTAGCCAGCAGAGGTTTTCCGGACGCCATTGGCCATTCTCCAGTGAAGGTACCCGATTGCTGGGGTGTTACCTTGGATGCTTTGTGGCCTTAAGACTGTAACTGTGTAGCAAAATAACCCCCCGTTTTATAAAAGCCTATCCATCTCTGGTGTTTTGCATTCTGCAGCATTAGCAAACTAGAACACCATCTCAACCCTGTTTCACACACATTCTTGTCAAATTTCAGTATCTTCTAACTCGTGTCTTACCTTCATGTCCTCCATATTATCCTAGCTCCACCCTACAGCCAGAACAAACTGTATAAGAGAAAATCTGAATGAATTTTCTGTCACTTTTTTCAGTTGCTCACCACTGCCCTTAAGACGAAGATTTTTCCATAATTGCACCGGTCTGATTTTTCAATCTCATCTCAAGGTTGTGAACCCTTCACTAAGCACCTGGCACTTCTCTAAAGTAAATAATCCCTTAACCTTGCCTTATTCTTTCAAACCTCTGTGTCCTTACCAACTGGTTCTTCCTTCCTGGAATTCCCTTTTTCTCTTTCTTAGTTTAGCAAAGCTCCTCAACTCCAAGTTTAAATTTGACCCCCATTAGGAAGCCACTGAGAACCTTCCGGGCAGAGTTATGCTTTCTGTTCTTCTAAAACCTTGTTTCTACTCTTAATTCTCCTAATATATGGTCATTTGCTCTTTGTATACTCTATTGTGGGGCACAGAGATACTCAATAAATAACAAATATTTGCATTTAACAAATATTTTAAAACACTTTTGAATGGTGAAAATTGGTGAACAAATAAATAATTATATACTAGGAGATTTTAGTAGTTTTAACATCAGCAATTTTTATGAAAATTTTATTTTGAAATAGTATACTTACAGAAAAGATAGTACAGAGTTCCCATTTACCTTCCACCTAACTTCCCATATGTTGACATCTTATGAAATAAAGAATTTAAATTTTAAACTGTCAAAATAATATTAACAAATCTGCTAATTTTATTCAAACTTCCCCAGTTTTTTCCCATGAATCTCCACTTTATAGTTCTAGGAGTCAATTCACCTTCTTACATAGTATGTACTTGTCATGTGTCCTTCAACAGCTCCAGTCTGTGACAGTGGCTTAGTTTTCCCTTGACAATTTTTAAGAGCACAAATCCGGAATTTTATGCCATGTCCCTCAAATTGGGTGTTTCCAATGATTTCATGTAATTAGACTGACGTAATGGATTTTGGAGAAGAATACCACAAAGGTGATGTGTTGCTACTCACCACAACTTATCAGGCAGTAGTTAATGTCAAAATGACTTAATACTGATGACCTTATTACTTGATGACTTGGTTAAAGTGGTGTGTGCCAGATTTCTGCACTGTAAAGTTATTTTCCCCTTTTTGTATTGAATTTGTTAGAAATAAGTCTCTAAGTACAGTGTGAGTCATTAAGGTGCACCCAAAGGGAAGGGAATTAAGCTCCATCTCCCAGAAGAAGTATCAAAAAACATGCAGACATATGATAAAACCACCATAATAATTAATACATACTTTAGAGAGATACTCTGAGACTATGAAAATATCCTGTTTATCCTTAAAGTTTTGCCCACCAATTTTATCATTCATCAATAAATATTATCTGCATCAATTATCACCATGATGTCCTAATGATCACTTTCTATTTCCATCCCTCCTTCTACATTTATTAATTGGAATTCTTCAGTTAAAATATTTGCCCCTTCTCTCTAATTCATTTATTTACTTAGTCAATCATGTATTTATATCAGTTTGGACTCCTGCATATTTATTTTATTCTCTGGGCTATAATTAAATACTGTATTATTATTTATTTTGTTGTTCAAATTGTTCCAGTTTTGTGATTGGGAGCTCTCTCAGGTTGTCTCCAGTGCCATTTTGACATCCCCCTTCCCTTACCTCTGGCCCAACAAGGTACTCCAGGCTTACATTGTCCTTTCCCTGCCCTAGCTCTAAAATCAGTCCTTTCTCCAAGGAAACCTGGTTACCTTGTAGTGGAAAATGGTATTTAGAAAACAAGCTGTAACCACTAGATGTGCTCATTGCAACTTGGGTGTCCGTGCTCTCAGGCCTTCTCATCAGACAGAGCAAGGAAATAATGTATATATACTAACCCAGATATGCCAACATATCTATATTTTTTATCTTTCTATATGTATATATAGTAAAATAAACATGAGACCATATTATCACTGATTCTAATTCAACACCTCAGGGTTTTTTCTAATTCCCCCACATTGCTTATTTGTAACTTCTATGTCAGTGAGTAACTTAGCTCTCGTTATCTATAACATATTACATATTTGTTTAACCCTATTATAAACATCAAGTAGTTTCAGTCTTGAGAATCCATACTCCTATAAAGAATAAATGTACCAAGTAGATTACAATGTTTGTGTACATTCCTTTTTGTCTTTAGTCCTACAGTATCAAGACAAAATACTGTTTTCCAGTGTTGGTCAGCTTCTTCTCCATCCACATTACTTTGGTTATGCTATACATTTGAAATAATGTTAGATTCATTTCTAATGGGCTGCCTTCTATCCTGAGTTCTTCTGACATCCTAGATGATTTTTTGGTTTGCAAACATTAAAATTCAGTTTTTGTGTTACACAGTTCTATGGGTTTTGACAAATGCATAAAATCATGGATCCACCTCCCCAGTACCATATAGAATGTTCCACCACCCTAAAATTTCATGTTTCCTGTTTGTTGTCAACTACTTTTCTCTTCCACAAACTATAGCCATCATCAGTCTGCCTTCCCTTTCTATAGCTTCTTCTTTTCCCCAGTATTTCTGGATCCTTGCACTTAACAAAATGGACTTAAGACTCATCCATGTTGTTGTGTGAATCACTAGTTCATTCCTTTTTAATTGCTGAATAGGATTCCATTGTATGGACACACTGCAGCTCTTTATTCCTTCATCTGCTAAAGGACATCTCGTGTATAGGACCTAGGTATATAGGCTTTTGTGTGAACCTAAGTTTTCAATTATTTTGTATAAATGCCTAGGACTGGGATTACAAGGTTGAAGAGTAAGGCTATGTTTAACTTGATAAGAAACTGCCAAACTGTTTTCCAAAGTGGCTATAAAATTCTGCATTTCCATCAGCAATGAATGAGAGTCCTCATTTCTCTACTTCCTCATCAGCCTTTGGTATTATCAGGTCTGGGGGATTTTAGACATTCTATTAGATGGGTAGTGATATCTCGGTGTTCTTTTAATTTGTGTTTCCCTAATAAAAATGATTATCTATATATCCTCTTTATTCAAGTGTCCAGACCTTTCCACATATTTTTATTGGATAATGAGTTTCCTTATTGTTGAGTTTTAAGATACTCATGTATTTTGTATACAAGTCCCTTATCAGATTTGTGATTTGCAAGCATTTTCTGTCCATCTTGTCTCGTCTTTTTGTTCCCTTAACAGTGTCTTTTACATAGCAAAAGTTTTTTGTTTTTGTTTTTTTTTTAATCTTAAGTCCAATTTATAATTTTCATTTCTAGTTTTATGGGTCAAGGTTGTGGTGTATTCAAACACTTATCACCAAATCCAAGTTCACACAGATTATTTTGCTACACTTTCTTCTAAAAGTTTTACAGTTTTATGTTTTACATTTAGGTCTCTGACCAATTTTTATTTAATTTATGTATTAGTTGTGAGGTATGAAATGAGCTTCATTTTTTTTTCATATGGACACATAATTGTTCCAGCACAGCTTGTTGACCATCTATTCTTTCTCCATTAAATTGCCTTTTCACCTTTGCAAAACTTACAAACAAAAATTAGTTAACTATATTTGTGAGTCTATTTCTGGAATTCCTATTTTGTTTCACTGATCTAGGTTTATATTCTTTTACCAAGATACTGCTTTCTTGATAATGATAGTTATATAGTAAATCTTGAAACCAGGTAGTGAGTCCTTCAAATTTATTCTTCATTTTCAGAATTATTTTGATAATTCTAGTTCCTTTGCTTTTCCATATAAATTTTGAATTTATCAGTATCTACAAAAATTTTGCTGAGAGTTTTATTGGGAATAAATCAAATTTAAAGTTGAAAATGGGGAGAATTGACATCGTAACAATATGGGGACTTCCATTCATGAACATGGCATGTTTCTCCTTTTATGTAAACCATCTTGATTTCCTTCATCTGTGACTTGTAGTATTCAGCATACAGATCACACACCAATTTATTAGATTTATCCTTATGCATTTCAATTGTTTTTAGGCTGTTGGATGTGGTGTTAGTTTTGTGTGTGTGTGTGTGTGTGTGTGTGTGTGTTTTAAATTCTTGTTTTCCAATTATTTGTTGCTGGTATATAGGAAATGATAATATTTTGTTTTTGTGCCATATATGCTGCAATTTTGCTATACTCACTTATTAGTTTCTAGGGGCTTTCTTGTAGATTCTTTTAGATTTTCCAAATAGACAAGCTTGTTGCCTGAGAATAGACAGTTTATTTCTTTGCCTCTGGTCTGTATGGGTTTTATTTATTTTTCTTGCCATATTGCAGGGTCTAGGACTTCCAGTATGATGTTGGGTAGGAGGGATGAAGGCATCCTTGTCTTGTTCTGGATATTTGGATAAATGCATTCAAACTCTCACCACTGAGTGTGTTGCTGTTGTATGTCTTTACGTAGATGCCCATTATTAAACTAAGGAAGTTCCTTTTTCCTTCCTGATTGGATGAGGGTTTTTATCAGGAATCAAGTTGAAATTTTTGACAAGATTTTTCTGGATTTACTGATAAAATCATCTGATTGTTCTTATTTAGCTTGCTAAAATGATGAATTCCTGTGATTAACTTTCAAATGTTGAAACAGCCTTGCATTCCTAGGATCCACTCCTCTTGGTCATGATGCACTATCATTTTTATATACCACTAGATAAGTTTGCTAACTATGTGCCACAATGCCACAATGTTAATAAGGGATATGGGTCTCTAATTTCATTTTCTTGTGTGTCATTGTCAATTTTTGATATTATTGTAATCCTGAACTCTTCTATTTTCTCATTGAAACTATGTAGAATTGGTATTTCCCCCCTTTAATGTTTAATGGAATTTTCTAGGAAACCATCTGGGCCTGAATTTTTCTTTTTGAATGGTGTGTAAGTAAAAATTAGTTTTCTTTAATAGACATGGGAATATTCATGCTATATACTTATTCTTACAAGAATTCCTGTTTCTATATTTCTATATTATATACTTAGGATATTTTCAAATTCTCTTCGTGTTCTCTGAATGTGTTGTATAACATTTTCCTGTCTGGAAAATTTGAGGCCATTGTTTCTTCAAATAGTTCTCTGTCTCTTACTCTCTCCCTTCTTTCTGTGAGATTCTAGTTATGTATTTTACTGTTTGATATGTCCCACAGCTTTTGGATGCTCCACTCCTCTTCCTTCTCCTTCTCCTTTCATTCTGCTTTCCCTTCTTCCTCTACCCTTCCTCCTCCTGCCCCAATCTTTTCTTTTCGTGGTTCATTTTGGTAAATTCTATTTAAGTTTCTCCAAGTTCACAGATACTTTCCTCTGTTGTAATGAGTTTCTGATGAGCTTGTCAAATACATTCTTGATCTAATTGTATGTGTTTTCCATAACTTTCATTTGATTCTTCCTTATAATTACCATTTGTGTGCTGAAATAACCTCTCTAATCTTGCACAGAGACTATGCTTTCCTTAAGAGGCTTTAACATAGTTATCATAACTATTTTACATTCCCTAACTGGGAGTTCCAACTTCAGTGGAATATCTCAGTCTGGTTCTCATGGTTGCATTGCCCATCAAACAGTGTTCTTCCTTGCCTTTTTTATGCCTTGTCATTTTTTGTTGTTTTTGGAAGCTGGGCATGTTTATAGGACAGTAGACACCGAGAGAAATACATTATATTTGGAGATGAGCATGCCATTCCTTTGGGAGGCCTTTACTGTGGGTGTTTATATTAATCTAGTCATATATTGAGCTGGGTTTAAAATTTTATTACTAAATTCCTTTAGAGATAATTGTGGGTTGGTTTGTCACATTCTATGTTTAGCCACTTATTACAAAATTTTAGCCTAATCATCTTACTGACATATATGTTGCTTTACATGTTTTGCCCCAGATAACCAAATCTTGGGACATGTTTCTCCCCACAGTCACTCTCTCTCACGAGATGTTGGGTTAATTGTTTCTTCCCATTATCTCAGTTCTCTGATGAATTCAAGAAAATTCATAAAGTTGAAATTTTGGTGGAGTTTTCCTTATCATAAGAGTAGGAAAGACAAACTTTCCAGTTTTCTACATCTGGTGAGACAGGAAGCCCACCAGCAATTTTTCTTTTTTTAAATTAGTTGTGTATTTTACAAAATAATTTGCCTAAAATGCACTTATATCTATTCAAGGATACTTTTCACCAAACTAAATATCAAGGTAACTTTTGTGTAAACATCTTATACCTTAAAATGTTGACAAATTTCTGTCAGTAATATAGACAGCAGCACTTCAGAACATTTATCAAATCAACAAATTCTAGAATCATAGATTCCTAAATGTTAAGTCTGAAGGAACCTTAGATAATATCTGATCCAATGGTTTTCTCAATCTGTTTTACCTGGTAGACCCCCAAAGAGTATTCAGCTAGTATTCTACAGCTCCTCAGTTATACGTCAGAATCAAGCACTTTAATGCCAACTCAGTACTAAGATTGGTTGTTCTGTGCAACCATTAGTCTGCACTAAAGGATCCAAAGAGGGGAGAGACACATGAGGATGCTGATCTCATCCATAGAAGTTAGACAACTTGAGGTGATCAGGAAAATGTTGCCCATAACCCCAGCAGATACATGTTCACTTTGGAGCATCTACAGGCTACAAAGAAAAGGGCAAAGCACATTTCAATTGAGATTTTCTGCAATGCCTTCCAAATCCTTGTTTAGTAAGTTTATATTAAGTTAAACCGCCTAAAAGACTTTTTCAATAGAGTTCTTTCTACATTTTGGCAGATTAAGAAACCAATTCAAATGCTTTAATGAAGCATCCAGACACTTTCTAAACTGAATATGTATTCCATTTCAATTTCCTATGATACTGTCTAAGTCCTTTTGGTGCTACTATCCACAGATGAACAAAGCTATTATCCACAGCTGATTTCACTTGAGATTCTGCAACTTACTCACCTTTCCATCTCCTTGTGAACCCTAAGATTATATTTTTCAAATACCCTCAAGTATGTTTCAGCTTCACGGGCATTATATCTGTATTTAAATGTATAGCCGAACCATTTCCAAACAACTCTGAATTGCAGTGATAAGGAGAGACAAATAACATTAACAACAGCTCTAAATTTGTTTCTTGTGCTATTATACCAAGGAGGTCAGTGGTCCCCAATATTTATGGTGAATAAGAATCATCTAAGAGCTTGCTACAGTTGCAGAACCTCTGGTCTAATCTTAAACCTACCAAATTAGAATCCCTGGAGATCTGCCCAGGAATTTGTAGTGATGCTTCATAACAAATTTGGAGCATCTGTATTTTTCCTTTTCTTGTCAAAAAATGTATTTATTATTTTCTGCTGACTATTTTAACTCTTAAAATGGCAACTATATATTTTCCCTTTACTTAAGTCCCTTACAGAAGATCATTTTGTTTGCTCATTTGTTTGTTTTTCATGTGTATAGTCACTATCTTAAGAGCAGTAAATCCTTATTTTCACCTTCTCCCACTGCAGCAAACTGTGTGATATTATGAGTTGTTTCCTAAGTCACATCTCATTAATCTAAGAGTGACAGTTGTTAAAATAATGGATAGAAATTGTTAATGATAATTATTCATTAGGAACTGAAGATGAGGTGCTGAAGTTTGGCTTTTTTATTGAAACTCAGAAAACTCAAAAAATATCTAAAGAGATAATGGTTATGGATATTTTGAGGCCTTTTTATTTAAAAAAAAAAGTACATCATTTAAGTCCTTGTGAATTCTTGGTAATGTGTCCAAATGTTCTTCCTTGGAAAAAGAGAGAAGTGAGCATAAGGGAGCATCACCAGCATGACATCCTCATGACAAAGAAATGACATTCCAGGAAGGAAAAGTGATGAATAATACAACTCAAGGCTAAAGGATAAAATATAACATAATATACCTAAATTTATTGATGACTCATGTCCTTTATTTTTCTTATGGTTATGAATATGTAATAGTCCATAGAATCATTTTAGCAGGTACTTTTAGCAAGTGAAGAAATGGGCAATCTTACATGACTAAAAAGTCTGGAGAAATTTTGAATGGATGAATGGGCCACATTGAGAGCCTCACAGCAGAGATATTAACCTGATAAACCCAATGGTACTGAATTGAGTCATAAGAGAGGTATAAAAAAAGAAGTTTTTATCACAGTCAGTATCCGGGGTATTTCTTTTTACTTTTTTATTTAATTGTGAACTTTAACATGCATACATAATAGTGATAACTTTCAAAGTACTATTTCACAAGTAGTTAGAGATCAAATTACAAAGAATGTCATGGGTCACAGTTCCACAAATTTGGCCATTTCCATTATTGTAAAATATAACATACATACAGAAAGGTGTCAACTCTTGATGTACAGCCCAATAAGTGGCTGTATAGGTAATTTCAAAAATTGTTATGGATTATGGTTCCACAGTCTCAGTCCCTTTCCTATTATGCAATACAAGGTATATACAAAAAGGTGAAGACCTTCAAGGCACAATTCAATGAGCAGCTGTAGAGAAAATCCCAAAGGATGCTATAGGCTACAGTTCCACCATGTCATTTACCTCCTTCCAGCAATTCCAACACCCCAGTATCCACATATAAATATATAAGTTTACAAAGCTTCAGTATTCACAGAGTTTTGTTCAGTCTTATCTTGTTTGCTGCTACCCCTTCCTTTCACTTAATCTCTTCTCCATCTTCAGGGGTGTCTAGGCAGTGAGCACACTAACTTATTCATATTGAAAGGGGGTGTCAATGGTATGGGGGAGAAAGCTGCATCTGATTGTTGTTCTTAAAAAGACTGTTGCCTCTGGGTTTTAGGACTTGTCTGGCATAGGATCACACTGGTGGATTTAAGTTTCTGAGAGATAAATCTTGTGAGTGCATCTTTTATAGACTCTCAGGCAGGGACCTAGGTATTTGGGGACTACTTTTGGTAAGGGCATGGCATACTGTGGCCATTTGGGATGTCTAGCTGGAGTGTGCATAAGAGAAACCTCCAGGATAGACTCTTGACTCTATTTGGGATCTCTCAGCCACTGTGACTTGATTTTCCAGCTAAGTGATTTACACAGACCTTTAAAAATCTATAAGCCTAAGGTTCCTCATCATAAAATGGAAAAATATAATACTAGCAATTTTAGTTTCCTCATTGCTAAAGCAAATGCCTTGCAATAGGATGGCTTAAACAATGGGAATTTATTGTCTCATGGATTTGATACCAGGAGTAGTCCTTAATCAATACACCATCAAGGCGATGCTTTCTCCCTGAAGACTGGCTTTCTGGGGCTCACTGCTGGTGATCCTTTGTCCTGCCTCCTCCATCATATGACAATACACACGGTGCCCTCTCTCTTCTCTTCTGGATTCCACTGACTCTCATTTTCTGGCTGCTCCCTCTGTGGATTTCTCTCTATTTGCCTGAATTTCATTCTGCTTATAAAGTACTCCAGTAAGAGGATTAAGATTCGTCCTGATTGAGGTGGGCCACATCTTAACTGAAGTAGCCTCATCAAAAGGTCCTACTTGCAAAAGGTTCACACCCACAGGAATGGATTAACTTTCAGAACACGTTTTTCTGGAGTACATAGCACCAAATCACCACACTAGCCCTTCTGGACTATTATTGAAATTAAACAAGATACTGAATATAAAGTGCAAGGAAAATATTATGTTTTCATATTGAGTTCCATTTGCTTCATTTGCTTTTACTCTTTTGTTCCTTCCCCCAACTCCAAAGCATCCCAGACTGGTAATCTGTATAAAACATTTGGTTATATGTTAGTACATTTTCTCTACATCACTGTAAGGATAATGATTTGAAATTCACATTCAACTACTTCCCTACATAAAACCATTCAATTGCTCACCATTCTCTAGAGGATTAGATCCAAACGATTTATTATTCCATAGAAGACTCACCTCATCTATTCTCTGCTTGCCTCTCAGTTGTCAATTCCAACTGCCTCAAAGCACAGTGAGAACAGTAGTTAAAAACAGTGTACTCTGGAGACACATGGACTTGGCTAAATTGTAGCTTCACCACTCAATAACTTTCTGATTTGGAGCAAATACTAATTTTCTTTTTAGCCAAAGTTCCCCCTTTTCTAAAACAGGAATAAAGTTAATTGTGCCTACCCATTTAAACCATGATGAGAACTTAGTATTTTAAACTATGGAAACTATTAGCTCTCATTACAAGAATAAATGACATCATCCTGTTGAAATGAATATACATCTCTAATTCCTTTAGCTATATTCATGCTTGTTGTTGTGGTGGTTTTGCTTTATTTTGTTTTTCTCACCTGGACTTTCCTTTTCTAATGGAAGAAATATTATTCATTATTCATTATTATTAAAAAGTCACTACCTAGTTGAGATTGGCTGAAGGGGTGGGACAAGATGGTGGATTGATGAGGTGTATGTTTTAGTTACTCCTCCAGGGAAGTAGGTAGAAAGCCAGGAACTGCGTGGACTGGACACCACAGAGCAATCTGACTTTGGACATAATTCATACAACACTCATGAAAACATGGAACTGCTGAGATCAGCGAAATCTGTAAGTTTTTGCGGCCAGGGGACCCGCACCCCTCCCTGCCAGGCTCAGTCCCGTGGGAGAAGGGGCTGTCAGCCCCAGGAAGGAGAAAGGAGAACTGCAGTGGCAGCTCTTATTGGAAACTCATTCTACTGATCCAGACTCCAACCATAGATAGACTGAGACCAGACACCAGAGAATCTGAGAGCAGCCAGCCCAGCAGAGAGGAGACAGGCATAGCAAAAAAACAGCAAGACAAACTCAAAAATAAAAGCGGATGCTTTTTGCAGTTCTGGTGAACATAGAAAGGGGAAAGGCAGAGCTCAGGCCCAGCAGGCTCATTTGCAAAACCCAAAGAAAAACTGACCTCTCTGCCCCCTGGATCTTTCCTTAATAGCACTAATTGCTTTGTCTCTTAGCATTTCAATAACACATTAGATCTGCCAGGAGAGCCCTTTTTTTTTTTTTTTTTTTATCTTTTTTTCCTTTTCTAAAACAATTACTCTAAGAAGCCCAATACAGAAAGCCTCAAAGACTTGCAATTTGGACAGGTCAAGACAAGAGCAGAACTGAGAGCTCTGAAACAAATGACAATAATCCAGTGGCTGAGAAAATTCACTAAACACCACGACTTCCCAAGAAAAGGGGGGCATCCTCTCACAGCCATCATCCTGGTGGACAGGAAACACTCCTGCCTGTCACCGGCCCCATAGCCCAGAGCTGCCCCAGACAACCCAGTGTGATGGAAGTGCTTCAAATAACATGCATACACCACAAAATTGGGCGTGGACATTAGCCTTCCCTGCACACTCAGCTGGTTGTCCCAGACTTGGGAAGGTGGAGCAGTGGGAATTCACAAGCCCCATTCAGACATCATTTCAGCAGACTGGGAGCCTCCCTACACAGACCGGCAGCCCAGAACCACTCTGGGGGGATGGCACTCACCTGTGACATAGCACAGTCATCCCTCAACAGAGGACCAGGGGGTGCAAGGCCTGGAAGAAAGACCCATTCACAAGTCTTGGTGCCACACGCCAATACCAAGGACTTGTGGTTCAGTGGCAGAGACAAACTGTGGCAGGACTGAACTGAAGGATTAGACTATTGCAGCAGCTTTAAAACTCCAGGAACATCAGGGAGATTTGGTTGTTAGAGCTGTCCCCCTCCCTGACCGCCCAGACACACACCCCTTATACAGGGTGGGAAACACCAACTACACACGCAAGCTTGGTACACCAACAGGACCCCACAAGACTTACTCCCCCACTCACCACAGAGGCAAAGCGGGAGAGAACTGGCTTGAGGGGAACAGGTGGCTCACGGACGCCACCTGCTGGTTAGTCACAGAAAGTGTACTCCACGAAGCTGTAGATCAGACAAATTAGAGATAAGGATTTCAATTGGTCTACAAATCCTAAAAGAACCCTACCAAATTAAGCAAATGCCAAGAGGCCAAAAACAACAGAAAATTTTAAAGTATATGATAAAAACAGAAGATATGGGTAACCCAAGCCCAAGCACCCAAATCAAAAGATCAGAAGAAATACAGTACTTAGAGCAACTAATTAAAGAACTAAAGATGAACGATGAGACCATGGCACGGGATATAAAGGACATCAAGAAGAGCATGGAACAGGATATAAAGGACATCAAGAAGACCCTAGAAGAGCATAAAGAAGACATTGCAAGACTAAATAAAAAAATAGATGATCTTATGAAAATTAAAGAAACTGTTGACCAAATTAAAAAGATTCTGGATACTCATAGTACAAGACTAGAAGAAATTGAACAATGAATCAGTGACCTGGAAGATGACAGAACGGAAAATGAAAGCACAAAAGAAAGAATGGGGAAAAAATTGAAAAAATTGAAATGGACCTCAGGGATTTGATAGATAATATAAAACATCCAAATATAAGACTCAGTGGTGTTCCAGAAGGAGAAGAAAGGGGTAAAGGTCTAGGAAGAGTATTCAAAGAAATTGTTGGGGAAAACTTCCCAAATCTTCTAAACAACATAAATACACAAATCATAAATGCCCAGCGAATTCGAAATAGAATAAATCCAAATAAACCCACTCCAAGACATATTCTGAACACAGTCAAATACGGAAGAGAAGGAGCAAGTTCTGAAAGCAGCAAGAGAAAAGCAATTCACCACATACAAAGGAAATAGCATAAGACTAAGTAGTGACTACTCAGTAGCCACCATGGAGGCGAGAAGGCAGTGGCATGACATATTTAAAATTCTGAGTGAGAAAAATTTCCAACCAAGAATACTTTATCCAGCAAAGCTCCCTTCAAATTTGAGGGAGAGCTTAAATTTTTCACAGACAAACAAATGCTTAGAGAATTTGCTAACAAGAGACCTGCCCTACTGGAGAATCCTAAAAGAACCCTACCAAGTTAAGCAAATGCCAAGAGGCCAAAAACAACAGAAAATTTTAAAGCATATGAAAAAACCAGAAGATATGGGTAACCCAAGCCCAAGCACCCAAATCAAAAGATCACAAGAAATACAGTACTTAGAGCAACTAATTAAAGAGGGAGCCCTACAGACAAAGAAACAAAGAAAGGAGAGAGAGACATGGAGAAAGGTTCAGTACTAAAGAGATTCGGTATGGGTACATTAAAGGATATTAATAGACAGAGAGAAAAATATATATGACAAACATAAACCAAAGGATAAGATGGCTGATTCAAGAAATGCCTTCATGGTTATAACATTGAATGTAAATGAATTAAACTCACCAATTAAAAGGTATAGATTTGCAGAATGGATCAAAAAAAATGAACCATCAATATGCTGCATACAAGAGACTCATCTTAGACACAGGGACACAAAGAAATTGAAAGTGAAAGGATGGAAAAAAATATTTCATGCAAGCTACAGCCAAAAGAAAGCAGGTGTAGCAATATTAATCTCAGATAAAATAGACTTCAAATGCAGGGATGTTTTGAGAGACAAAGAAGGCCACTACATACTAATAAAAGGGGCAATTCAATAAGAAGAAATAACAATCATAAATGTTTATGCACCCAATCAAGTTGCCACAAAATACATGAGAGAAACACTGGCAAAACTAAAGGAAGCACTTGATGTTTCCACAATAATTGTGGGAGACTTCAACACATCACTCTCTCCTATAGATAGATCAACCAGACAGAAGACCAATAGGGAAATTGAAAACCTAAACAATCTGATAAATGAATTGGATTTAGCAGACATATATAGAACATTGCATCCCAAATCACCAGGATACACATACTTCTCTAGTGCTCATGGGACCTTCTCCAGAATAGATCATATGCTGGGACATAAAACAAGGCTCAATAAATTTAAAAAGATTGAAATTATTCAAAGCACATTCTCTGACCACAATGGAATACAATCAGAAGTCAATAACCATCAGAGACTTAGAAAATTCACAAATACCTGGAGGTTAAACAACACACTCCTAAACAATCAGTGGGTTAAAGAAGAAATACCAAGAGAAATTGCTATATATAGAGAGATGAATGAAAATGAGAACACAACATACCAAAATCTATGGGATGCAGCAAAAGCGGTACTGAGGGGCAAATTTATAGCACTAAATGCATATATTAAAAAGGAAGAAAGAGCCAAAATAAAGGACTAATGGATCAACTGAAAAAGCTAGAAAATGAACAGCAAACCAATCCTAAACCAAGTAGAAGAAAAGAAACAACAAGGATTAAAGCTGAAATAAATGACATAGAGAACAAAACAATAGAGAGGATAAATATCACCAAAAGTTGGTTCTTTGAGAAGATCAACAAGATTGACAAGCCCCTAGCTAGACTGACAAAATCAAAAAGAGAGAAGACCCATATAAACAAAATAATGAATGAGAAAGGTGACATTACTGCAGATCCTGAGGAAATTAAAAAATTATAAGAGGGTACTATGAACAACTGCATGGCAACAAACTGGATAATGTAGAGGAAATGGACAATTTCCTTGAAACATATGAACAACCTAGACTGACCAGAGAAGAAACAGAAGACCTCAACCAACCAATCACAATCAAAGAGATCCAATCAGTCATCAAAAAGCTTCCCACAAATAAATGCCCAGGGCCAGATGGCTTCACAGGAGAATTCTACCAAAATTTCCAGAAAGAACTGACACCAGTCTTACTTAAACTCTTTCAAAACATTGAAGAAAATGGAATACTGCCTAACTCATTTTATGAAGCTAACATCAATCTAATACCAAAACCAGGCAAAGATGCTGCAAAAAAACCCTGAGAAATTGACGATACAGCTACTAGAGCTAATAAACAAATTTAACAAAGTAGCAGGATACAAGATTAATGCACACAAGTCAGTAATGTTTCTATATGCTAGACATGAACAAACTGAAGAGACACTCAAGAAAAAGATACCATTTTCAATAGCAACTAAAAAAATCAAGTACCTAGGATTAAAATTAACCAAAGATGTAAAAGACCTATACAAAGAAAACTACATAACTCTATTAAAAGAAGTAGAAGGGGACCTTAAAAGATGGAAAAATATTCCATGTTCATGGATAGGAAGGCTAAATGTCATTAAGATGTCAATTCTACCCAAACTCATCTACAGATTCAATGCAATCCCAATCAAAATTCCATCAATCTTTGCAGACTTGGAAAAGCTAGTTATCAAATTTATTTGGAAAGGGAAGATGCCTTGAATTGCTAAAGACACTCTAAAAAAGAAAAACCAAGGGGGAGGACTTACATTCCCTGACTTTGAAGCTTATTATAAAGCCACAGTTGTCAAAATAGCATGGTACTGGCACAAAGATAGACATATAGATCAATGGAATCGAATAGAGAATTCAGAGATAGATCCCCAGATCTATGGCCAACTGATCTTTGATAAGGCCCCCAAAGTCACTGAACTGGGTCATAAAGGTCTTTTCAACAAATGGGGCTGGGAGAGTTGGATATCCATATCCAAAAGAATGAAAGAGGACCCCTACCTCACACCCTACACAAAAATTAACTCAAAATGGACCAAAGAGTTCAATATAAAAGAAAGTACCATAAAACTCCTAGAAGATAATGTAGGAAAACCTCTTCAAGACCTTGTATTAGGAGGCCACTTCCTAGACTTTACACCCAAAGCACAAGCAACAAAAGAAAAAATAGATAAATGGGAACTCCTCAAGCTTAGAAGTTTCTGCACCTCAAAGGAATTTCTCAAAAAGGTAAAGAGGCAGCCAACTCAATGGGAAAGAATTTTGGAAATCATCTATCTGACAAAAGACTGATATCTTGCATATATAAAGAAATCCTACAACTCAATGACACTAGTACAGACAGGCCAATTATAAAATGGGCAAAAGATATGAAAAGACAGTTCTCTGAAGAGGAAATGCAAATGGCCAAGAAACACATGAAAAAATGTTCAGCTTCACTAGCTATTAGAGAGATGCAAATTAAGACCACAATGAGATACCATCTAACACCAATTAGAATGGCTGCCATTAAACAAACAGGAAACTACAAATACTGGAGGGGATGTGGAGAAATTGGAACTCTTATTCATTGTTGGTGGGACTGTATAATGGTTCAGCCACTCTGGAAGTCAGTCTGGAAGTTCCTTAGAAAACTAGATATAGAGATATCCTTCGATCAAGTGATTGCACTTCTCGGTATATACCCGGAAGATCGGAGAGCAGTGACACAAACAGATATCTGCACGCCAATGTTCATAGCAGCATTATTCACAATTGCCAAGAGATGGAAACAACCCAAATGTCCTTCAACAGATGAGTGGATAAATAAAATGTGGTATATACACACGATGGAATACTACGCGGCAGTAAGAAGGAACGATCTCGTGAAACATATGACAACATGGATGAACCTTGAAGACATAATGCTGAGCGAAATAAGCCAGGCACAAAAAGACAAATATTATATGCTACCACTAATGTGAACTTTGAAAAATGTAAAACAAATGGTTTATAATGTAGAAAGTAGGAGAACTAGCGATAGAGAGCAATTAAGGAAGGGGGAACAATAATCCAAGAAGAACAGATAAGCTATCATGGGTAAATTTAATGTTCTGGGAATGCCCAGGAATGACTATGGTCTGTTAATTTCTGATGGGTATAGTAGGACCAAGTTCACAGAAATGTTGCTATATTAGGTTACTTTCTTGGGGTAGAGTAAGAAAACGTTGGAAGTAAAGTAGTTATCTTAGGTTAGTTGTCTTTTTCTTACTCCCTTGTTATGGTCTCTTTGAAATGTTCTTTTATTGTATGTTTTTGTTTTGTTTTTTTTAATTTTTTTTAATTTTTCATACAGTTGATTTAGAAAAAGAAAAAAAAATTAAAAAGAAAAAACAGGGAAAAAATATGCAGAGCCCCCTTGAGGAGCCTGTGGAGAATGCAGGGGTATTCGCCTACCCCACCTCCATGGTTGCTAACATGACCACAGACATAGGGGACTGGTGGTTTGATGGGTTGAGCCCTCTACCACAGGATTTACCCTTGGGAAGACTGTTGCTGCAAAGGAGAGGCTAGGCCTCCCTATAATTGTGCCTAAGTGCCTTCTCCCGAGTGCCTCTTTGTTGCTCAGATGTGGCCCTGTCTCTCTAGCTAAGCCAAATTGAAAGGTGAAATCATTGCCCTCCCCCCTACATGGGATCAGACACCCGGGGTAGTGAATCTCCCTGGCAACGTGGAATATGACTCCCGGGGAGGAATGTAGACCCGGCATCGTGGGACGGAGAACATCTTCTTGACCAAAAGGGGGATGTGAAAGGAAATGAAATAAGCTTCAGTGGCAGAGAGATTCCAAAAGGAGCCGAGAGGTCACTCTGGTGGGCACTCTTACGCACACTTTAGACAACCCTTTTTAGGTTCTAAAGAACTGGGGTAGCTGGTGGTGGATACCTGAAACTATCAAACTACAACCCAGAACCCATGAATCTTGAAGACAATTGTATAAAAATGTGGCTTATGAGGGGGGACAGTGGGATTGGGGGGGGCATAGGGATCACACTCCCGTTTGTCTAGTTTGTGGATGGATGAGTGGAAAGGTGGGGGAAGGAAACAAACAGATAAGGGCACCCAGTGTTCTTTTTTACTTTAGTTGCTCCTTTTCACTTTAATTATTATTCTGGTTATTTTTGTGTGTGTGGTAATGAGGGTGTCGGGGATTGATTTTGGTAATGAATGTACAACTACATAATGGTACTGTGAACAATCAAATGTACGATTTGTTTCGTATGACTGCGTGGTATGTGAATATATCTCAATAAAATGAATAAAAAAAAAGTCACTACCTTTGTTATTCTTTAAGTTATTACCTCCCTCTATGCAAGCAGAATTAAATATTCTTTTCTCAATGTTCCCATGGCATTTAAAACAATATGTATAGATAATTGTAAAATCCTATATTATATCTTTTGGTTGCTTCTTTCCCACAGAACTACGTGAGTTTCAGTAACTAGGGACTGAGTTTTATACATCCCTGTATCACAAGGGTCAGCACAATACCCAACATACTGCCAATCATTCGATAAATGTTTTTGTTTTTGTTTTTGTTTTTAATGTCTACCTTACACTTTTAAGAACAGGTCTTATGACCCTAAGACTTTCAAGACTTTTGGGGTCAGAAATATTTTCATTCATTTTTTCACCCCTCAGAGTCCTATGAGAAGCAGAAGAATACGGTAAAAGAAAAATGTCCAAAAATGTCAGGGATGTCTGACTGAATGAAACTAGTTCCTGCTTAAATATTTCCAGTTTGGGGAAACTTGCCAACTCCTAATGAAGTTCTAATTGTGGAAATCTTTAAAAGTATTGTATCAAACTCTATTTCCTAATATTATTACATTTTTCGTAATAGCCAGAATTTCTGAGAAAACCTATGTTGACCCTAGAGTTGAACCACAAGTGCCCAGAAAGTTTCAACTCAACATCAAAAGTATCAGTCCAGAGAAAACATAATGATAAAAGGTAGATATAGTAAGAAAATAGGGTGTACTTTGTGTATTAATTCCATGCATCATGAATAGATACATAGATTTAGGCAATGATTTGTATGATATTTTATGATAAAGATATTTTCTATTCTTTCAAAGTGACATTATGGAGCCCTCTTTATCTGTAAGTTGAAAATATTCTATTTGCTTAAAATAGTTGTTTTAGTAGTTGCATTTTTAAACTCATCTTTCATCTCTAGGGAGTTCAATGCTGGAAATGAAAGAGAAATAGGAAGTATCAGAATATTATACTTGTAGACATAAGAGGGTTAAGGTTGTCTTAGGTAAAATTTTTAGGTTAGTCTATAACTCAGTCCCCTGAATTTAAACTTCTAGAGTGCAAAAGTAATAAACAGCTCAATTTTTTTTTTTAAATGTCATCAATTTTTATTTAATTGCATTACTTCTGGTAATCTTAACAAAGGGTCATAAAAATACAGGCAAATATAAAACTATTAGAAATACACTCAAAATAATCAGGCTGAGGAAGAGAGTCTTAATTAGTTAAGTTTCAACTTTTCTTAAAGCATTTTGAGATGTACAAATACACATAATTATTAATCCTCTGAATGGTAAGTTTAAAAAACAGCTCAAGGGTTGATAGAGAGGCTATGTAACATCAGTGATGTGTTAATAAAAATAGGTATTCCTTCAGAGCAGTTAATCTCCAAAAACTACACATTACCACTATGTTTAAATGAAACCAAGCCATACCTGCTGCGCCATTTTGGATATACTATGTCCCCCAGAAAAAGCCGTGTTCTTTAATGCAATCTTGTGGGGGAGGGGGGCAGATGTATTAGTGTTGAATAGGTTGGAACCTTTTGACTGAGTCTTTCTGTGGAGATGTGACTCACCCAACTGTATTGATAACTCTGATTGAATTATTTCCATGGAGGTGTGGCCCTGCCCATATAGCATGGGTCTGGATTAGTTTACCGGAGTCCTTAAAAAAGAGCAACAGAGGCCCAGAAGTTTGCTGACACTGATGTTTAGAGATACTTGGAAAGGCAGACAGAAGGATGTTTAGCTAAGAGATGAAGCCCAGAGTTTGCCCCGGGATATGCTAAGACAGGACCCCCAGGCACTTAGAGAGAAACATTCTGGGAGAAAGAACCAAGAACACATCAGAGCTGAGAGAAGAGCTGGAACACAATTTGGGATCAGCAGATGCCAGCCAGGTGCCTTCCCAGCTAACAGAGGTGCTCCAGACGCCATCAGTCATCCTTCAGTGATGGTATCGTCTTGTTGATCCCTTAGTTTGGACACTTTTATGGCCTTAGGTCTGTAACTTTGTAACCAAAAAAAAAACCCTTTATAAAAGTCAATCCATTTCTGGTGTTTTGCATGACAGCAGCATTAGCAAACCAAAACATCTGCCCCCTACAATTCTTTAAAAATGTGAGACAAGGGAAGAATAATGCTGACTATTCTGAAGTTGTAAAGGTTTTATAATTTTCTAAAACTGTTATTACTAATTAACATCAAAATGAACCCACAGTCTCTTCTGGCAAAGCAGTGTACTTCTAAATAGGCTAATATTCATCAAGAAATAAAGTAATTCTTGTATCAATTTTGGGCCTATGGTATTTTACTAACTTCTAATAATTTCAATCTGGTCAAATTAATAGTGATCATGGTACCTGTATCTGTATTAGTATATGGAGAAATTTATTGAGGAAAAACTTATTTTAGTTGATTCTGAACTGATAGAAGAATCAAATACTTGTTTAGTGTATTTTATACTACAGTTGAGCCTATCCAATTTTCTGGTCTAAGTTGCACTGAACTAATGAAAAGAATCTTTGTGATGATATTCTGTAACTAAATAATATTAATGAAACTATTTTTATTATTAATAAAAATCATATTAATGTGCAAGACTCTTTGCATTCATGATCTTATTTTAGTCTCACAGCAAACTTATGAAATAGGTAAGTTTATAGATATAAATGTTAAGTTTTATTTATTCAACTCTGGAAAGGGCTATTCCCAAAGAGCTGCCTTAATGATGATTTATTGTTATTGGGTTTCTCACCATATAAAGATTTTCTAAGGGTTCTTGTATTTTCTGGAAATGCAGGATTATAGGAGGTTGAACACAAGTCATCAATATATACATTTTCTTTCCCACTTCACTGCTTCCACAATTTGAATCAGAAATTTTCTAAGGCAGAGTGTGTGTTCATTCAAATGCCCACCACCTACCCATTCCTTTGTCATCCTTTCCCCAATTCTTTTGGCAAAATAACAAAATTACCTGAACACGCATGTATGCTCCTATGCATGAGCAGATGTAGCTGTGTTTCATGAGATAGGCATATGTGGGGATGTTCAGTGGTGGTAATACCAGCTGAGACAACATTATGGTAACTGAAAGTTGTCATTAGAGCCATGAAAAAAATGTGTAGGTGTATGTGTATGTGTTTGTATACATGTGCATGTATTTAAAAAAAACTACTTTGTTTGAAGGTTGATATTTTAAATTTCAATCTACCCCTGGTCTAATTAACCACCTACTTCTTGGAGTGATTTTAGAAGAATAACTACTGGGCATCTTGATTTATTTTCATATGGAAAAATGATGCAATAAAGTCTAGTTTTCAGGATTGTTAAATGGAATATACAATTGATGCTATGAAGAATAATTGAGTAAGTGTAAATAAAGCAGAATATTCTCAGCAGGAGCCCAACAAAGTCCTTCTCCTTGTAATTGCTAAAACTTTTAAGAAGAATTTCTAAGTCAGGACTGTCTAACCCGGCCTTTGATTTCCACAATGCTTATTCATGCTCCTGCTCAGAGTGAGGGTGCATACGAACTATTGTCTGACTCTAATAAGGAGGAGGATGTAGTCTGGTTAATTTGCATACACACTATCCTTAAACCCTTTCTTAAATAAGCCTGCAGTAAAGACACCTAATTAAGCATGCACTTTAATGTTGTGTTACAAGGATTACAAGCAATCCTTTCCTTAAGGAAAAATACTTTTTTTTTTTATACTACATCATTTGCTTATTGGTATCTATCTGAAAAAACAAAACAACAGAGCTTGTTGGTTTTTGGGGTACCTGTTTTTTTTTTTTTTTTTTTTTTTTACTTTTTCCTATGAAAAGTTAAAAATGTATACCAAGGTAGAAAGCATAATATAATGAATGCTTATTACCCATTCCCCAGCTTAAACAATTATCAATATTTAGACAAACTTGTTTCATCTATAACTCCCTACATCTTAACTGTTTTTAGCCCTTTTATTATTTTTTTACAGTTTTATGGACTCACACTGTACATTCTATACATTTCACTCATTGTAGGTGTGATGGTCAGTTTTATGTGGCAATTAGGCTAGGATATCATCCCCAGTTATTCAATAAAACACCAACCTAGGTCTTGAGGTGACGGTATTTTGTAGACACCGATAATCAGTTGACTTTAAGTAATGGGATTATCCTCAATAATGTAGGTAGGTGTTTTAGATTATTTAAATTGGATTTTAAATTTGGGTCCAGATCCAAGTGCATGTCAGGTGTAACTCAATGGGAAACTGGGGCCATAATGCATGAGAAAAGGTTTGTTACAGATCCCAGAGAGAGAGAGAGCAGTGCCATGGGGGTGGACAGGATGTGTGATCCATTCCATTGGCTCAACCAGCAGGTGGGGAGCACACAAGCCCAGTGAGAAGGACCATGGGCTTGTGCTTTTATCACAGTCCAGGGGTGGAGGTTAGTAGATTTCCTGCAGTAGTTAAGGATTGGTTAGTTTAAAGGAAAGATGAAGGGGCTGTGGTCAGAAGGCCATGGGGATGTTTAGCCTATCATTTGAGACCAGCTGTAGGGTTTGAGTGAGGAGTGGGGATGGTGGCCACAGGTATGGGTTTGAGCTCTGGGGGAGTTTATGTCCGAGGACTAAAAAGCTGTTTAAACAGGCCAAAGGTCAGTGTTGAGGCAAGTAACTCAGCCAGGGCAAGATGGATGCCGAAACAGCTTGCAAAAATTTTTAGTACTTCTAGTAGTCAGAGGGCTACATTGAATGAGTTCAAAGGCTGCAGATCAAAACTGAAGTTTTCCTGAGGAAGAAGAAATTCTACCTGTTGACTGTCATCATTAGCACTTGTCCAAGAGTTTCCAGACAGCTGGGCTGCCCTATGGATTTTGAAATTAACCAGCCAGATCCAATAATTGTGGAAGTAAATTCCTCTGATGGAATCTTGACTAATACAGTAAGTATACAACTCAACATTTTAAAAAAAATTTTGTTTAACTTTTTATTTTACTAAATTGAATTGTGCTACCAGTGCCACAGGGTAGTTTGAGAGCATTTCCATTACTCCTACAGGTTCCCCTATGCCCACTTGCAGTCATTTTCCACTCCCACCCCCAGTGACAGGAAACCACTGCTTTCCTTTCTGGCTCCACAGATGTGTTTCTTATGAACATTTCATACAAATGGAATTATAAAATACATAGAATTTTGCTTCTGACTTCTTTCTCTTAGCATAATGTTTTGAGGCTCATCTGTGTTGTGGTATGTGTCAGTAGTTAATTTTTTTTTAATTGCAGAATAATATGCCATTGAATGCCTGTACCATATTTTTGTTTATTCATTCACTGATTGATTGAAATCTGGATTTTTTCCAGATTTTTTCTGTTACGTATCATGATGCTATGAACATTCATGTGCTACTCTTTGTGTAGTCATATGTTTTCATTCCTCTTAGCAAAATAACTAGGAGTAGAATTTATGGTCATTGGTGAGTTTATGCTTAACTTTTTATGAAATTTCCAAACAGTTTCTTGAAGTAGCTGCATCATTCACATCCCCATCAGCAGTTTAAGAGAGTTCAAGTTCATGCACATCCCCCCGACAATCGTCTGTCTGTGTGTGTGTGCGTGTTTCTGTGTATGTGTGTGGGTGTGTGTGTTTGAGTGATAGCCATCCTTGTGTATACAAAGCGGTACTACATTGTGGTTTTAATTTGCCGTTCCCTAATGGCTGAAGACATTAAGCGTCTTTTCAAATGTGTATTAGCCATCCATGTATTGTCTTTAGTGTCA
The DNA here is from genome assembly GCF_015220235.1 of Choloepus didactylus. Lineage (NCBI taxonomy): Eukaryota > Metazoa > Chordata > Mammalia > Pilosa > Megalonychidae > Choloepus > Choloepus didactylus. The sequence continues at coordinate 52,779,106 of NC_051326.1, forward strand.
TGCTTATCCAAACCTTTTGCCCATTTTTAAATTGGTTTAGTTATCTTCTTTTTATTGAGTTGTAAGTTCTTTATATATTACAGATAAAAGTTATTTATTTCTTCTTCAAAAAATGATTATAAAATATAGTCTACTACTCTGTGGCTTATATTTTCATTTCCTTAATAGAGACTTTTAAAGTACCAATGTTTTTAACTTCGATGAAGTCCAATAGATCAAATCTTTCCTTAACAGATTGTATTATTGATATAGTAAATAACCCTTTTCCTAACCCAAGGGTCTTGAAGATTTTTTTCCTTTGTTCATTTCAAGAAATTTTAGATTTTAATCTCTTATGTACAGACTTGTGACATAATCTTAGGTAATTTTTTGTGTATATTGTAGGTAAGGCTCTAAATTCACCATTTGCATGTGGATATGCAATTTTCCCAGCATCGTTTACTGAAAAACTTATCCTTTCTCAATTGAACTGTCATGGGACTTTTGCTGAAAATCAATTCACCATTATATGTAAAGGTTTAGGATTTAAAATAAAAGAGGAAGAGGAAGAGTGCAGATGCAAAATGGTGGAGTAGAAAATTCTAAAGATCATTCCCTCCACCAGAAAAATGAATGAACTGGAAAAGGAGAGTGCAATTAATTGGATGGTAACCCTGAAACCATATTGGACACTTGGAATGTCCATGGAAGTAACAGATGAAGAAATAGGCTGCTGAAAGTGCTGTGATGGCTGTGGAAATGGGAAATGGTCAGGATTCCAAGAGAGGCTGGCTGGGGGTAGAGGAAACCATGTCTTCCAAAAAGGTGGGGATGCAAGTCAAGATCCATCTGTCAGCTCCCTTTGGAACCAGCACAGATTCTATCCTTGGTTTTGACCTTCTTAGCGGCAGCCGCTTCTGGCTTCCTACTGGCATGCATCAGAAGACTGGGAAAGGCAGTGCACATTTCTTTTATTATTGTTGTTGTTGTTGCTGTTGTTGTTGTTTGTGTCTGGTGGATCCAGGAGAGATCATGGCAGATGCTAGTCCCAGTCTCGGACCTATTAACAGCAATGATTTCAGACTTCCCACCAGGACCTATTGGGACACTTGAAGAGGCAGTGGAACATTTTTGTTTTATTTTTGTTTGTCTTCTTATATTCTTCTCTCTTTTTCTTTCTTTCTTTCCTTTGTGCATGCTCTCTCTCATGTGTGCTCTCACTCTCTTTCTTTCTTTCTTTCTTGTCTGGCAGATCCCTGCAGAATCAGAACAGAAGCTGGCCATGGTTTTGATCTTCTTGGCCACAGTGGCATGCCTTGGGACTTTTGTTGAAAAGTCATCACTGGCACTTATCAGGAAATATAGGGAAGCAATGTACCTTCCCTCCTTCCTTTCTTTTCTTTTCCTTTTTTTTTCTTTTGATCTGACATATCCACAAAGAAAATTCAAACACTGATGTCCCCAGTCCTTGAGAAGTAAAAATAAGAAATCCTTGAAGAATAAAGAGAGAGAAAACTAGATTTCCAGATTAACCACAAAGTTATACTTGAAATGCCAAGTTTTCAACCAAAAATTACAAAACATATAAGAAGATAAGAAAGTAGAGCCCAGTCATGGTTAAAAGAAAATTTGACAGAAACTATCCTAGAGGAATCCTAGTTGCTATAATTACTTACCAAAGTTCTTAGATCAACTCCCTTAAATAGGATCAATGAACTAAAAGAAAACATGGACAAATAACTTGATAAAACAGGAAAATTATATATGAACAACAAGAGAATCTCAGTACTGTGATAGTAATTATGAAGGGGAACCATGTAGAAATTTCTAGGACTGAAATTACAGTAACTTAAATGAAAAATTGAGTAGACAGGTTAAACACCAGATTTGAGTGAGGAGATGAAAGATTAGTGAAACAAAGATAGGACAATTGAAATTATCTAGACTGAGGAGCAGAAAGAAAAAATAATGAAGAAAAATGAGCAGACAGGAAAACTGTGGAATGCCATCAAATATACCAAAATATGCAGCATAGGAGTCCCAATCAGAGATGAGGGAGAGGGAAAGGTGCAGAAAAAATAATTTGAAGAAATAATTGCTGAAAACCCTCCAAATCTGATGAGAGTTATAAACATACAAATCTAAGAATTCCAGGACTCCAAGAAGGATAAACTCAATGCATCACAAAAAGCTACTTTATAGTTAAATTGTCAAAACAAAACAAAACAAAACTGTCAACCAAATATACTATATCCAGCAAAACTGTCCTTCCTTCAAAAATGAGGAAGAAATTATTGCGGTTCTGGTTAAACAAAAACTAAAGGAGTTAATTACCACTAGACCTAGCCTACAAGAAATGCTAAAGGGAATTCATGCTGAAAGGAAAGGACACTGGACAATAACTCAACACTGTATGCAAAAATAAATACCTTCAGTATAGTTAACTATAGGGTAAATACAAATGCCATTATTATTGCATTTTTTATTGTAATAGTTTTTACTTCATACATTTCTTTGAAATACAAATACATAAAAACAATCATAAACCTATAAAATTTGGCACAAAATGTATAAAGATGTAATTTGTGACATGGATGATATAAAGTGAGGAGATGGAGGAATATAGGAAAAAATGCATATGTAAAATATTTATATAAACTAATTGTAATAGATATACGATGTTAAATATAATACCCATGGTAATAACAATGAAAATATCTTTAAAGATTACTCAAAATGATTCAAATTGATTCCTACAAAAGACTATCTCAACTAAATGAAGGCAGCAAAGGATGAAAGAAGGGCCAAAAAAGGTGTAACATAATTGTAGAAGTAAGTCTTGCCTTAAATGAATTAAACTCTGCTATCAAAATGCAGAGACTGACAGACTAGATAAAGAAGTATGATCCAAGTATGCTATTTACAAGAGACTCACCTGAGAACCAAATACAGAAATATGTTGAAAGTGAAAGTATAGAAAACTATTTCAGGAAAATATTAACTAAAAGAGGCCTTGGATGGCTAAATAATCAGACAAATAGACTGTGTTGGGTTGGATCTGTTATGTTCCCCATAAAAGGCCATTTTCTCTTAATCCAATCTTGTGGGGGCAGACCTATTGTGGGCGGAACCTTTTGATTAAGTTGTTTCAATGGAGATGTGACCTTGCCCATTCAAGGTGGGTCCTAATCCTCTTGCTGGATGTCCTCTAAGAGAGGATAAAAGGCAAAGACCTTTTGGAAAGATCTCAGAGATGCTTACAGAGAAAATGCTCAGAGATGTTTTGGAGACAGCCATTGAAACCAGAACCAGGAAAGATGCTAAGAGATGAAATCCAGAGTTTGCCCTGGAGAAGCTAAGAGAGGAAAAGCCCCCAGGGAACTGAGAGAGAAAGCCACTGAAACCAGAGCCCAGGAGAGGACAAGCAGATGTTGCCATGTGCCTTCCCATATGACAGAGGAACCCCAGATGTCAGTGGCCTTTCCTCCAAGAAGGTATCCTCTGGTTGATGCCTTAGTTTGGACATTTTCAAGGCCTTAGAATTATAAATTGCAACTTAATAAATACCCATTGTTAAAAGCAAACCCATTTCTCGTATATTGTATTCTGACAGCATTAGCAAACGGAAACAGACTTTAAATAAAATACTGCCACAAGAAACAAAGAAGGACTTTATATACTGTAAAAGGGTTAATTCTACAAGAATTTATATATTGTAAAAGGTTTAATTCTACAAGAAGATATAACAATTATAACTATATATGCACCTAAAAACAAAGACTCAAAATATATGAAGCAAACATTGAGAGGATTGAAGAGACAAATATGAAGTTCTACAATAGTAGTCAGGAACATTAATACATGACTGTAAATACTGGATAGAACATCAAGACAGAAGGTCAACAAGGAAATAGAGGATAACAAATAAAGAAATAGAATTTGCTAATAAAATTTTTCCCCAAAAGAAAGTACAGTATCAGATGACTTCACTAGTAAATTATATCAAATATTTAAAGAACAAACTACAATACTCTTCAGAAACATAGGAAAAAGGGACCCCTTTACAACTCATTCTATAAGGCCAGTATGCCAACGACTGATGTTTTGCCAAGATTTTTTAAAACACTACTTTTATTTTTTTTAAGTCTGGCTTTCTAGGGTCACCCTTGTTCTGTACAGCAAATTGATTGGACAGCCATTAGTCGGAGGTTGCGTTCAAACTCTTCAAAACAATGTCTTCTAAACTTGAGAGTGGATATGTGGGCATGAACTTGAAATGTTCAGAAAATTTTAAGTTCTGTCTCTTCTTAAATTTGCCATTCACTCTCAGGTCTCTTCCTCATATGATCACATACTCATAATGAGAGATACTGGAGACTTGGGTTGTTTTAAGTCTCTCTTGTGTGGGCATATGGGAAGCTTATCAAGCTTTATTATGTCATTTTTTTGTATTTCCTTGATACAATTCTGGCTAGCATGTCTATCAGTTGCTTGCCTGAACCATGACCACAGCCTTCTCTTTGCCAAGTAACTTGTTTTCCTTGTGCATTTGTCACAATGCTGCTGAGCCTGGGGTTTTATAAGCTTCACTTATATAAAGTGACTTAGATAAAGTCAGACCTTTCTGGCAATGAATCTGCTGGTTTTCACACTTGTCCCACCTTGTTAGAAATATCAAGCTGACCCAGTTGCAGAGGGGAATCGGAGCAGCCCCAGGCAAGAAGGCATCAGAATCCCACTCTTCTTACACAAGACAGAGTAGTTTTTCATGAATTACCACTTCTTAACTTGATGTTTGCTCTGAGCAATTTTCAGAGTCCTGAGATGGTAATTTTTGGCAATTTCGATCAGTTTTATGATTGCTTTTTAAGGGCAAGCATTTGCTGCATTACTCACTTTGCCATACCAGAAGGCCCACCATACAGCAGTGTTTCTTCATTTTTTGGTTCATTTAAGCAGCCATTCTGACTGCCTGATGCATATTAGAGGAACAAAAAATCCACAATAAAATTTCAGTTTTAATTCCACAATACAACTAAAACTTTAGACACAACACATTCCTTCACCAGACCTTATTTCTCTGTACAGCGGAACAATGGAGGTAAATCTGAGGATGGAGAATACTTGACCCAATCCACAATCACTAAGACCATGGTTTGATATGATTTATTTCACTTCTGAGAAGTGTATTACTACAGACATGCTAGTGTAATTTCATTGGCACGTATCATTCTTTTTAATAAAGAACAGGTAGCTACAACATGCAGTAACAAAGAATAGTAAACAACTCACATTTTTGCCCTGGAGAAGTGCAGTTAATAAGTTGGATCAGAAGTCAGCAAAGTTTTCCTTTAAAGGGCCATATATGAAATATTTTAGGTTTTGCAGATCATATGTTATCTTGCTGAACTATTCCAACTCTGCTGTTGTAGCAAGAAAACAGCCATAGGCAATATGTAAACAAAAATATGTGGCTGTCTTCCAATAAAATATTTTTCACAAAAATAGGCAGCAGGCTCTATTTGAATAGGCTAGATTTGAACGAAAAACTGGATTTGACCCATGAACCATAGCTTGACAAATCCTCATTGAGATGAATAAACTGGCATTTACAGTATGATATACTCAGTTCTTTGATAGTGGAACATGCATGGTGCCATGGCAGTATGGAGAAACTGAATCCACCTCAGTTTGGGAGATCAAGAAGGGTTTTCCTAAGAAAGTTGTTTTTAATCTTTGATCTTGAAAAATAGGTACAACTTGATTATACCTAGAAGGTAAAACAAGCAAATAAATAAATAAAGTACTACATCAGAAGGACTCATGTGCAAAGGTGCAGATACTAGAGTGAGGCTGTAGATTTTCTGTGTTTACCACTAGGATCAAGAAGGGTTTTCCTAAGAAAGTTGTTTTTAATCTTTGATCTTGAAAAATAGGTACGAATTGATTATACTTAGAAGGTAAAGCAAGCAAATAAATGAATAAAGTACTCCAGAGAAAGTCAGAGTGCATTGTAAGAAATTCACTCATACTAAATTAAGTAAATAAAAAATAAAAATGAACTATATAATGCTAAACTCTTATGCCAGGGCAGAGATGGCCTCTTTCCAGTCATATCTTCTCTTTTCATTTTCCTCCTGAAATAAGTCTGGCTTAAAAAATCTATTCATTATTCTGATATATTTGTTACTTGTTGTGTGGGCACTCCTCTGCTAAGCCAAGTCAAAAGCATTTTATTTTTTGTGTAACTATCTGAGATTGCTTATACAGTATTGTTATAATTTTTGGACAACATTACTCTGACTTGTGAATTGGGATGTTATAACAAAAAGGATTTTCAGATCAAAAAATCAAATGAAATTTAAACATGGGTCTAGGATAGAGAAATAAAAAGGAATAAAATGTTCATCAAGTGCATCAGGTACAAATTTTAGCAAAGCTAGTTATGCAAAGAAAGTTGATCTATTACCCAATTTTACCTTTACTATGTAATTTATAAAAAAATTTGTTGACATACAAATTATAACTTGTCCTACAAACTTCTTTTACTAATTAAAGCTTGCAGAATTCTGGGAAGGGCTGAATAATTAATACACGGCTGGCATGTTTCTTAGTTAAATGAAGTATTACCAAATTTGACGTCAAGATTGGAAAAAATAAACTACTTATAAAACAGACACTTTTAGTTTATAAACTCTCTTTACTTTTGAGCCATGTTCTGAGAAACTTGATACAAGGATGAAACCATAAAATTTTAAGTTTCAGGAGCCTATTGGATGCCATAACACATGCAAGTGGTTCCTTCGTTGCTTTATCTAAGCTCTTTATTAGTCACATTAGCCCCTTCCTTAACTCAGACAACCAATGCTCAGACTATGGCTAGTTGCCTTAGATACATAATAGCATTCTGTAGTAAAAAAGAACATAGCATCTAGAGCAAGATGGACCAGATTCATATTCTAGCTTCATCTTGTATTAGCTTAGTGACATTGGAGTGATTATGTTCATATCTTTCTAAATATATTTATTCATCTATAGGCTGGAGGTCATTATAGTCTCCATATTGGCTTAATGTGAGAGTCAAATTAAAGATGACAATTACCATGCAAACAAACAAACAAAAAATCATCTCTCCTCATTGTGTTTAGTTTGAGACATTACTTATTAAGAGGGTAACAAAAGTATGCACTTTTTGGTGATGGACTGGAAATTGAAGGAAGAGATTGGCATATGTAGTGATGTTGAACCTTGAAAATTAAAAACTAAGTGAAAACAAAATAAAAATAATGAATATGGAGTAGATTTGTTCCATTTTACCCCATAACACAAAATAATTGCTAGTGGTATTATGGTATAAAATAGGAAGTTTTTAGTAATACTAATACTTTCAAAACTCATCACTGTCCAACTTACTTATCATTTGCATAAGTGCTAAAGAAGCTATTTAGGTATGTTTTAAAAGTGTTTTCTGAAAGGTTTATGTGAAGTAGGAAACTCCAGAATTTAGTCCTTCTGCTAGAACAACAATAAAACAGGTGAGAACTGTCTGAATCAACTGTTTTAAAACCCTGGAGACTAGTAGAACACTATGCAGCATTCAGGGAAGAGTGGAAGAAAGAAACTGGAAAATCTGGATAAAAGCTATGAATTGCACTCAGAGCAGTGGCTATTGCCACCATCTCCAAGACTCATGACAAGCAGCAGTGAGGAAATGTGCCAAGATGGGATATAAAGACTTAGTTTCCCAAGATCCAGAGGTGTGCAGTCTGATGGCTGATTACTGATTTTGATTACCTATATAAATCATTGTAGAGTCTAGCTCTGAGGGGACCATTGTTCTAACCCACCCCAGGCAAAAGTGACAGAGAAACCTGAAAAGCCTTTTCTCAAAACTGGAAAACAGCCCCCAGGAGGGGAAACAAAGAGAAAGAAGGGCTATGGTAGAACTGTGGCTGGTAAGTGCTGTGTTCACTCAACCCAGTTTCTGTTGTATGAGCCACCTAAAAGCAAAATCGACATTTCTGGTGTGACCATCTTTCTTAATGGATGCCATCTGGCTCCCTGGGGTGGGATACAATAACAGCGAAGGAACTAGAGGCAGGAAAGTCTCACATAGAATAAAAAAAGGGTAGGGTTAAATTGGACTGCTGTAAGACAGGAGGGTCCCAGAACTGAAAAGAGTAATAAAAACAGAACACTGAGTGAGAGAGAGAATTTAAACAAATCATAGGAGCTAGGGAGAAAATTCAGCTCCAAGCAAACAGAACGTATCAAGATTCCTGGAGAAGGAACAGAGGAAAGGAAGTTTTGTCCTGGAGGTGAAACAATTACACAAAAAGTGAAATCTTAAAAATTGTACTCCACACCCAATGCAAGAATCAGATGAAGAAGAGCTGAGAAAATCTGATTAATTAAGGACAGGCAATTCTACATGTCTAGAATAAGTTGGACCAGGCATCAAAGAAAAGTCTTAACACAAAGCCAATCAACAATAAGAGTTAACATATCAAGATAATTAGATGCCTAGACATCAGCAAAAAATTACAAGCCATATACTAAGAAACAGGAAGATATGGCTCAGTCAAGGGAACAATTAAAACTATAGAGGAGACAGAGAATTTGAAACAACTAATCAAAGAAGTTCAAACAAATCTCCTAAATCAATTCAAGGAGATGAAGGAAAATATGCATGCAGAGGTAAAGAATATTAAGACAACGTGTGAGCATAAAGAAGAATTTGAAAATATAAAAAGAAGCATAGAATACATTATTGGAATGAGAGGCACAATAGTAGAGATTAAAAATACACTAGAGGCATTCAACAACAGATATGAACAGGCAGAGGAAAGAATTAGCAAACTAGAAGACAGAACAATTGAAATCATGCAATCAGAAGAACAGATAGAGAAAATTTTAGAAAAATTGTGCAGTATCTCAGGGAATTTAAAGACAGCATGAAGCATGCAAACTTATGCATCATGGGTGTTCCAGAAGGAGAAGAGAAGGGAAAGGGGACAGAAAGAATATTAGAATAAATAATGGCTGAAAATTTCCCAAGTATTATGAAAGACATAAATATATATGTCCAAGAAGTGCAATGTACTCCTAACAGATAGATCCTAATAGACCTCCTCTGAGACACATAAAAATCAGAATGTCAAATGCCAAAGATAAAGAGAGAATTCAGAAAGCTGCAACAGAAAAGCAATTTGTCACGTACAAGGTGTGCTGGTTTGTATATATTTTATGACCCCCAGGAAAAGCCATGTCCTTTGATGCAATCTTGTGGTGGCAGACACATTAGTGTTGATTTGGTTGGAATCCTTTGACTGAGTGTTTCCGTGGAGATGTGACGCACTCAACTGTAGGTGATAACTCTGATTTAATGTTTCTGTGGAGATTTAGCACTGCCTCTTCAGGGTGGGTCTTGAATGATTTACTGGAGTACTTTAAAAGAGCCATGCAGGCCCAGACACTTTCTGGAACTTAGAGAGACAGTTTGAAGACAGCCATTGAAAGCAGACTTTTGCTCCAGAGAAGCTAAGAGAGGACAAATGTCCCAAGAGCAACATTTTGAAGAACACACAGGGACTGAGAGAGGAGCTGGAACTCAACCTGGGATCAGTAGATGCCAGCCCCATGCCTTCCCAGCCTACAGAGGTTTTCCTGGATGCCACTGGCCTTCCCTCAGTGGAGGTACCCTATTCTTGATGCTTTACATTGGACACTTAATGGCCTTAAGACTGCAACTTTGTAATCAAATAAACCTCTTTATAAAAGCTAATCCATTTCTGATGTTTTTCAAAATGGCAGCATTAGCAAACCAGATCACAAGGAATCCTCAAGAAGACTGAATTCTAATTTCTCATCAGAAATCCTGGAGGCAAAAAGGCAGTGGTATGACATATTTAAAGTACTGAAAGTTTAAAACTGCCAGCCAAAAATTATTTATCCAGCAAAACTGTCCCTCAAAAGTGAGGGAGACTTAACAATTTTCAGAGATAAAAAGAAACTGAGAGAGATTGTAAACAAGAAAACTGCTTTACAATGATTACTAAAAGGAAATCTGCAAGTTGAAAGGAAAAAACAGGAAAGAGTAGCTTGGAGTAGTAGTGTGAAGAAATAAAGATTACCAGTAAGGGTAACTGAAAGGATAAATGAAAAACCCAATAATACCATATCCTCAATATACAAGTGTACACTTTAATTCCTATAAGAGTCAGAATACAACTGAACAAGAAAAAGGCATGTTTGCTGATTATGGATATGTAAAATATAAAATGGTAAAGTGAGACAAAACCAATATAAAGAGGGGAAACAGGGATATAGGAGCAGAGAATTTGTATGCTGTTGATGTTTGGTTGGTATCTTTTCAAATTAGTAGGTTACAGATGAAGGTTGTGTAATTAAAACCCAGGGTAACAATAAAAAAAGTGTTAAAAACTATGCAGAAACAGAAATGAGGAATGGATCAGTCAGATACATCCCAAAATAGCAACCTGACAGAAACAGAGGTTGCAATAAAAGAAAAGAAAGACAAAATTAAAGATATGACATATCAACACCAAAAGACAAAGTGGCTGAAGTAATTAATGCATTTACAACAACACTGAATTTTTAATGTGTTAAACTCCCCAATCACAGAGTGGCAGAATGGACAAAAATGCATGACCTAAAGACACAAATAGAATGAAAGTGAAAGGCTGGAAAAAGATATTCCAAGCAAATAGTAACTAGAAAGAGCTGGGGTAGGTAGCTATATTAATATCAGGAAAAATAGATTTTATGTCAAAAGTTGTTATAAGAAACAAAGAAGGACACTATATATTAATAAAAGGGTCAATCCACCAAGAAGAAATAACAACCATAAATATTTATGCACCCAACCATGGTGCTTCAAAATATATGAAACAAAGAACAGGCCAAAATGAAGGGAGAAATAGACACCTCTACAGTAACACTTGGAGAATTCACCACACCACTGCCACCAATAGGTATAGCATCTAGAGAGAATATCAACAGGAAACAGAGAAATTGAATAATGTGAGAAAGGACATATACAGAACATTGATTCCCAAAATAGCAGGATATACATTCTTCTCAAAGTGCATATGGATCATTCTACAGGATAGACAACATGATGGGTCACAAAATGAGTCTCAATAAATTTAAAAAGATTGAAATTATACAAAATCATCTTCTTTCACCATATGGAAATTAGCTGAAAATGAATAACAGAGAACTGAGAAATCCACAAATATACTGGAGTTAAATAACACACTCGTAAACAATCAGTGGCACAAAGAAGAAATTGCAAGAGAAACCAGTAAATATCTCAAGACAAATGTAAATGAAAACACAACATATCAAAACTCATGGAATCAGTTAAGACAGTGCTGAGAGGGAAATCAATAGCCCTAAATGCTTTAATTAAAAAAAGGAGAAAGAGGTAAAATCAAAGAACTAACCACACACCTTGAGGAACTAGAAAAAGGACAGAAAACTAAACCTAAAGCAAACAGAAGAAAAGAAATGTCAAAGATTAGAGCAGAAATAAATGAAATTGAGAGTAAAAACACAATAGAAAGAATTAACAAAATCAAAAGTTGGTTATGTGAGAAGATCAATAAAATTGTCAATCATTTATCTAGACTGATAAAGAAAAAAGAGAGAAGACTCAAATAAACAAAATTAAAAATGGGAGGGGAACATTACCACTCACTTCACAGAAATATAAAGGATCATAAGAGGATACTATGAACAACTGAATGTCAACAAATTAGACAACCTAGATGAAATAGGCAAATTCTTAGAAAAAGTAAACAATGTGTACTGACTGTAGAAGAAATAGAAGTCTTCAGCAGAACAGTTAACAAGTAAAGACATTGAATCTGTTATCAAAACCTCCCAACAAAGAAAAGCCCAGGAACATGGATTCACAGGTGAATTCCACTAATTATTCCAAAAATAACGAATACCTATCCTGCTCATACTCTTTCAAAAAAAAAAAAAAAATTAAGAGGAGGGAACACTACCTAGCTCATTCTATGAGGCCAAGATCACCCAAATGTCAAAGTCAGATAAAGATATATCACAAGAAAAAAAAATTAAAGACCAATTTCTCTTATGAATATAGATGCAAAAATCCTCAACGAAATACTTGCAAACTGAATCCAAAAGCACATTAAAAGAATTATATATCATGACCAAGTGGATTTTATCCTAGGTGTGCTAGGGTGGTTCAACATAAGAAAATCAATTAATGTAATGCACTGTATTTAAAAAACAATGAAGGAAGATGGTGGCATAGAGAGGAGTGGAAGCTAGTTTGTCCTCCCGGAACAACTAATAAACAACCAGGAACAATAAGTAAATAATCTGGAATAACTGCTGAGGGACAAATGTAACTGTCCATGCATCATACACCAACTTGAATTGGGAGGAATGCCCAAGATCACAGCATTAAATCTGTAAGTAAAAACTGCAGATCCAAGCCAGGACCCCCTCCCACCATGGCCCAAACTGCAAAGCCTCATGGCTCCAAGCAAGTGAATAGAGCTCTACTGAGCTCCAACTGAGGATTTAATTAACAAGCATGGACTGCTCAGTACAAGCTACAAATCCCCAACAAGCAGATAGAGGCTTTTGGTGATGACTGACATTGGAGAGCAGAAGGGTGGCTGCAGAGTGGCCCTGAAGGGGGCTTTCTGTCCCTTTTTCAGCTTAGTGGAGAAAGCCTCAGCCATTTTCAGTTCCCAGTGCTCTGACCCAGACAAGGATGGAGATAAAGCAGGCAGAGAGAGAGTATTCAAATGCTAATGACCACCCCCGAAGGGGGTATCTTGCCTAAGAGGAAAGAGATGGGGCTCAACTCTACTACCTGCCCTCCATTCAGAACCAGACCACAGAGCCTGGGGGAAAACAGCCACGGGCCACACCTCCTTATACCACTCAGGAGCTACAGGCTGACAGGAGCCACCTGCTGGGCAGAAAAGCACAGTGACTTGAGGCCTCACAGGGTGCATCAATCTTCTAAGAAACACCCTCAGGGAGATTGCCTTCTTCTAAGACCTGAGTCCATTCTGATCTGGGAAAACCTGATTGGGGTAGCCAAGGAAACCAGATGCCTAGATAAAAGAAAACTTTAACCTACACTAAGAAAAATGAAGTTGTGGCCCAGTCAAAGGAACAAACTTACACTTCAACTGAGATACAGGAATTTAAACAACTAATACTAAATCAATTCAAAAAGTTTAGGGAAGATATGGCAAAAGAGATGAAGCATAAAATGATAAACTGGGTAAATAAGGTAGAAAGTGAAAGTTCAAAAAAACAACTGACAGAATCTATGGAAATGAAAAGCACAACATGAGAGATGAAAGACAATGGAAACATACAACAGCAGATCTCAAGAGGCAGAAGAAAACACTCAGGAAATGGAAAACAAGGCAACTGAAAGCCTACTCACAAAAGAACAGATAGAGAAAAGAATGGAAAAATATGAGCAATGTTTCCAGTAACTTAAGGACAAAATGAAATGCAGGAATGTACATGTCATTGATGTCCCAGAAGGAGAAGAGAAGGGAAAAGGGGCAGAAGCAATAATAGAGAAAATAATCAATGAAAATTTCCCATCTCTTATGAAAGACATAAAATTACAGATCTAAGAAGTGCAGTGTACCCCAAACAGAATAGGTCTGAATAGGCCTATGGCAAGACACTTAATAATCAGATTATCAAACATCAAAGATAAAGAGAGAATCCTGAAAGCAGCAAGAGAAAAGTGATCCATCACATACAAAGGAAGCTTGATAAGACTATGTGTGAATTTCTCAGTAGAAACCATGGAGGCAAGAAGGAAGTAGGGTGATATATTTAAGATATTGAAAGAGAAAAACCACCAACCAGGAATCCTATATCCAGAAAAACATCCTTCAAATATGAGAGAGAGCTTAAAATATTCTATGACAAACAGAAAATGACAGTTTGTGAACCAGATACCCATGCTACAGTAAACACTAAAGGAAGCACTGAAGACAGAAAGGAAAAGACAGGAGTGAGAGGTTTGGAACACAATTTTGGGAGATAGTAGCACAGCAATGTAAGTATACTGAACAAAGATGACTGTGAGCATGGTTGAAAGAGGAAAATTAGGACCATGTGGGGCACCAGAACAAAAGAGGAAAGAGAAAGACTGGGACTGCATAAATCAGTGAAATCTAGGTTACTCAGTGATTGTAATAAAAGGTAAAAATATGTTTTTACATGAGGTAGAACAAATGAATGTCAACATTGCAAGGTGTTAAAAATAGGGTGATATTGGGGGAAAATACAATCAATGCAAACTAGAGACTATAATTAACAGAAACATTGTATTATACTTCCTTTAATATAACAAAGGCAATATATCAAAGTTAAATGCATATGGGGGGGGCATAGGGGAAGGGTATGGGACTCCTGGCATTGGTGATGTTGTCTGACTCTTTATTCTTCTTTAGTTTAATGCTATCTTTCCTTTTGTTGCTTTCTAGCTGCCATGTGGGGTTTTTTTGTCTCTCTTTTTTCTTTTTCTTTGTCCATCTATCTTCTTACCTTTTTTGACTCTTCCTTCTTCTTTGTGGAAGAAATGGAGATGTCCTTATATAGATAGTGACAATGGTGCTGAGCACATAAATATATGAGTATACAGGGTACCAACAATTGTTTACTTTGAACAGAATGTATGGTGTGTGAACAAAACCATCTTAAAAATATGGGTTGATGAAGAAACATAGAGGGCACTATACTGAGTGAAAAAAGACAGACATATAAGGACAAATATTTCAGGGTCTCACTGCTATGAACTAATTATAATATGTAAATTCATAGACATGAAATATAAGTTACCAGAATATATGACAAGGCTAAAGAATGGGGAGCAGTTGCTTATTATGAGCAGAATGTTCAACTATGGTGAACTTTAATGTTTGGAAATGGACAGAGGTGATGGCAGCACATTATGAGAATAACTAACAGTGCTGAATTGTGTGTGAAGATGGTGGAAAGGGTAAGCTTGGAGTCACATATGTCACCAGAAGGAAAGTTGGAGGTTAAAAATGGAACGTATAAAACAGTGAATCTTGTGGTGGACAATGTCTGTGATTAACTGTACAAATATTAGAAATCCCTCTCATGAACTGGAACAAATGTATGACACTATAACTAGAAGTTAATAATAGAGGGGCATATAGGAAAAAATATACCTATTGCAAACTTTAAACTACAGTTAGTAGTATTTTAACATTCTTTCATCAACAGTAACAAATGTACCATACCAAAACTATGGATCAATAATGGAAGGGTGGTGGTTAGGGGTATGGGAGGATTTGAGTTTCCTTTTTGGTCTTTATTTCTTTTCTGGAGTAATGAAAATGTTCTATAAACTGAAAAAAAATTGTGGTGATGGATGCACAGCTGTATGATGGTATCATGCGCAATTGGTTGTACACTTTGGACCTTTGGATAATTGTATGCTATGTGAACAATCTTAATAAAAAAGGTAAATAATAAGTGTTGGCAAAGATGCGTAGAAACAGGAACACTTATTTATTGTTGGAGTCATTGTAAAATGGTACAGCCTCCGTGGAAAGCAATACAGCATTTCCTCAGAAAGTTAAATATAGAATTACCATATGACCTGGTAATTCTACTTCTTGATATAGACATCAGTGTTTATAGCAGCATTTTTCCCAATAGCCATCAACAGATGAATGGATTAACAAAATGATCTATACACCCAGTGGTATATTATTCAGCTGAAAAACAGAATGAAGTTCTGATACATGCTACAACATGGATGAACCTTGAAGACCTCACGTTGAATGAAATAAACCAGACCCAAAAAGACAAATATTGTATGTTCTTGCTCAAATGACATGCCTAGAAGAACCAAATTTCAGAGACAGATTATAGATTATAGATTACCAGGGGGTAGGGGTGGGATGGGGGCAGGAAGAGGCAGTTATTGCTTAATGAGTGCAGAGCTTCTTTTTGAGGTGATGAATACATTGGTGTGATGGATATTGGTGATGGTAGCACAGTACAGTGAACTGTAGACTTGAAAGTGGTTAAAATGGGAAATTTTGAGTTGTATTTATGCTACTACGATAAGAAGTTTTTTAAAAAAGAAAAAAAACAAAGGAAAATACTACACGATCATCTCCATTGATGCAGAAAAGGCATTTGTCAAAGTTACGCATCCTTTCTTGACAAAAACATTGGACAAAAGGGAATAGAAGGAGTCTTCCTCAGCATGATAAATGGTATATATGAAAAACATACAGCTAAAATCATAATTAATGATGAAAGGCTGAACATTTTCTGTCTAAGATCAGGAACAAGACAAGGATGTCCATTGTCACCATTGTTATTCAACATTGCACTGGAAGTTCTAGGCAGAGCATTTAGGAAAGAAAATGAAATAAAAGGCCTCCAAGTAAGAAATAAAGTAGTAAAACTTTCACAATTTGCAGATAACATGATCTTATATATAGAGGGTCCCAAAAATTTACAATAAAGGAACTAGAGCTAATAAACAAATTCAGCAAACTGGCGGAGTACAAGATCAACACACAAAAATAGTAGTATGAACAATTTGAGGAAGAAATCAAGAAAAAACTTCCATTTACAATATCAACTAAAAGAATCAAATATCTAGGAATAAATTTAACTAAGTATGTATACAGACTTGTACACAGAAAACTACAAAACTTTGCTAAAAGAAACCAAAGAAGACCTAAATAAATGGAAGGACATTCCGTGGTCATTGATTGGAAGACTAAATAACACTATGGTGTAAATTCTACCCAAAATTATTTACAGATTCAATGCAATCCCAATCAAAATTCCAACAGCCTTCTTTGCAGAAACAGAAAAAGCCAATTACCACATTTATTTGGAAGGGAACAGACCCGAAAAGCTGAAAACATCTTGAAAAGCAAAACAAATTTGGAGAACTCACACTTTCCTGTCTTTACACTAATGACAAAGCTACAGTAATCAAAATAGCATGATACTGGCACAATGACAGATCTATAGACAAATGGAATTGAACTGAAAGCTCAAAAATTAATCCTCAAACTTATGGCCAACTGATTTTTTACAAGTGTTCCAAGTCCACTCAATTGGGAAAGAATAGTCTCTACAACCAATGGTGCTGGGAAAACTTGATGCTTATATGCAAAAGAATGAAAGAAGACTGCTATCTTACCATATACAAAAATTATCTCAAAATGGATCAAAGACCTAAATATAAGAACCAGGACTATGAAACGCCTAAAAGAAATTGTAGGGATCATCTTTAGGATCTTCTGTTAGGCAATGGTTTCATAGACTTTATACCTAAAACACAAGTAACAAAATAAAATATACATACATATACATTCTAGTGCATTCTTAGATTATCCCAAACAATTGCCACTGTCCTCAATCTTCTGATAGTTGGATATGCAATTCATCAACATACCCCATGATAAAACCCTAGGTGGACTCATACCTCGCACAGTAAACAAAAATCAACTCAAAATGGATCAAAGGCCTAAATATAAATGCCAGAACCATAAAACTCCTAGAAGAAAACATATGGAAGGATGTTCAGGAATTGTGGTAGTAAATGGTTTCTTAAGCATTACATCCAAAGCATGAGTAACAGGAGAAAAAAACAGATAAATGACATCTCATCAAAATTAAAATTTTTGTGCATCAAAATACTTTAACATGAAAATAAAACAACAACAACAAACACACCTATACAATGTGAGAAAATATTTGGAAACCACATAACTGATAAATGTTTACTATCCAGAATATATAAAGGAATCTTGCAACTTAACAACACAAACAACCCAATTTAAAAATGGACAGAGGTCTTAATTAGACATTTCTCCAAAGAAGATAAACAAATGGCTGCAAAGCACATGAAAAGTTGCTCAACATCATTAGTCCTTAGGGAAATGCAAACAAAACCACAAGCTACCATTGCACACCCAATAGACTAGATATTATTTTTTTAATAATGGAAGATTGCAAGTGTTGGAGAGGATGTGGAGGAATAGGAAGACTCATTTATTGTTGGTAGGAATGCAAAATGTTGCAGCCACTGTGGAAGACAAGTAGCATTTCCTTGGAAAGTTAAATCTAGAATTACCATATGATCCAGCAATTCCACATCTAGGTATATACCCCAAAGAATTGAAAACAGGGACTCAAACAGATATTTGCATACCAGTGTTTATAGCAGCATTATTCACAATTGCCAGAAGATGGAAGCAAATTAATTTTCCAGCAAAATATAAAAAAAGCTTGTTATATATAACCAATGGAATATTATTATTCAGCTTTAAAAAGCAATGAAGTTCTGATATAAGAGAAAACATGATGAACCTTGAAGATATCATTTTGAGTGAAATATGCTGGACACAAGAGAACACATATTGTGTGATTTCACTAATATGAAATAATTAGAATAAGCAAACTCATAGAGTCAGAAACTAGAATATAGGTTACCAGGGGCCAGGGTGGGTTTAGTGAATTGGGAGCTTAACTTGTACAGTGTTTCTATTTGGGATTGTGAAATAATTTTGGTAATGGATGTTGGTGATGGTAGTATAAACAAAACATTGTGAACATAAGTAAAAGCTCTGAATCATATATTTGAATGTGATTAAAAGTAGAAATTATAGGTTATTGGGTAGTATATTGGAACTCTGTATTTTATGCATAATTTTTCTGTAAATATACATATTCTTTAATAAAAAAGTGTTTTGAGGGTGGATGTCTTATTGAGTAGGAGGTTAAAAGGGACAGATGAAATATTTAGGGAAACTTGAAGCTCCACTTCAGAGACAAGCCAATAAAAACAAAGCACAATGAAAAATTATGTTGCATAAGTTGGAGTAAATTTATGCACTTAACATTTCATGTTGTAGACATTTAGAGGAAAAACAGTGGTTGAGGTTGAATATAGTCAGGGATGGTTTAATGGAGAGGACGAGGCTTTAATTAAGCCCCAAGGAATGAGTAGAATTTAAACAAGGTAGAAGGAAAAGAGGAGGAAAGAGATATTAAATTTTTATGTATCACTGAATTGCTCTTTTTTTTTTCCTGGTTGGAGGGTACCTGTTAAATGAATTGAATTCTAATATCATGGTTCTGAAACATTATTGAGATTGAAATTTGAAATGTATCAAATATATCAATTATATTAGGATTACCGTAGTCAATTTTGCTAAGGCTAAGAGTGGAACCATAAATCTCTCTGAATTCAAATGATTTTCTTATGATTAATGTACCAGGAATTCTGTGTAGCTGATGTGCTCACCAATGGAGTTAATTGAAGCGAGAAAAACAGGAAGAATAACTTCTTGCATTTTTTATAATGAATGTCATTTCAATAAGTCATTGATGCAGAAGAGGGGAAAACCATAGTAAAATTACCAACTGTCAATTACCTTAAAACCCATGAGTTTTCAACATATGGATTAAAATATCTTGCTATCTCCCTTAAGAAATTTATACTTAGGAAAATCCCTATGGCTTAAATTCCTACTGAACATGATATTAAGTGGATGGGGGAAGGGGTTTTAGCAAGATTGTGCAGTAAGAACAGTTTGTTCTTGGCCATCAATTTGTCCCTTGAGATCCCAATCCTTGTTTGATATGTATCTAACTACTGAGTCATCAGCCCAGAAGGAATCTCCATCCTTTCAAAAGCTGCTCTCAAAACAGATATTTACTTAAAAATAAATCACAGTAATTATCAATGCCTTTTGAGTCAATGCTGCTTTTTCTTTTGGGGTATTTTTAAAGGAATGTGTGAAACACTATTTTCCAGAAACTGTTACATGTTATGTACTGTGTAGTTGGTATATAAAAATAAACAAGCCATAGTTCTTCATGAAGAACCCACTATCTCATTAGGAAATAAAACTACCTTAACTGTAAATGATGGATCATTGTTTTGGAGGATTGTTTACATTTAGGGAGCTGTCTTTTTATGCCTCTGAAATGACAACAGTATGTCACTCGGACTAGAGAATTCCAGCACCTTCAGTGGCCACAGATAAATAGAGCTGGGAAGGCAGCATCTGCAAATGGTATTTGGCTATAATCTCAGAAATATTATTGATATTTGTCTGAAAGAGGATTTGCAAATGAAATATAGCAAAAAAAAATATGAGGCAATAATGTGACACTCTGAAAGATTTGGGATTGTACTAATAAAATCAATATCCAAATATCCAAAGAAGGTGGCTGTATATAAGTAAAAACAAAACAAAACAAAACAAAACTAATAGTTTCCCAGTTCCTAGGAAGAACAGAGTGAGATTATAGCCTATCAATAACAAAATATGGATAAAAGAAGGATGGTCATCTTAAAAAAAATGAAGCCTTGCTCTTGGGAGTGTCTTTTCCAAAATAATAAAATGCCACGAATAAGATCATCAAATAGGATATTATAACTCAGTGACAAGCAGCAACTTGGTGACATTTGACTCCTTGATTTTTCCAACTCAATATTTTTACTTTTCTTTCATTCTCCTAAAATATTTCAATCTTATTCAACTATTTTCTGTTTTGAAGAGAGAACTTGCTGAGTTACAAACACAACCAACTCTGCTTGATAATTGCATAATTCACTAAAAAGCATGCATTGAAATGCTGGTTTATACATGATGTTCTTATGAGATTTATTAGTGTGAGTCTACCCTACACAATCACAGATTGGGAGCAATGTACAATAAAAACTGAGGGTCAGAGCCAAGAATGAGGACACCATACCAAATAGTGTCACCTTGCTAGACCCTTCTAGCTTCTGTCTTTACATGTCTATTGCCTACTAATGAAAAGAAATAGTATATGTCTTTTTCAAATAAATACACCATTTGGGAGGGGAGGTAAAATAGCAAATGTAACAAATCTATATGCCTACATAAAAAGCCATGGACCTAGGGTGTAAAGACTGAAATAGAGAAGAATGAACATGTTATAAATGTGGGAACAAACTCCAGACCTCGCAGAGAGAAGAAAATGGATGACATATTCCTATCAAAACCACTAAACTGGCTCAGTAGTATATGTGGTAACAAGATAGGACATAAACCATCTGCTAGTGGTCTCCGTCAGCTCAAACAAACAAACAAACAGGAACTAAAACACAACATAACTGTGATACTTCTCAAGTTGTGTTTCTGATAATGACTTGTCACTGAATTTAGGGGAAAGGAAGAGAACACTGCCTATCTTAAATCCTAAACAATAAAGAAAATCTAGTAGAAGTGATAGAGACAGAATATGCGTCTAAGATTTTTAGTATACAAGTTGAGGATTGCTAGATATTTATAGTCATAAAAATGAAAGCTATTCATTTATCATTTATATATAGGGTAAACAATGAAAAACATATTCTGGTATTTGGGAGACTCTCAATCAAACATCCAGACACAATAATTTCTAATGGTTTTGAAGGGGAAACAAGGTTATACCTGTAAAGAGACCAGTGTCACTACACAAAGAACCCATTATCTTGGATTTTAAAATGGAATATGCACCCCCCCCAGAAAAAAAATTAAGTTGCAGACAAAAGATAAAAATAAAAATATAGAACATTTCTAAAATAACCATTTTAGAAATCTAAATCTTAGACAAGCTGATGATTTGGACAAATTCAAAGAAAAGAAGAAATAGTTTGATTTCCAGTGAAGAAAAGCAGTGGAAGCAGGAGCTTGCAGCTTTGGGCAAGAGGCTGAGGGATAGATGAGAACTACTCAATTCTGGTTTTGCTCTGTCTTCTCTGACAAGAGAAACCATCTTCAGGAGGAAAATTGTAAAGCAGATCTGCTGTTAGAGAATTGACAATAAAGATAGATGAGGTAATTCTAAAAGAGCAACTGACTGTGCTAAATGAGTCCAAGTCTGTGGTGATTTTTATTTTTTTACCTGTCAAGCATCCTGCTTTCTAAAAGCAGACCCTACCCGTTCTGACTCAGAAGTAAACAGACAAATCTGAATGAGGCTACCGTCCAATTCCATCTTTCTTAACACAATGGTTATGATCCCAAAAGGGCCAAGTGTCCTTTCCAAGGATTTTTCTTCTGAAAATGGAAGGATGGATTCTCTATTTGTCTATTGAGTAGAAAAACTGACCTTGTGAAAATGAAGGTAAAAAATGATCAATTCTGAGAGAGTAAAAGGCAATACAAATGAAAATTATTCCTAATTGTCCCTTGGACCCCAATTTCAATTCTTCAGTGCTGCCCTTTCTTCAATACTGTGACTTTCAGTATTCTTCCAATAAAGTTCCCCATCCTTTGCATGTAAGTTTTTAGTCTAGTATTGGTTATGTTTCTGTCACTTGCAATTAAAAGAATCCTGCATACATAAAACTAAACAAAACAGAACAAAAACCAAAAAGTGGAAAAGAATACAAATGATCTTAACCAAGATCAGTTTTATCTTCAATTATTGGAGAGAGAATTTGTATATGAGGCTGCTGAATTATCTCTGAAAATTCTTAGAGAACTGAAAGAATGATGGAAGACCTGAAAGGGACTCAAGTCTTCTGACTGAACCCCACTCACCACAAGATAAACAGTATCCAAAATGGGTAGCACCAAATCCACTATGACTGAGAGAATGCTTTCCACACGAAGCCCATCTACTCCGTTGTAACAAGTCTGAGACAATGGAGAAGAATTGTTTCAGATTTATTTTCACAGAGACTAGTATTTTGGCATCTTTGCAGGATTGTTACTCTGATTATCACACCTTAAAAAAGTAAGAAGTGATACTTAGAAATTCATCCTGATTTTGGAAGTGAGACTAAACTAGTAGATTCAGGGAGATGTTATAGACACAAGTATGTCTGGATTTAATTTAGGATTACATTTGCCAAATGTATTCTATGATCTTTATGTAAAAGGTTAAAAGTACATATTGAATATTGTTAAGATGTGGTGGCTCAATAGCCATCTGAAAACTAGCGGGAAAATATTAACAAAATATCATCAAACTGAAAGTATATCCCTCTGGCAAGGGTAAACAGGCAAGTCTGTCTATCTATGTGTCTGTCTGTCTATCTATCTATCTATCTATCATCTATCTATCATCTCTCTATGATCTACTTTCTCTATATCTATCTATATATTCTATCTATAATATGTTAGATATCTAATATCTAATGTTAAAAGTAGGGATGTTGATAAAATGTATGTTGAAGGAATATGGAAAATTGAGAAATAATAGAAAACGTAATCAATACCCAGAAAGATTTTCATAACCTTAAACAGTAGGTAACAAATTTAACAAAGATAAACATAAACTCATTTTGCTAGTCCTGAAAAAAGCACAAAACCTCCCTCCCCTGCAAAAAAGCACCTTGCATATTATATGGTAGAGCTGTTGCAATATTTCAAAAATATTTGCAAGACGAGAGAGAGAGAGAGAGAGAAAGAGATTATCTGTATCAAGACCCTCCTTGTCAGTGTCTGGAACTTCTGATACTTCCAGGATTCTCACAGTAGACAGAAATCAAGCTTATTTTGTCCTAGGCCCACAAGCACCCCCACTGACCATTCCTATGGGCACTAGAAAGAAATGGACCCTGGAGTCCGTTCCAAAAGAAAATCTCTTTTCTGATCAGGAATATTGGGAAAGAGCTGAGTACCATAAAGAGACTGACTCCAGAAAGATTACTTTTCATGAATACATTAAAAGTTGAGGCCCCGCCCTGATGGTATAATATTGTTTCCAGTTCTAACTTCCTCCCAGCTCCAGTCCTCCTACCATTTCTCTAATAGTCTAATGAATTGGGGAGGTTTTTCCTTTGTCTTTCCAGGCACATCTGCTTAGTGAAAGTCAATCAACTTCCAGGCTTTTCCAAGCATCCTCAATTTTGAGGGTATTTACCATGTTTAAAACAGACTATGGTCTTTGCAGATCATAAATTACATAGATTTTACATACTGATCAGGGTAAACTTTATTTTTATCACAGGAAAACGCGGGGCATAATGGACATATCCTAAATCATTTAACTTGGAGCAAAAAGGGATTAAAGAAAGCCATGTGAAAATTATACTATAGGTTTTAACACATTGAAAAATTAAGAAATTATTAATTAAAAACTGGAAGAACTTCTACCAATTCTATTTCAAACCTCTATTCTTGTAGGTTATATTTCATATCTAATATCAATGACAAAAATAACAACAAAGGATGTCAGTTGCCTATAATCTTGGTGTGATTCAACAGTATTAAGTTTCTTCAGCAAAAGCTAGTGTAATAAAGGCTTTTTAAAATTTTAATTGACATCTAACACCTCATTCCTGGTGTTGGCACCTGGAAAATGGAGGTAGAAGTGTGAAATAGCTTCTTTCTACAAAATGATTAGAATATACATGACATCTTGTATCCCATTTTTGTTGCACAATTTTAAATCAATAGAGAAAGATGCTTTAAAAAATCCCTAGAGATATTTAAATTGGAAGGCAAAAATTAAATGGAGCATACAGATATCTATAATGTAAACTGGAAAAGATCATTCTGTATTGCCAAAAAGGGCCAATTTGAAAGCAACCTTATAAGTTATTGGAATTTCATTTCTGCCTAGAAAGCTCGAAGATATTTTGTAAGAAATGTAATGAGAAAGATTCCATCAGGGTAATGGATTTCAATCAAGGTTGAATATTAAAATCATGTGGGGAACTTTAATAATGCCAGATACTGAACTCCACCCTGACTCAATTAATTCCAGACATCTTTGCACGCACAAGGCCTTTAGGGCAGTAACCTCCCATCCCAGGGTCAGGCTGGATTGAGCACAGTGTTTACCTGAAGCATCTGGGAACAATGAAATCCACAGCCTTGTAAGAAATCCACAAAATTAAAAGCTAGAGGTCAGCAACAGAGGAGAAATATTAAAATATCTATGGATCAATTGCTCTTTCAAAAACAATTTTTGGAGGAGAAAGAAGATGGCAGTATAGAGAGGAGTGGAAGTTAGTTAGTCCTCCTGGAAAAACTAACAAACAACCAGGAACAAGTAGTAAATAATCTGGAATAACTGCTGGGGGACAAATGTGACTGTCCATACATCATACACCAACCTGGACTGGGAAGAATGCCTGAGATCACAGCATAAAACCTGTCAGTAAAGACTGCAAACCCATTCTGATAGCCCCTCCCCCATGGCAGCCCAAACTGCAAAACATCACTGTGATAGAGTGCAGCACTCTCTGAACAGTCCAGCTCCAACTGGGGTTTTGATTAACAAACATGGACTGCTCAATACAAGCTACAAATCCCCAACATGCAGACAGAGGCTTTTAGTAATGACTGACCTTAAAGAGCTGGTGGACTTCTCTGTGCTGGGAGGGGGAGCCCAGAGGACCAGGTGCTATCTCTGGCTGCTGGGTGAAGCTAGGGGAACTGTGGACCAGCCCTGAAGGTGGGCTTTCTGTCCCTTTTTCTCTCTCTCAACCTGGGTGGCTCAGTGGAGAAAGCTGCAGCCACTTTCAGTTTGCAGCTCTCTCACCCAGACAAAGGTGGAGATAGCAGAGTCAGAGAAACAAAGAGCCTATTTAAATGCAAATGAAAACTCCCTAGCAGGTTTGTCTTCCCTGAGAGGAAGGAGGTGGTGCCCAGCCCTACTACCAGCCTCCCCTTCAGAACCAGACCCCAGAGCCTGGGGCAAAACAGCCAAAACAGAAACTAAGGACTAAGAAGGCCACACCTCCTTGCACCAGTCAGGAGCTGACAGGTGCCACCTGCTGGGCAGGTTAGGAAAAGTACAGTGGCTTGAGGCCTCACAGGGTGTGTCAATCTTCTAAGACACCCTCAGGGAGACCTGATACTGAATATTGCCCCCTTCTGATATCTGAGCCCATTCTGGTCTGGGAATATCTGATTGGGGTAACCAAGGAAACCAGATGCCTAGACAACAGAAAACTACAATCTACATGAAGAAAAACGAAGTTATGGCCCAGTCAAAGGAACAAACTTACACTTCAACTAAGATACAGGAATTGAAACAACCAATGCTAAATCAATTTAAAAAGTTTAGGGAAGTTATGGAAAAAGAGATGAAGTATAATGAAAACACTGGGCAAATATAAGAAATATATAGAATATAGAAATTGAAAGCTCAAAAAAGCAACTGAAGAATCTATGGAAATGAAAGTCACAACACAAGAGATGAAAGACACAATGGAGACATTCAACAGCAGATCTCAAGAGGCAGAAGAAAACACCCAGGAACTGGAGAACAAGACAGCTGAAATCCTACACACAAAAGAACAGATAGGGAAAAGAAAGGAAAAATATGAGCAATGTCTCAGGGAATTGAATGACAACATGAAATGCATGAATGTACAGGTCATGGGTGTCCCAGAAGGAGAAGAGAAGGGAAAAGGGGCAGAAGCAATAATAAAGGAAATAATCAATGAAAATTTCCTGTCTCTTATGAAAGACATAAAATTACAGATCTAAGAAGCACAGTGTACCCCAAACAGAATAGATCTGAATAGGCCTACACCAAGACACTTAATAATCAGATTATCAAACATCAAAGGCAAAGAGAGAATCCTAAAAGCAGCAAAAGTGATCCATCACATACAAAGGAAGCTTGATAAGACTACGTGTAGATTTCTCAATAGAAACCATGGAACCAAGAAAGAAGTGGTGTGATATATTTAAGATACCGCCATTCAAGAATCCTATATCTGGCAAAGCTGACCTTCAAATATGAGGGAGAGTTTAAAATATTTTCTGACAAACAGAGTGTGTGAACAAGATACCTGTGCTTTAGGAAATACTAAAGGGAGCACTATAGACAGATAAGAAAAGACAGAAGTGAGATGTTTGGAGCACAATCATGGTTGATGGTAGCATAGCAATGTAAGTACACTGTAAAGAAGACTGTGAGTATGGTTGAAAGAGGAAGGTTAGGAGCATATAGGACATAAGAAGGAAAGAGGAAAGATAAAGACTAGGACTGTATAACTCAGTGAAACCTAGGGTGCTCAACGATTATGATAAAATGTACAAATATGTTTTTACATGAGGGATAATGAATGCCAACCTTGCAATTTGTTAAAAATAGGGTGATACTGGGGGAAAATACAATCAATGCAAACTAGAGACTCTAATTAACAAATATTGTATGATGCTCCCTTTAATGTAACAAAGGCAATATATCAAAGCTAAATGCATGTAAGAGGGGAACATAAGGGAGGGTTATGTCCCTTGGCATTGGTGATGTTTTCTGACTCTTTATCCTACTTTAGTTTAATGCCATCTTTCCTTTTGCTTATTCCTAGCTGTCATGTTTGTTGTTATTGTTGTTTTTCTCTCTTTTTTCTTTTTCTTTTACCTCTCTACCTTCTTTGCCTCTTCCTCCTGCTTTGTGGAAGAAATGGAGATGTCCTTATATAGATAGTGGTGAGGATGGTGAATATATAAATACATGACTATACAGGGAACCATCGATTGTTTACTTAGGATGGAATGTATGGTGTGTGAACAAAACCATCTTTAAAAAATGGGATGATGAAGAAACCTCGAGGACACAATACTGAGTGAAATAAGTCAGATACATAAGGACAAATATTGCAGGGTCTTACTGATATGAACTAATCATAATATGTAAACTCATAGACATGAAAAATTAGTTACCTTGATATAGAATGAGGCTAAAGAATGGGAAGCAGTTGCTTATTATGAGCAGAATGTTCAGCTAGGTTGAACTTAAGTGTTTGAAAATGGACAGAGGTGATGGTAGCATGTTGTGAGAATAACTAAAAGTGCTGAATGGTGTGTGAATGTGGTGGAAAGGGGAAGCTCATAGTCTTGTGTGTCACCAGAAGGAAAGTTGGAGGTTAAAAGACAGGAGTGCATAAAACAGTGAATCCTGTGGTGGACAATGTCTGTGATTAACTGTACAAATATTAGAAGTATCTTTCATGAACTATAACAAATGTATGACCCTATAACTAGAAGTTAATAATAGAGGGGCATATAGGGAGAAAACTATACCTATTGGAAACTGTATACTACAGTTAGTAATATTTTAACATTCTTTCATCAACAGTAACAAATGTACTATACCAATACTATGAGCCAATAATTGAGGGGGGAGTGGTTAGGGGTATGGAGGATTTAAGTTTCCTTTTTTTTTTGTTTTGTCTTCATTTTTTTTCTGGAGTAATGAAAATATTCAAAAAGGTAAAAAAAAATTAATTGTGGTGATGTATGCACAGCTCTATGATGGCACCATGGGCAACTGATTGTACACTTTGGATCTTTGGATAATTGTATGGAATGTAAACAATATCAATTAAAAAGAAAAAAACTTTCTGTGAGTAGGAAGACACCAGGAAAATAACTTTTCAGTAAGCTGAATGTGCTGGTTTGAAGCTGTTCTGTACCCCAGAAAAGGCCATGTTCTTTTAGTCCTTTACCATGGGTATAGACCTATTGTGGGTGGGACGTTTTGATTAGGTTGTTTCAATTGAGATGTGACCCACCAAATTCAAGGTGGGTCTTAATCCTTTACTGGAGTGCTTTATAAGTGTAAAAGAGAGCAACTCTGAGAGAAAGAACTCAGAGAGAGAAACACCCAGAGAGCTTGGAGTGAAAACCCCTGGAGTAGCTCACAGAGGAAACCACTGAAGCCAAAAGCTGAAAGCAATAAACCTGGGAGCAAAGGACTAGCAGGTACTGGCCATGTGCCTTCCCATGTGACAGAGGTGTCCCAGATGCTGACAGCCTTTCTTCAGAGTCCAGGCATCATCCTGTTGATGCCTTGAGTTGGACATTTTCATGGCCTAAGAACTGTAATTTGCAAGTTAATAAATCCCCATGGTAAAAGTCAACCCATTTCCAGTGTATTACATTCTGGTATCTTCAGCAAACCGAAACAGTAAAGTATAGTGAAATCGTTTAGATTACTATAAGCAATAAACAAATCCCAAGAGCTGAGAACCTATTCTTATCAGATGACATCTACATCATCAAAGAGCAGAAAGTGGTTTAAATACTAAAACGCGTTCAAAAGGAAATTTCTTCCTCAGGGGATGTCAGATTCCCTTCCAAGAAATAATTAGGAAACAGCCAAATTATCACATTGTAGGGTCCTTTTAGAAGGAACTAAGGCATCACAAGATATCTTACCAGGTAAAGATTATCAGAGGTAAATTTGAAGTCTACACTTAGATCCAATACCCATCAGTACAATCTCAACTGAGAAGGTCTGTTTTAAGAACAACACACATGGAAAATACTTGTGTTGCTCTAGACTTATAGTCTTGAAATTCTCTGAATCCTGTGGATATGGTCTGCATACTTTATATTCCATGAGTTTTGTTCCTTACTAAGATATTACTGCTTTTTTATCTCTTTTCATTTGCTGAAATCCTTTGGGAAAAAATGATTATTTTTAAATGTTTTTAAAGATGCATAATTCTATTTTGACTTCTATTTAGGCTTCTATCCTATCCACTCTGGGATTAATATAGCAAAACAGTTCTCTTTAAGTTCCATAAATAGGGTGTTTGGACCAGGTGAATTGGTGAAATCAAGAAGATTATTTCTGCAAAACTAAAACAAAACAAAACAAAAAAATACAAATATCAAATTATTACCAATGGGCACCATTAGTTTCTACCTACTTTCGACAGCAACATTTTCTTTGTGTGTAGTTTACATGAATGGATAAATATTTTTGTTATATCTTTATTCAAATAGAGTTACATTAATGCTTTTGTAACCACAAGAGCAGTAATTCACTTCGGGTAACTGTGGAGACAAAGAATTAACCAAACTGATGCTGATGAAGATATAGGCAGATGGGGCAAAGTCTTGTCAGTCAGAGCTTGTGAGAATGTTGATTGTATAACTTACCATCACAAGTAGCTTACCCCACTTAGAGAGTAAAAGGGTTGACTGTAGAGGTAAACTGGGTCAGTCCCAGAGAAATGAAAACCCTTGTTATAAGGGCACTAGTGAGCAGGAGGCACAAAGAACTATGACCCTCAGACAGAAGCTTGTGAGTTCATCCTATGTGCTGTCTGCTCTCTTCATAAGCTGAGGGTCACAGACACCGTACACCGCAAAGAAAACCATGGGCCCTTGGGTACAACTGATCCTGGATAAGGCACTTCTAGAAATATGAAGCACTCTCAGAAATCCTCCAAGATATTTACGTAATTACAAATTAAGAACAAATACACCATGAAAACTTCAACTTCTGTGTGAGAACAAAGGAAGAGATGTTTATTTGGTGCAAAATTTGTGTTTTCTGTAGCATACCATCTAATTTAACTTGTATGATTAGTTTATTTGAATACCTTAATTACATGGAAACTTGAATAGGGAGTGAGATCTTGTTGGTTTGTACAGGTAGTGTAGTGCCCCAATACATCCCAGAGGTATTTGGGCAGAAAACAAAAAAGTATTTCCACAACCCCCTTGAGGGGTTGGGGGAATTATGTAGAAATATTAAACTTCCTCATCTGGGGAATTCCTGATATTCTCACAAGCATTGGTGACTACCAACTTAAGAGGCCAAGTCCTTGATCTTGAGGCTTGCCCTTATGAAATTTATTCCTGCCAAGGAGAGGCTAAGCCTACTTATAATTATGCCTAGAATCACCTCCAGAGAACCTCATTTGTTGCCACGATGTGGCCTCTCTCTAAGCCAACTCTGCAGGTAAACTTATTTCGATCCCCCCCTATGTGGGACATGACTCCCATGGGTGAAAATCTCCCTGTCCATATGGGACATATCTTCCAGGGGATAGCATGGCCCTGACATCATGGGATTGAGGAAGAGTTCTTAGACCAAAAAGGGGACGAGAAAAGAAAAAAATTGTTTAAGTGACTGAGAGATTTCAAATGGAGTGGAGAGGTCAATCTGGAGGTTATTCTTAGGCTTACATAGAGATCCCTTTCTAGTTTTTAGTGTATTGGAATAGCTGAAGGAAATACCTGGAACTGTTGAATGGCAATCCAGTAGCCTTGATTCTTGAGGATGATTTTATAACTATATACTTTCTGGTATGACTGTGAAATCATGAAAACCGTGTAACTGACACTCCTTTTATCCAGTGAATGGACAGATGAGTAAGAAAATAAAAACAATAAATAAATAAATAATGGGGGGGGGAATGTGCGATGTTTCAGGTGTTGTTTTTTTAGTTTTATTCTTATTTTAACTTTTTTGGAGTAATGAAAATGTTCAAAAATTGTGCTGAAATGCACAATTATGTGATGATAACACGAACCATTGAGTTTACACTTTGGATGATTAACTGATATTTGAACATATCTTAATAAAATTGCATAAAAAAAACAAATACACTAGACTGATTTTTTTATATGCCAGAAATGTTCTACCTTTTACAAAAGGAAGATTCTTTTATTCGGTTCTCCCTTATTGCATGAATAACATAGTTCATCTTGTGAAAAGCCAATTCTCAATTAGAGCAGCACATTTTCATAAATGAATTTATTCCATAAAAGGAAATGTACTTATGTAACCAACAAATAAAATGTAACAGTGTAAGAGAATATCAGAGGCATGAGCTGTATTTGAATTAGGGATTCCCATTTATTATTTTAAAATAATTAATAATTGAGTTTTTGTTATTTAATTTTTTATAGGACAAGCACATTTTAATTCTACTTCCTGTTTAATTCTTTGACTTCATTGTATGATGTTTTATTGAAATGTCATCATTGGAAGTAATTTTCAGTTTCTGAACTGACTGAAATGACATAAGTGGGAATTTAATGTGAGTTTTCCAGTACATTCCATATTGATAGCTCCAGTCATACAGAATGAACTGAAAAAATGGCAGAATCATCTTCAAAGTCATTTCTTGTGCTATTTCACCCCAGCCAGATTGGATCCAGGCTCAAATTGTTTCCAATATTGCTTTTGGAATTGGATTTCAATTTTCTGGTGTGTGTGAATACAGCTGTGCTCACAGAATAGCATGTTTGTTTGTTTTTTATTATCATTTCTCTCTGAAAGCTGTCATAATTTAGTGTCTAAAAGGACTTTTCAGGGACAGTGTTCAGAAGCTCTTATAAATAGACTTAGAAGTATACGGCTGCCTTAATGGAACTTTCAATTATTGGACACATAATAGGGATGATATTAAAAAACAACAACAACAACAACAACAACAAAACTCCCATTATACTGGAGAAATTTTAGGCTTGAATTATCTTGGGATTCAAAATAAAAGTACAAATGACCAAAATGCTACTATTCTTGAGTAACATTTCCAAGACCCAGGAACAGCACTGCAAGAGGTTTAGATTAACATACGCCCAGAATAAGACAGACTCCAAAAGCTGGAATTCAGAGTCCTTGGAACATTGCCATCAGCCACAAAAGTAATGTCACTTCAAACAAAACAAAAACAAAACCCAGTGAATTTTGCAATGGAAGCTCTGCAAGACAAGGCAAGAAAAAAAAAAGCACATTCACAGTAAAGTGTAAATATTGATATTGTAATCCTTTGAGAGCAGATATTGGTGGTCATAAAGAAGAAGGCAACTCATTCCCGCTAAATTTATATATTATTTCCTTTTTCTTTGTAAGTAGCTCCAGGTATTAAGGTACAGACATGGGTTCTCTTGAGGATACCCCACTAAAAAAAAAAAAAAAAAAAAAAAAAAAAAAAAATAAAAATTTAAAAAAGGATTTATCCCAGTGTAGAGCAATAAACATTTCCCACCTTGGTTTAAAAAGTCAAAATGAGTGAGATGCCAATGGCACCTGTACCAAGATGGCACTCTGGTTTACAGTTTGGCTGCCATAGTTATCAAAAATTACCTTGATAACCAAATGACAATGGTCTTATTATGAAATATGAACCTGAAAAATACATATCCAATGTACAAAGACAGGAGACAAGAAAGTTTTTGGAAATCAGGGACTTTCAATGCATTCATGTCAAAGCAGGTACGATGAACTCCCTGGTTCATTTTTCTATTACTGGCTTTTGTCCCTTTTACAGGCCCCTCTTCTGCAGTCTTTGGGAACTTTGTTTTATAGAGCTCATAGACTTTGCTTTACTGCAACACCACTTTTCACTAAATAATGTATAAATGACTGTATAATTTCATATAATTAAAAGAATAAGAGCATGAATTCCTGCATTGAAATCCTTTTTGGCATTAATACTCTCATTCCCAAAGTTATTGAAGAAAGAAAGAAAAGAAAAAGAAAAAGAAAAAGAAAAAGATATTGTATAGTAATGAACTCTCTCAAGGAAAAGTACTTTCTGTGCAGCAAATTTTTTCTAGCTTAAAAATTGAAAATGAATAGGACCAAACTACTCTTTAAGCATAGCTATGGGATGAAATTTTGTGCATACTATATAATCAAAGTAGGCAACAGAATTTTACTGGGAAATTCAAATTAAAGTGCTGACAGTTGTATAGTCATGTTTAAGTGTTTTAACCGTATCAATGTCAAAGTATCTGTATTCAGATGAGAAAAATGCAGAAATGAAATTATTTTCCAAATAAAAAACATGTTTTTTCCTAAGATATTTTCTATTAAAATTCATTTGTATAAAATAAAAAGAAAAAAATCATAAAGTCAGAGTTGACTGATCAAGATAGAATAGGCTGCCTTGGGTCCTAGTGATTTCCTTTTTACTAAATGCATTTAAGCATTAGGGTAGAGATAAACCTAGATGAAATAGTTTTTTACATTTCAATAATTCACAAAGCACATTTGTTTTAGTTAACATGATAAAACCAATTGGTGTATATAGACATGACTGAAAGCAGATACACTTTGGTGTAAGAAAAGACTTGGTAAGTCTAAATGCTAATTGATATAAAAATAAGAAATTATTTTATTTGTCTAATATTTTAAAATTTTAAGAAGTTTGCATAAGGGTATTTTTATAAATGAGAATAAAGTTTCTCTTTTTTAAATAATAAACTTTATTTCTAGAGCTGTTTTACATTTACTGAAAAATTGAACAGGAAGTACAGGGAATGACCATATACCCCACCATACACATAGTTTCCCTTATTATTGACATCTTGTAATAGTGTGGTACATTTGTTACAATTAATGAACCTATATTGGTTCATTATTAGTAATTAAAGTCAATAGTTTACAGTAGTGTCCATTCTCTGGGTATACATTTCTATGGGTTTTGACAAGTGCATAATGCAATGAATCTACCATTACTCTGTCAAATGGAATATATCCACTGCCCTAAAATTCCCCAGTGCTTCACCCTTCCTCTCAAGCACTATCCCCAAACCAGCCCTTGCAAACACCAATCTTTTACTGTCTCTGTAGTTTTGCCTTTTCTGCAATGTCATGTGGTTGGAATAATTTAGCATGTAGTCTTTTCAGACTGGCTTCTTTCACTTAGTTATGTGCATTTAAGGTTTTTTTTTGTTGTTATGTTGTTGATTCTTTTGGATTTTATTCATAGACAAACATATCCACTGCAAACAGAGACAGATTTATTTCTTTCTCCCCAATCTTTACATGTTATGTGTCCTTTTCTTATTTTTTTTTATGTTAGCTACGACTTCAAGTACAATGCTGAATAGCAGTGGTGAGAGGGGGCATCCTTGTCTTTTTCCTGATCTTGGGGGAAAAGCATCTAGTTTCTCCTCATTAAGTATGATGATGGCTATAGGTTTTTGTATATGTTCTTTATCAAGTTGAAAAAGTTCCCCTCTATTCCTCATTTGCTGAAAGTTTTTATCATGAATGGATGTTTGATTTTATCCAATGATTTTTATGCATCTCAATATGACCATATGATTTTTATTTTTTAGCCTGTTGATGTGGTGGATTACATTAATTGATTTTGAATGTTGAACAAGCTTGCATATCTGGAAAAAAATCTAATGTGGGTGCAATGTATAATTCTTTTCATATGTTGTTTGATTTGCAAATATTTTGAAGATTTTTGCATCCACGTTGTGCCGGTTTGAATGTATTGTGTCCCCCAAATGCCATTATCTTTGTGGTCTTGTTGGACAGACGTTTTTGGTGCTGGTTAGATTTGCTTGGAATGTGCCCCACCCAGCTGTGGGTGGTGACTTTGGTGGGATACTCCCATGGAGGCGTGACCCCACCCATTCAGGGTGGGCCTTGATCAGTGGAGCCATATAAAACATGCTGACTCAAAGAGACTGAACGGAGTGCAGCTGTGAGTGACGTTTTGAAGAAGAACAAGCTTGCTAGAGAGGAATGTCCTGGGAGGAAGCCATTTTGAAACCAGAACTTTGGAACAGACGCCAGCCACGTGCCTTCCCAGCTGACAGAGGTTTTCCGGATGCCATTTGCCATCCTCCAGTGAAGGTACCTGATTACTGATGTGTTACCTTGGACACTTTATGGCCTTAAGACTGTAACTGTGTAGCCAAATAAGCCCCCTTTTTATAAAAGCCAATCCATCTCTGGTGTTTTGCATTCCTCAGCATTAGCAAACTAGAACACACGTTTATGAGAAATACTGATCTGTAATTTTTTTGGTTTTGGTATTAGGATAGTGCTGGCTTCATAAAGTGAGTTAAGATGTATTCCTCCTTATTCTATTTTCTGGAAAAGTTTGTAGAGACATGGTATCACTTCTTTAAATGTTCCACGGTGAAAACCTCTGGGTCTGGTACTTTCTGTTTGGGAAGGTTATTAATTTTTTATTCAATTTATTTAACAGATATAGGCCTATTCAGATGATCTCTTTATCCTTCTGTAAATTTTGGTTGATTGTGTTTTTCAAGGAATTGGTCCACTTCATCTAAGTTAGCAAATTTATGGTCATAGTATTGTTCATATTCCTTTATTATCCTTTCAATGTCCATTGCATCATTTAGTGATTGTCTCTATTTTTTCTGATGCTATTAATTTGTACTTTCTGTCTGTCTTCTTGGTTAGCCTGCCTAGAGTTTTATCAATTTTATTGATCTTTTCAAAGACCCAGTTTTAGTTTCATTGATTTTCTCTATTGTTTTCCTGTTTTCAATTTCTATTGATTTGTGCTCTATTTTTTTATTATTCCTTTTCTTCTGTTCATTTGGATTTAATTTATTCTTCTTTTTCTAGTTTCCTAAAGTGGAAACTTGGATTGTTGATTTTAGATCTTTTTTTTCTAATATGTGCATTCAATGCTATAAATTTCCCTCTGCTCAGTGTTTTGCTGCATCCCACACATTTTGATACATTTTATTCTCATTTTTACTTAGTTCAAAATATTTTTAAAATACCTTTCAAAATGCTGTTTGTTTATTGTTGTTGTTTTTGTCTTTAGTATGCCTTATAATTTTTTTTGAAAGCTGGATGTGATTTACTGAGTAAAGTGAACTGAGGTACATAGAACTTTCAAGTATGGTTTTATGTCTGTCTGCCGGGGAGTTTAGCTATGTTCATTGTTTGCTGTAGCTGTAGTTGTCTGAGGATAGAATTTCTTCTGATGTCTTTGTTTTGTCTCCCCTGCTATGTCTGAGCTTTGCAGTTATTTCAGATGTAATCCCCTACTGATGTCATGGTAGCTTTCTATAGAAAGGGGCAGTTGTCTATACTCTAATGCTGTGGTCTCAGCCTTTTAGTGACCCTGACGCTCTGGGCCATGGCCTTCACAACTGCTTCTCAACCACCCCCTCCCCTCACACCCTTAGGTGAGACAAGCAGGCTAGAGAAGGATGGAGCTGATATTTCCCTTCCCCTGTGTTGTTTAGACTCTAGTAAACCCAAGTCAGTTAGACTCTGGTAAAATGGTTTCTTTTGAGGAGAGTCTTAAGAAGAACAGACCTTTCTCAGCATATTTCAAAAATTGTTACTCTTCCCCTCCCCCTGTTGGAAGCACAGTGGGAATTTTCTCCAGTCTTCACCATGAGAACAGGCAGGGTTCCTGGAGGTAAAATTCAGGAAAATAGGGGAACCCCCAGAAAGCTGGCCCTTCTTAGAATCTAACTGCCGGGTCATCCACACTGAGCCTCCAGAAATTTGTCAATTACTGCTCAAGCATTTCTAGTGGTACTGGTACCAGTGAAGGGCTTCAGTTCCTGGGCTGCTTCTCCATATAAGTTACCATTCTCTTCATCTGTCTCTTTCCTGTGGTTTACAGTGTGTCCTCAATTCTCTCATGGATCAAGGAAGAGTTGTTTTTCAGTATGTTCAAATTGTTTCTTATCATAGTGATGGGAATGTCTTGGGTGCCCGATTACATTTTAACAGATTGGTTCAATTTTTAATATTGGAAAGCAGAAGGTATCTGCTGAACCTGGAATAATTTGCTTGGAAAAAATAATAATTATCTAAGTAGTGCTGCATGCGTTTTCCTAAGCATCTCAACAGAGTTGGCTCCAGACAATACTCTCAAAAAAGTAAGATTTGTCTTTGGAGTCCCTTGTAACATTTACCATTCTTTGTCACCTTACCCAGTAAAATATGCTTTCAAAATAAAAAACAAAAAGAAAAGGAAGAAAAAAACTATCAGCACCCATTCATGCCTTAGAACAGTTGATGTCATCTTGCCACCTGTCTCAGGCATATGTGCTTTTCAATCCTTATGACTAATTGGTCTATGTTCACTCATTAGGTCCCATGACAAAAATAAATAAGAAGCATCAATAAGTAGGTGGAAAATATTGTTTTTAAAAAAATATATATATTGGATCTGTATGATTTAGCCCAAGGATGAAATTCAAGTAATTTGACTCTAGTGTCCCTACTTTTAGCTGCTACACAGAACTGCTCTTGATCAGCAGTTCTCAGGTGATGGTCTGCAGAAAGCTGGAAGCCCCAAGACTCATCACTACTTATTAAGGTCTCTAGTCATTATTTTGTAATAAAACTAAAACATATTTTTCCTTTTTTATGGATATAACATTTGTAGGGAACAATAGTGGGGAAAACTACTGCCACCTTCATACAAATCAAAACAGGGACTTCCGTACTGGCAGTTAGTGTAGTCATCGCTGCCACACCCTCACAAGAAGGAAAATAAAATGCCAGTTTCACCTAAGAATATATATATAATGTAAATATTATTAATTTTTAAAAATTTTGACCATTGAATACTTGCTGATTTTAATATTGCATATTGCAAATTAGAATTTGTATGAAACACATCACCAGCATACCAAAATATAATGGCTGTCTCAGATAAAAGTATTTGGGCAAATATTTGAGTTGTGAGCGGAATCAATTACATTTTTTATGGAACACAGTTTATACTTGAAGGACCTACAAACTCTGATTATTTAGACTTGGGTATTTGACATTTTATTTTATTTTTATGAAAATAAATAAATGAGCCTGTCACTTCAAACAAATAAACAACTGCCAGTGTTTGTTTCCAAGAAGAAAATTCAAGTTTTCAGGCAAAATGAGAATTTTAGAATATTTGATTTCTGCTATGAGCTTGACAGGTTCTCAATACCCAAGGCTTCTGATTAGATCAATAGATACATTAAAAATGTTATATTTTGTTATTGTATAATGAAATGGATCAAAATTTGTAAAATCTGCATAACTCAGTGGACCATAACTTTCCAAATGACCAGTGTATGATACTACAAAATACCAATTAGTAAACGATCAATTAAAATTTTAATATCTACCAATGAATTTAATGTAACAGAATATGAAAGGTTCATTGACATGGTTCAAGATTCCATATTGCAACTAAACTGTAAGAAACTATTACTTTTCAAGTTTAGGCATAATATCAAAGAAGATTATTCACAATTATATTAAAATTAAAATGCTACTGAAATATTTCACCCTTTCCCAAGTTATACCTATGTGACCCTGATATTATTCATATATTTTAACCAAAACCAAAACAACCTATTGCAACAAATTAATTCAGAAGAAAATTTGAAAATCTTGTCCTCTGTTACACCTGAGATTTGCAAAATAAGTTAAATAATGTCACTTTTCCATTAAACTTTTTTGTTTTGTCTTGGAAAATATTGTTTATTGTTCACAAATACATGCTACTTATGTTAATATATAATGGATTTATTATTAAATTACAATGAACCCAAATTTAAATATTATTAAAATTTCTCAGTTTTGATCTCTAACATGGAAAATATAGATAGATATAATCCATATAACAAAATTCCTTAGGGTTGATGCTAACATTTAAGAAAGCAAAGGGGCATGACATGCACAAATTTGAGAAATGCTGTTCTGGATCTTATCTCAGACATGCAGGTGCTATCTTTCTGCCACTCTGAATATAGGCTCCATGAGGACAGATATATGGTTTATTTTGTAACTGGAATCATGTCTAGCACATAACAGACAATAAATACTTATTGAATGAATGAATGATATAATACTCCAGTAAACAACTCCACCCTTAGCAAACACCTCTGAACCCCTTAGGAAGCTTCTCTTTCCTCCTGTCTAGAAGCTGAACATCCTCTGCGGGGGGTTCTCTGCATTTCCCATGAAAATTGTTTTTCAGTTGTTAGATGGTAACACCTTACTCTGGCTAGAACTTTGGCTAGACAAAAACTTTACCAGTTGCAGCTTCAAAACAAAGACAACAATGAACACAAAACCAGTATCCTCAGTAGAATCGTAAGAAGTATGGTGCTCCTTTTCAGGAACATTGATGAGGACTTACGGAATTTTCAGTCTATTTAATGAAGATTGTGCCGTATCAGGATAAGCCTATGGGATATTGTGTTTCAGTAGAAGACTAAATGTCTGGACCTCAGCTCTCCGGCTAAATGCTGGACCATCACATTACTTTATGGATTAGGCTTCAATATTCTGGCTTTTATAAAGGGCTGATTTAAGAAATAGCTATCTGATTGTAACTGATTATTCTTTTGAAAATTATCCCATGCAATTTTTAATCCTTGTACACCTTACAGCATGCAGCTCTCAACTCATTAGGACTGTAGTATTAACCATTTCAGGAGGTGAATGCTGTGGCCATGGCTGAAATTATCTGACAATAAAAAGGGTTTCCTTTAGCTTTGGACAAAAAAGAAAAAAGAACACTCTGGAAACCTGTTTTAGAGCCTCTAACTCAAATCAAGGATAAAATGTGTTTTAAATTTTTATTATGAATGTTTTAAAACGTCAACAAATGTAGACAGAACCATATAAGGAATACACACAGCACCATACTTACATGTAATAATATTTCAACACATTTATTAAGTGCCTACTGTATGCCAATCACTGCTACAGTTATGGGGATATATTATGGGAAATAAAACAGGCAATATTCAATGCACCATGGAACTCTATGGAGAAGACAGTTAAGAAAAATAGATTAAAAATATATGAGGATTTTGTCATGATAAAAGTTATCAGAAAG
The DNA here is from genome assembly GCF_015220235.1 of Choloepus didactylus. Classification (NCBI taxonomy): domain Eukaryota; kingdom Metazoa; phylum Chordata; class Mammalia; order Pilosa; family Megalonychidae; genus Choloepus; species Choloepus didactylus. Next base: position 52,819,460 of record NC_051326.1, read on the forward strand.
TAATGAAACTGAGAATGGTGAATGAAAGTGGGGGTGGAAATTTTCTTTGGGGTGTTCACAGAAGGGGTCATTAACAGGTAATATCCGACTAAAGAATTGAGAGATGGGGGTGAGTACTTTAGGCAGAGAGAAGAGTAAAATCCCCGAGTGGAAAATGTGCCTGTTGGAAGAGGGAGGAACCAGTGTGGCTGATGGAAAGAGCATCAGGGAAAAGAACACAAAGAGAAATTAAAAACAAAAACAAAAACAAACAAAAAAACGTATTGAGGAAGGCCTTGTGGCGTTTGTTAAGACTTTGATTTTCGATGAAAATATAAGAAGTCATTGGCTGGTTTTGCACGGAAGAATGCCAAGGTCTGATTTATAATTTAACAGGATAATTTTGACAGCTGTGTTGATAATACGCTGAAGGGGGACAGTAATAGAAAAATAGAAAACAGTAATTGCTATTGTAGTAATTAAAGTGAAAGTGCATGGTGACTTGGAATGAGATGGTAACAATGAGGGTAAGCAGAAGAAGAATATGAATATATTTTGAGGTAGATGTGGGAAAGTCTGTGAAAGCAGCAGGTTTGGGAAAGAAAGCCAGATGATTAGTTTGGTCATATTAAATAGGAAATAGATTTATTAAAAAAAGTTGAGGAGTTATAACAAATCAATCAAGCAAAAGGTTAATATTGTAAAAGATCAATAAAAGTGCCATGTTCTGGAAAAACTGATTTTAAAAAGCAGGGGAGAAACGAGAGGCGCAGGTCTGGGGCCGGCGGCAGCGTAGCCCGTAGCCTCTCCCTGTCCGGGCTCTCAGTCGGCGAACCCGCCTCCAGAAGCTGGGCGGGTGTCAACGCCGAGTCCATGATCACTGAGGCGGCTTCCTCGGCCTTGGTCGTCAGGGCCTCAGGCCTGACCGCGGCCTCTGGCTCCTACCAAGTCTTCTGCAAGGGACTCTCCCGCACTCTGCTTGCCTTCTTCGACTTGGCCTGGCAGCTGCGCATGAACTTCCCATACTTCTACGTCGCGGACTCCGTGATCCTCAACATCCGCTTGCAGGTACACTTTTAGAGCCCTGATTAAATTGCAGGCGTGATGGCGGACCCACCCGAGGCCTCACAGCTAACTGGAGCTACTCCCAGTTACCCCCGGGAAGCCCTGTGGTCTCGCGATATTCCCAGGCGGCTTTGCTCTCCTGATGGTCGCGGATTGCTTGCTGGGAGGAGAAAGGAGTTATGCGATTCCGGAAGAAGAGAATTTAAATTAAGACCCACGGAAATATTTAAGAAGACGAGCAACCTTAAAATAGAAACAGGAGAAATTTAAGGATGTGACAAAGGGCAGAGGATGCATTATAAAAACGGAAGGCTGCTAAACTTTTTAGAAAAAAATTTTTTATGTGTGCAAGAAACTCATGGTCCAAACCATAAGGAAACCAGTACACTTCAGGAATTTTGGATTGTTTTGTAAGTAATACAGTGAATGAGGAAGAAGAGGAAGAGATTAAGGATACGATGTGGTAGCATTACATTTCTTCATCCCACAAGAGTAAATATCAACAATCAAACTTCAGGTGAAAAACAAACCTGTACCGGAGAGGCATTCTCTAAATACCAAGCAAAGTAAAATGCTGCGGGATATCTAACAATGGTGGTACTGCAAGAAAGTGAACTCTATTTCATTGTCCCTATGAATAAGGTTGTTTCAAGGACTATGTCAAGACCTTGGAACCTGAGAGAAGGGCATGCAGTCATAGTACAAAGTTTGGCTGTTCAGTGAATCATATTTAATCATAATAATGTAAGTGCTGTTTATGTTTTTATCTTTTAAGGGACTACTTAATTATGTTTACAAAGTAGAATGCAAATGTTATCAGCTTGATAATGTAAAAGGTTAGGGTTTGCAAGTGGAGATATTAATGGGGGAGGAGAAAGTAAATGGAATGATAGTGGTCTCCTTATGAAGTGGGAAGTTAAGACGTACTGTTTGTTGTTGAAGGAAGACATGTTATATTACTTAAACGGTAGCCACAAAGTCTGAAGTGGTATATAGCTTTATTAAAGAGAGAGGAGGGTAGGAGAAAATAGCATGAAATCAGCTGGAAATGCCTAAAGATGGAGAGTTCAGTTGGGATGTCTCAAAAAGAAAAATTGTTAATAGTACTTCATGCATTTGAATGTACAAATAGATTTTTAGTTTTCAAAGAGTTCCGAGGTTACTTAATTATGTGTAGATTTAAAACATGAAGAAAGCAAAACTGAGACGATTGTGAACTCCAGAAGTTAAAAGTTGTTAATGAACAACACTGCAGACCTCAACTGTGGATAAAACTAGTCATATAAAATTGGCCATTATTTTGTAAACACTGAATATTGATTTAACAAGAAATGATTATATAACATTGGGGAAAAGGAGAGGGGGTTACATTATTTTGTAAACACTGAATATTGATTTAACAAGAAATGATTATATAACATTGGGGGAAAAGGAGAGGGGTGAGGTGTATATGTAATTAGGGAGAGTCAGTCAAAACCTAATATAAAAAACCATCCAGAAAAGGACTATAGACATGGTATTTAGAAAAATGGAGGTAACTACAATAAGAAATAGCCAAGATAAATGTGGTTGTCTTTGGAGAAAGGAAATCAGAGGTAGACAGAAAAAGCAGAGCAAAGCTGTATTTCACTACCAGTCTAATGGTATTGTTTGATTTTTTTTTAACTACTTATATGTATTTCTTTGAGTAAAGTTAATTTAAATAAATTTCGTTTTTTAAAATTCTCCAGATGATTAAAAGTATACACCACTAGTTAAGATCCACCTAAAAGTAGAATGGGATTGAAGTTTTAAATTAGGCAGTTCTCTGTTAAAATACAAACTAGTTTCCTGGCCTTAAGTAAGTCTATTTATCCACCTAATCTTTGGTTTCTTAAACTGTTAAATGAGAGTAAAAATACCCACCTTGAAAGGTCAGTTTGAGATTTATAAATGTCTGTCTTAGTGCTGGATATATACACATAAGCATTATATGTTGTAACAGAATATAACATTAAGATGTGAATAAAACTTAAAACAGAAAAAAAAAAAAAAAAAAAGCAGGGGAAGCACAGATTACTATTAACAGAAATCCAAAAGCAAACATCACGAAAGTTCCCACCAACATTAAAATGGTAATAAAAATATTATGAAAAACTTTATGTGCATAATTTGAAAATATATGTAGTTTAGCATATAGCAGACAAAATCAAATCATACCCAAGAAGAAATAAATAAGATTAAAAGTTCTATATTACAAATATTTTGTCCCATTATGTAGGTTGTCATTTTACTTACATGATAAAGTCCTAGGAGATACAAACATTTTTAATTTTGATAAGGTCCAATTTATCTATTTTTTCTTTTGTTGCTTGTGTTTTGGGTGTAAAGTCGAAGAAACTATTGCATAACACAATGTTCTGGAAATGCTTTTCTTCTAGGAGTTTGATAGTTCTAGCTCTTTCATTTAGTTATTTGATCTATTTTGAGTTGACTTTTTTATGTGGTGTGAGGTAGGGGAACTCATTCTTCTCTTTGCAAATGGAGAACCAATTTTCCCTGAACCATTTGTTGAAGAGACAATTCTTTCCCAAGTGAGTGGTCTTCATCCCCTTTTCAAAAATCAGGTGGCCATAAACGTGAGGGTTGATTTCTAGGCTCTCAATCCGATTCTAGTGGTCTATATGTCTGTCCCTATGCTGTGGCTTTGTCATAAGTTTAAGATTGGAAAGTGTGAGTCCTTTAACTTCATTTTTCTTTTTCAAGAGGGCTTTAGCTATTCGAGACCCCTTATCCTTCCATATAAATTTGATGATTCACTTAGATTTTTGCTAAGAAGTTTATTGGAATTTTGAATGGGATTGCATTGCATCTATAAATTGCTTTTGGTAGGATTGACAAAATCATATTTATTCTTCAAATCCATGAACAGGTAATGTCCTTTCATTTATTAGGTCTACTTTGATTTCTTGTAGCAATGTTTTGTGCTTTTATCCATAGAAGTCCTTCACACCCTTCATTAGTTATTCCTGGATATTTGATACTTTAATTGCTATTGTGAATGGAAATTTTTTTCTTGATTTCTTCTTCTGGTTGTTCATTGCTTGTGTATAGAAATACTACTAATTTTGGGTTGTTGATCTGTACCCTGACACTTTGCTGAATTCTTTTCTTAGCTCTAGGAGCACTGTTACAGATTTTCAAGAATTTTCTGTATATAGAATCATATCATCTGTAAATAGGAGAGGTTTACTTTTTCCTTTCCAATTTGGATACCTTTTATTTCTTTTTCTAGTTTATTTCCTCTGGCAAGAAACTCCGGTACAATATTGAATAAGAGTGGTGACAGTGGGCATACTTGTCTTGTTCCTGATCTTATAGAGAAAGCTTTTAGTATTTCACCATTAAGTAGGATATTAGCTGTGGGCTTATCATATATGCCCTTTATCATGTTGAAGAAGTTTAATTCTATTCCTAGTGTTCTAAGTGTTTTTTTTTTTTTTTTAATCAAGAATGGGTGCTGGATTTTGTCAAATACCTTTTCTGCATCAATTGAGATTATCATATCCCTCCCCCCCTTCTCTCTGATAAGGTGTTGTATTACATTAATTGATTTTTGATTTTTATGTTGAACCACCTTGTATAATGGATAAATCCCATTTGACCATAGGGTGTGATTCTTTTAATATACTGCTAGATTTGGTTTGCCTATATTTTACTGAGGATTTTTGCATTTATATTCATAAGAATTATTGCTCTGTCATTTTTCTTTCTTGTGGTGTCTTTATTTAGCTTTAGAATGAGGGTGATGCTTTGCCTTGTAGAATGAGTTAGGGAGTGTTCCCTCCTTTTCAATTTTTTGGAAGAGTTTGAACAGAATTGGAGTTAAGTCTTCTTGGAATGTTTGGTAGAATTACCCTGGTTCTGGGCTTTTCTTTTTTTAGGAGGTCTTTGTTGACTGATTCAATCTCTTTACTAGTAATTGGTTTGTTACAAGCTACTATTTCTTCATATGTAGATGCAGGTAGTTTGTTTCTAAGAACGTGTTCATTTCATCTAGGTTATCTAGTTTATTAGTGTCCTCTTATTCATTTTTATTTCAGCAGGTTCAGTAGTAACATACCCCTTTTCATTTCTGATTTTAATTATTTGTGTCCTCTCTCTTCTTTTCGTTGTCATTCCAGCTAATGGTTTGTCAGATTTATTGATATTTTCAAAGAACCAACTTTTGGTTTTGTTGTTTCTCCCTATTTTTTTTATTCTCTATTTCATTTATCTCTGCTCTAGACTTTCTTATTTCTCTCTTTCTGCTCACTTTGGGTTTAGTTTGCTATTCCTTTTGTAGTTATTCTAGTTTTGGGGTTAAGTCTCTGCTTTGAAATGTTTCTTTTATTAATGTAAGCATTTAGAGCTATAAATTTCCCTCTCAGCACCGCATTCACCGCATCCCATTAGTTTTGACATGTTCTATTTTCATTAAATTTGCATCAAGCTGTTCTCTAATTTTCCTTCTGATTTAAGTATATGTGTTTGATTTCCACATATTTGTGAATTTTCCTTTTCTCCCTCTGTTACTGACTTCTAGCTTCATTCCCTTGTGGTCAGAGAATATACACTGTATGATTTCAATATTTTTTAATTTATTGAGACTTCATTTGTGACCCAATATATGGTCTATCCTGGAGAATGGTCCATGTGCATTCTAGAAGAATGTGTATTCTGCTTCTGTTGGTTGAAGTGTACTATATATGCTTGTTAGGTTTTGTCGGTTTACAGTGTCATTCAAGGCTTGTACTTCCTATTGATCTGACCAGATGTGCTATCTATTATTGAGCTTGATGTGCTAAGGCCTCCTACTATTAATGTAGAACCAACAATTTCTCCCTTCAAATCTGTCAGTATTTCCTTCATAAATTTTGGGGCTCTGCTGTTAGGTGCATATATATTTATAATTGTTGCATCTTCCAGTTGAATTGTCCCCTTTATCAATATATAACGAACATCTTTGTCCCTCATAACTCTTTTTAACTTAAAGTCTATTTTATCCAATATTAATATAGCCATTCCAGATCTCTTTTGATTACTATTTGCCTGTTGTATTTTTCTCCACCCTTTCATCCTCAACCCATGTGCATTTTCAATTTAAGGTGAATATACTGAAGACAGCATATAATAGGGCCATGCTTTTTAATCCATTCTGCCAATCTCTGCTTTTTGACTGGAAAACTTAATACATTTACATTTAAAGTCATTACAGATAATAGAGGACTTACTTCTACCATTTTGCTATTTAACCTTTTTAAGTCTCATACCATTTTTATCTCTCACTTCTGTTAATGCCTATTTTTATATTTATTTGATTTTTGGTTTGTACCATATTGAGTCCATTTTCATTTCTGTCTGGATATATTTTCATCTACTTTCCTTGTAGTTAACATGGGTTTAAAACTTAACATCCTAAATATATAACAGTCAGATTTTTGATACAAAGTTAACTTCAGTAGCATTCACATTTACATCTCCTATACCTCTCTGCCCCCACCACCATTTTTTTGTTGTAATTGTTACCACTTGTATCTTTGCACTTCATGTGTCCAAAAACATAGATTTATCATTATTTTTTATGCATTTGCATTTTAGCACCCGTAGAAAGTAAGATGTGGTGTTACATATCAAACAGTACACTATAAGAATATTGACATTTATAATTACCAAATGCTTATTACCTTTACCACAGGTCTATATTTCTTTATGCCTTTTTGCAGTACTGTCTCGTTTCCTATCCTTTCAGTCTGAAGCACTCCTTTTAGCATCGCTTATAAGACACATATAGTAGTGATGACCTTCCTCAGCTTTGATTTATATGAGATTGTCTTACTCTCTTCCTCATTTTTGAAAGCAAATGTCATCGAATATAAAATTCTTGGCTGGTAGCTGTTTTCTTTCAGCTCTTTAAGGTATTTCCTACCACAGCCTCCATGCTTTCTGCTGAGAAATTGACTCTCAATCTAACTAGGACCTCCTTGTCCATAACATGTTGCTTTTCTTTTGTACCTTTTAGAACTCTCCCCTTGTCCTTTTCATTCAGTTGTGTGATCAATATATGACAGAGTGTATTTTCTTCATATTTATCATATTTGGTGTTCTCTGGACTACTTGGATATGCATATTCATGGTTTTTGCTAAATTTGGGAAGTTCCCTATCATTATTCCTTTGAATTTTCCTTCTGCCTCATTCTCTTTTTTTCTCCTTTTGGGACTCCCCAAATATGTATATTGTTGTGCTTGCTGCTGTCCCAGAGGTATCTTAGGCTACTTTTGCTTTTAATAATTCTCTTTTTTTTTTTTTTCTGCTTATCAACCTGACTCATTTCAAGTTCACAGATTCTTTCTCCTGCCGGGTCCATCTGCTTTGATACTCTTCTGGGAATTTTTCATTGCAGTTATTGTTGTCTTCAACACCAGTAGTTCTGCTTGGTTCTTTTGTAAAATTTCTATATCTTTACAAAGACTTTTTTTTGCTCATTCATTGTTTTTCTAATATCCTTTCATTATTTCTGTATACTTTCTTTTATCTCCTTGAGCATTTTAAGGATCAGTTTTTTAAATGCCTTGTTCAATATGTCCACATTCTTCTCTTCTTGAATGATGTTTTCTGAATTTCTTTCCTCTTCCTTTGGATGGGCCATCATTTCCTGTTTCTTTGTTTCTCTTGTACTCTTTTATTTCACACTGTGCATTGTAATATATTAAAATGTCAACCCTGGGATTTATTACCTGAAATGTCTGTTTCTTGATTTTGTGCACAGCTGGTGGTAAAAAAGAGACTTTCTTTTGCTTCAGCCCTCCTAAGGTGAATGTTGTGTGCATGCAGGGTTTCCCCTCTTTCTGGGCCTCTGTCTTATCCTGGGCTTTAGCTTGTTAGTTGTTTTGGAGTTCCCTTGTTTCATTGTCCCCTCTGTTTCCCAGGAGACAGACCTGCCTCTCCCAGGTGTTTCAGCCAGAACTTTGCCCCATACTCTCCATCTCCATAGTTTTTTACTCTCCTTTCATTGTCTCAAGCTGCTTTTCCTGGAGAGCATATTCTGGGAGGATGGAGTCCCTGGAGAGGACTTTCCCAAGTCAGTCTTTCTCAGTCAAAACAGTCCCAGTGTCCCACAAAAAAGCATGCAGACTGGTCCTAGAGAACCCCTGGGAGGGGTTGAGGCAAGGCCCCAAGAACTTCTCAAGTAGATCCTCAGAGCCGAACCTTACTGGCCTGCCCAGCTAACTGTGCACCGCAGCCCTGAGAAAGCATCGCATCTTTAAGTCTCCACCCCTGTTTCCACAACCCCATCCATGGAGAGTTGAAATAATGACTGCCTCAGAGCCAGGCCCCCACTATTCCCAATTAGCAAGCAAAAGCTGTGATCAGCTGTGTCCACCCCTGTTCTTAGGGTAGAGAATTTTTATGTCCCTTTCTCTCATCTGCATGTTAGCAAGAGGCTGGTCCTCTCTGACAACTGCTGTCAGAGTGGGGAATGGGCACTGGTAGGTGCCAGTACCTGCCACATGGAGAGAGCAATTTACTGTTCTTTAAAGTAATTTTTCAGCATCTTCTTTCTGTTCTTCCCTAGATGTGATACAGTGTTCTTCTGGCCTCCAGATTTTCAAAATTTTTGTTTCAGACTGTTCCTGTCTGTTTAATAGTTGCTTTTGGTGGAAGGACTGAGTCCTGGTGCTCCCTACCACATCTTCCTAAAATCTAGGTCCCTGTCTAATTTTTATTGTTCTTATTTTCCCCTTGAAAGACATGATGCTGTATCAGCAAGACCAGACAATTATCAGAAGAGATTTACAGATACTCTTTAACAGTTATGTTGAGGTTACACATTTTCTGTTCCACACGACCTTTAGAAAAGGGGTAGGCAAACAAAGTCACAAAGACTAAATTTGGTATGAACCTTGTTTTTTATGTAAATATAATTCCATTGGAACACAGTTACAACCATTTTTTATGTATTTTTCTTAGCTGCAACACCAGATTTGAGTAGTTGCAACAAATAACATATGACCCAAGAAGCATAAAGTATTTATGTTTGTCGCTTTATGAGAAAAAAAATTGCTGACCCCCAGTCTAGAACATTAGAGACATGCAACTTTCCCCCAGATCATATGGACTAATTGGATTTAATTTATACTCCATACTGTGTATCCATTAGTGTCTTCCAGAGAAACAGCACCACAAGATGTTTGTGTGTGTGTGGCGGTGGTGGTGGGGGTGTCTATACGGAGATTTATAATAAAAGTTTGCTCACATGGTTGTGGGAGCTGGCCAGTTCTGACTCCATGGGGCAAGGTAGAGCATGAAGGCTCTGGTTTCAGTCTGGAAACTCAAGAGGAATGGAGAGTACAGCCTTGAGGCAGAGCTCCTTCTTCTTCCCGGATCCCTCAGTTCTCTGCATTTAAGGTTTCTATCTGATTAAAGCTCATCCCTATTCTCAAAGGTAATCTCCTTCGTTGAAGGTTAACTGATTACAGGTGCCAAACCCATTTATAAAATATCTCTAGAGCATCATCAAAGCCAGTGTTTGACCCAAAATGGGACACCATAAACTAGCCAAGTTGACACAAAAAATCAACCATCACATGCTGTCTTCCTGCTTGTTTCATGAATAAATTTGGCTTAACAAACTGGGTTGTAAACTCTTTATTTATATATTAAAGATCTAATGTGTGCTGACTGATTCTTTTGGTATAGTAATCTCTGACTAAATAACCTTTGCTTGTTGTTATTTGGGTGTCCTTCATTTATATACTATTAGACAGAGCACAGGTATACATTTGCACATATATAGTTACGTAAGACCTAGAGGTCTGGAGTGAAAGACAAGGGGTATACTTTTGAGATCAGGAAGAAAATCTTGATGGTATTAGCACTACATGACTCATTAAAGAAAACTCAAAATTTCTAAATAGTTTTTTATATTTTTGTTTTTGATTTTGTCCTCTTTTTACCAGAATTTGGAAATCATGTGGTCAGGATTTGTTTCATTTATCACCATGATCCCAGAGTCAGGAATGTGTGTGCTCAATAAATGATTGCTGGATAGGTAGTGTTCTAGTTTGCTAATGCTGCAGAATGCAAAACACCAGAGATGGATAGGCTTTTATAAAATGGGGGTTTATTTCACTACACAGTTACAGTCTTAAGGCCATAAAGTGTCCAAGGTAACACATCAGTAATCGGGTACCTTCACTGGAGGATGGCCAATGGGGTCCAGAAAACTTCTGTTAGCTGGGAAGGCATGTGGCTGGCGTCTGCTCCCAAGTTCTGGTTTCAAAATGGCTTTCTCCCAGGACGTTCCTCTCTAGCAAGCTTGCTCCTCTTCAAAATGTCACTCACAGCTGCACTCCATCCAGTCTCTTTGAGTCAGCATGTTTTATATGGCTCCACTGATCAAGGCCCACCCTGAATGGGTGGGGCCATGCCTCCATGGAAATATCCCATCAGTTATCATCTACAGTTGGGTGGGGTGCATCTCCATGCAAACAACCTAATCCAAACATTCCAACTTAATCCCCACTATTATGTCTGCCCCACAAGATTGCATCAAAGAACATGGCTTTTTCTGGGGGACATAATACATTCAAACTGGCACAGGTAGGTAGGTAGGTAGATAAATAGATAGATAGATAGATACTGGATAGATAGGTGAATAGGTAATGGAGGAATTCTTTATTTGCAACCACAATTTCTCTAATTTCTCCTAAGACAAGTCTTGCTGGTATATCTAAAGTGGCTAAATATTAAATAAAAACAAGAAATTAAAATTCTACTTTAGTAAACATCTTTTCTCCAAGGCAAGCTACATACAAAGAATAAAACAAAACGAAACCTTGAATGTCATTAGAAATGTGTTATGCCAGCAAACCCCTAAAAGGCTTGTGCTGTGCACTTCGTTCAACTTTGTAACATCTGCATAATAATGAAGCTGAATTCCTGTGATCCATCTGAACTCAACAAATTCACTCCAATGCCTCCAGAGAATTTCTGTTCCATAAATATGCAATTACAAGATCATTTCTTCAGCAAGGTCATTATAAAACTAGTAGGTTCTCCAGATAGGACAGACTAATTTGCTAAGAGGCGAAGGAGGTTAGAATGTGGTTTTCATAATATCAAGAGATGTTCCTTGTTTTCTTTTGGTTTGTCAAATGCTTTTTTTTCCAACAAATATTTTCTTTACAATTTCTCAAGAGAAAATATCCTATCAGTTTATTGTAAACTATTTTTTTTTTCCAAATTCCCAGGCATCTAGACTTTGGCAATAGATGTCACATTGTATTTCATGTAGGATATTCACTGTAGTAATGATGTGCATTTATATAGTATTTAATATTGATGCCTACAATCCTGTTTACAGGTGGTCACTACCCCACACTTCTGAGGACATGGATTTCACCTTTAAAAATGAAGGTCACAGGATGCAAGAGTATCCAGTGAGTTACTCTGGGTCAGACTTAAAGTCAGAAGAGAATGTATGTGCATTCCACGAGAGGGCACCATGCGCAGGTTCCTTCTCCAAAACCATAGTCTCACACACCCAGTTACCTCAGCATCCTCAAGGTCATACAAAGATTCTAGCTTCTTAAATCTTACATTGCCCCAGGATTTCCAGCAGTATCTTTTGCTGAAGTACTTAACATGAAGTGGAAAAAAATGGTTGTTTCCAACAATACACATTATTATTTGGATATTACTTCTCATATTTTGGATGGGAATGGAAGAAAGGTTAACAAGGATTTTATACTCCTGTTAGCCTGTCTTGAAAGGGCAATATTTATCTCCACAATAATTCAGAAAGTAAAGGTAGTGCGTACACCAAATGTTAAATATAAACCTGTGTGACATTTGAGAGTCAATAAAGAATAGACTATCCAGACTGTTGAATGGTATCTGGACTCTATTTTCTGTTTTCTTACAGGAAGAGGATATAGAAGCCAATGATTTTGGAATATATGGTCACTTAGGCATTCTCATCTTGAGAGTTAGCTGTGTACATGCACTCTGTTTATAAGATGATTTACTAAATAAATGAATATGTACATTTTTAGTTGCAACCAACAGAAACCAATTTTTCTTTAACAATGATAAAAATGAAAACAATTATTAAAAGATTATGGAAGAGGTCATGGAAGTGAAGGAAATGCTGAGAAACTAGATCTTGGCAAATACAGAAACCAGCTGACTCCAACTCTCTGGTTAGCAGAAAATAACAGAAACACTCACTAGAGGTCTTCTCCAGGATTGATGAACTCTAAGTGTGTCTCTTTTACCACTCTACTCAAGTTCCAAAGTCCTTGAAAATAGCATGTGATTGGGTAATTTGAATCATACATCAACTCCTTCGTGGGCGGCACTATTATGAAACTTGACTTACAGGGCCACCAAAATGCTTGCAAAAGAGAAGAGGTAGATTTCCAGAGATTAATTCAGGGTTTTTTTACCAAATGAAGGAGGAAGAGGTAATGGGAAGACCAAAACAACGGGTAATTTTCTGCTAAAGAATTTTGAAAGGAGGCAAAATCTTTCTTCACTATTTAAGTAAACAATTTCACTTTCCTTAGCTTTAGTGCCTACCAGAATTTATATTGTTCTTTATACCACTGAATTGCATTCAATTGCCATTTAAATATGATTTTTGACCAAAAAAAATATATAGAATACCTTTATTCATTGGCTTGGAAAGTGGGTGGCAATTAGGTTAAGTAAATAGCATCAGGTAGACCATATGTAGTATTTATGCAGCAAATGAAAAGTGAACCATATGCACTAATTTCAAAACACTGCTAAGTTAAATGCATTTTTGATGAACATAGACAGTATTGGAATTTTTAATATCACAGAATCAATCTGTTAATGTCAATTATTGAAAGGTACCATAGACCCAGGACATAAATGTTGTCTTTAGAGATGTATCTTTTAAATAAAGCATGTAGGCAGATGAGTTGTTTGAATGCCTCTGTTAGTTGATGTGTAAGGTGCAGCAGCATGTTATTTCAGAAAAAATCATCACTGAAGGATTACATAAACCTGCAATTGCATGCTTCCTCAGCTGTTTTCCGTCCAAATGAACTTAGACAAATAATTTAACTGGTCTGAGCCTGACAGAGGGAAAGCTTTGGGGAGATTGGAAGGGTAGGGGATCGAGAGTAGGTGAGAAGATGGCAACTGTAGAATAGTCAAGCTAGAAGTTACACAAAAGAGATAATTTAATCAAAGATCCTTGTGTTATAGATAAGAAAACCGAGAAGCAGAGACTGAAGGTCTTCAAGATCATATAAAATGTTTGGGGTGCTTTTCTACTAAGAGTCCTGTGGGATAGGGCAGACTATGAATTTCCAAAGGAGATGACATTGCATGGAGGAAGATTGATGCTATAGGAGAAGAAATTCGGGAAAAAAAAAAGTGAGTTAGTAAGCTTGTATTCATGAAAAAAATCTTCAAGATGTTGCTCTTATTTGGATGCAAAATTCCAATTTGAATAATTCTGCCTTTGTGACTTGCTGTTGTTTTAGGTAACAGCTAGAAGAATCTAGTTGGCTGGAGAGCACAGCCTTCTGGTTTTAGTGAGGGTAGGAGTATGTTTTGCACAAATTGTGAAATGAAGAATGAAGAGAACAAGAAAAATTTTCCCATAATGGACTTTATTTGCATATATATATATAAATTTATAAACACAAGCATAATCAAAACCAATTTAATTAGGTAAAGTATTTAATCCTGAAGTCTCTATTTCAAGCTAGAATATTTATTTACTTGTTACTCTTGACAGTTATCTTCCAACTCTAAAGTATACTTCCTTTGAGGATCATAACAATCTTTACAAATGTTAATTAAATAAATTTCAAAATCATCTGCAGTGAGATGTTATCCATTTTGCCACAGGTGGGAATGGAGGAAAAGTTTAAAGAGATAGGTATTTTAAAGATGGAATCCTAGCTGAGTTGAGAATCCGTAATTACCTCTGCAGACTTTAACTCCTTTTCCCTGCCCAGGCCAAAACCCAAAACCTGAAAATGAATGTGCATATTGCCTTCATCCCACTTTATCCAGCCTCTGTCTATTATAGGATTTCTGGATGCAAATGTGATCTTTCTGCATGCCTTGAACTTGCTTCATTTAAAATGAACCAACAAAAAGTTAAACTGTTTCCTTCCTTCCAAACTCCCTCATTGGCCTTAGTGCCAGCTCATTTCAATCTTGTTGACTAATGCATTTCCTCTAGTTTTCTGAAAAAATAAATAGAATGAAAAGAAAGACAATATCTACCTGACATGTTACTAGCCATCACCTTGATATTATGACTACATAGTAGAGAAAACGAATGAAATTCTCTCACCTGAAAATTCATCAATCATTCCTTGACCTGATACCTTTGACCCTTGTGCAGTGGAAAGAGTGGAATGAAAATCCGACCTGGGTTCAAGTCTTAGACCTAGGGTTCCTTGGTTATAAATTCGTAAGCAAGTCTGAGCTTTAGTAATTTCATCTGCAAATAGGAGTTATGATTATATTAACCTCAAACGATTGTTGTGAATATCAAATATATGAAAGACTTTTCTGATCTAGTTGTCATGCTAACAAACAAATTATCATGATAAACAGCTAAGGAACAGGGGTATTTTTCTTGATAATATGGATCAGACTTTATTGGATGTGGAAACACCAATAAAATTTAGCAACTAAGATAATGGCTCAGTGTTTTTATTTAGCATAATTTATATTTCTTTTTATGAGGTTTTCCAAAAAAAGTCTCAAAACGATATTACTATTATATCAGACTGAATAACTCATTCTGAAATAATTACTCAAACAATTGAATTGACCACATTTGCCTCTAGAGAAAATGAATTTAATGCTAATGGCTATTTGTAAACAAAACAGTTCCTTATATGTGTGGGTGCGCACACAATTTGACATTATGGTAAAGGAAAATAAGGACATGTAGCAGAAAAGAATAGGTAGAATAGAGAAACACTGGGTTCAAGCCAAAACCTTTTGGCCCTGGCATTTGGGGTATATGAGTTTCGGTAAGATTTTATCTGACATTAATTCTTCACGACCTCTACATACAAGAATAATATACTGACAAAAAGATGGCACAGTCAAACTGGCTAAATAAGAGGGAGCTTATACTAGTTACAGTGAGGAAGCTTCACAATGCATGACAGCACCAGATGCTCACAATTAAGGTCAACATATCCCCTGGTGACCTTAGAGTCATCTGCAACTACTTCCATCTCTGACATCCTCACCAAAGCAATATTAGCTAAGATGAAATCCTATAAAATTTCTTATTACAGACACATAGTACTCTACTAAAAAAAAAAAAAAAAAAAAAAAAAAAATTCTGAGTGGATGGCAGCCAGAGAGCTGTTTCTCTGCCACTTTGTGAAACTTGCCTCAAGGATAGATAATTTCTTAACCATCATCTGAGATATTTCCCGGGAAAACAATCTTGACCACCATTTAATCCAAAACTCTAACGTTCAGTTCCACAGACTTCTAATTCAGACCAGGAAAGCTAAGTGAAGCTTGTAGTCATAGAGATACGTAACAGCAAAACCTGACCAGAGGGCAAAATTCCCGTTTCCAATTTCAATTCTGTTTCCAGCACTCCTGACTGCCTAGGTACACCTACAAAATGGAGTTACCTCAAGCATACCTATCCAATGCAGCCTTCCCTTCCTTGAGCCTCCTGTCTTGTTTTCCAGTGACTCATATGTTAATTCTACATAAAAAATAAATACTAAAAAAGCAATGGTATCTCAATGGTGCCTTGTGAAGATCTTATTATGGACAGTCAAGTGCGGCAAGGAGAGACCCAGCAGATGCTTGAAAGAAAGTTTATTAAACTCAAAGGCTCACAGCACACCTCACAGGGCCATGAGGGGGACACGTCAGGCACCTGTGTCTCAGCCATGCAGGTGGGGAGCATAAGAAGAGCCTGTGGACCAGGACACTGTGCCTTCTATAGTGTCATGGAGGTGGGCCCTTAGCCATTGGTTCAGGTATACAACCGAGCAGTGTTCAGTTGAATTTGGTACCCCTGAGAAACCAGGCAAGGCTGGGACTAGTGGGACAGGGAGTGTGGGGATGGATCATCTGACAGGGACAGCTTTAGGAATTCACTATATTCGGGAAGGACACTAGTAACCCGTGAGTGTATGGGAATGAGATCCAGGTTGGGTGAGGAATCATTGACCAACTGTGGACTCTGTTCTTTTTTCTCTTATTACAAATGGTATATTTATTATTTTTGCATAAAAATTTGCCTCTCTTGAATATGTAAACATTCTTTGTCAAATGTGTTCAACGAGACTACTGTATGTTATAAATACCTTTCATTTTGGAATCACATTTTTTTAACTTTTTATTTTGAAATAATTTTAAACTTACAGAACATTTGCAAAAATAATATGAATATCTCATGGAAAACTCCATCATACTCCCAACCCACCAGATACCAGAGCCACCAAGTTTAACATTTTGCCACCTTTGCCATATCATTCTTTCTGTATATCAGCTATCTATCTGTATCTATCTAGCTACTAGCAATCTTTCTATCTCTGTATCTCTCTATCTTCTGAACATTTGAGAACATGTTGCACACATCATACTCCTTGAACACATAATACTTCCATGTACATTTCTTACAAACAAGGATATTCATTTATGTATTCACCGTTAAGAGCAGTCATCAAGGTCAAGAAATTTAATGTTCATATACAGATTACATTCTATATTCTAATTTTTATGTCTCACTAATATCCTTTTGAAACTTTTCTTCTCCATTCTTGGATCCCATCCAATATAGTACATTGCAATATAATACATTGCATTTGTTGCATTATCTCTTTTTCTTTCTTTCCATTCTTCTATTGTGGAAACACATATGCAACATCATCTTCCCTTCTCAAACCCTCACGAGCACACCATTTAGTATGATTAATCACACTGACAATGTTGCAGTACCCTTACCACTATCCATTACTAGAAATTTCCCATGACCACCAGCTGAAAACCTACTCATTTTGCCTTAATTCTTCATTGCCCTTGCCCTCCACCCCTGGTAATCTGCACTCTACTTTCTGTCTCTAAGAGATTGCATATTCTCTGATACTTTCTTTGTGGTAAACATGGGCTTAAATTTGACATCTTAAAACTATAAAAATCTCATTTGCTTTGATACCAACTAAACTTAAATAGTATGCATGCACTATGTTTCTATACCCCTCCTTCCCTCCACGTTTATCCAAATCTTGTCATAAATTACATGTTTATACATTATCAGTCCAACCACTGATTTATCATCACATTTATGCATTTGCCTTTTAGATCCTGTAAGAAGTAAAAAGTGGAGGTACAAATCAACAATACAATAATAGTATTATTTATATTAACCTTTGTCGTTATCATTACCAAAGATCTTTATTCCTTTGTGTGACTTCATCCGTTGTCTAGTGTCTTTCAACCTGCAGAACTCCTTGAGCATTTCTTGAAGGACTGGTCTGGAGGTGAGAGAGTCCCTCTGTTGTTGTTGTTGTTGTTGTTTTAATCTTAATCTCCCCCTCATTTTTTTTTTAATTCAGTTTCATTGAGACATATTCACACACCATACAATCATCCATGGGTACAATCAACTGTTCACAGTACCATCGTGTAGTTGTGCATTTATCACTCCAATCTATTTTGGAACATTTTCCTTACACCAGAAAGAATCAGAATTAGAATAAAAAATAAAATGAAAATACAACACCCAAATCACCCCTCCCATCCCACCCTATTTTTCATTTAGGTTTTGTCCCCATTTTTCTACTCATCCATCCATACACTGGATAAAGGGAGTGCCATCCACAGGGTCTTCACAATCACACTGTCACCCCTTGTAAGCCACATTGTTTTACAATTGTCTCCAAGAGTCAAGGCTACTGGGTTGGAGTTTGGTAGTTTCAGGTATTTACTTCTAGCTATTCCAATACATTAAAGCCTAAGAGGTGTTATCTATATAGTGCATAAGAATGTCCACCAGAGTGACCTCTCGACTCCATTGGAAATCTCTCACACTAAAGCTTTATTTCATTTCATTTCACATCCCCCTTTTGGTCAAGAAGATGTTCTCAATCCTACGATGCCGGGTCCAGAGTCGTCCCTGGGAGTCATGTCCTGCGTTGCCAGGGAGATTTATACTCCTGGGAGTCAGTTCCCACATAGAGGGGAGTCCCCCTCATTTTTGAAAGACACTTTTGACAGATATGGAATTCTTGGTTGACAATTTTTTGCTTTTAGCATTTTAAATATGTCTTCCCACTGCCTTCTTGCCTCCACGGTTTTCTATGAGAAATCGAAACTGAATCATGTTGAGGCTCGCTTATATATGACATGTTGCTTTTCTCTTGCGGCTTTCAGAATTCTCACTTTATCTCTGGCACTCAACATTTTGATTGTAACATAGCATGATGTGGGTTGATTTGGATTTATTCTGTTTGGAGTTCACTGAACACTTTGGATGTGTATATTCATGTCTTCCACTAATTTGGGAAGCTTTTAGCCATTATTACTTTGAATATTCTCTCTGCTTCTTTCTTTCTTCCGTCCCTTCAGGTACTCCCAAAATGCATATACTTGGTGGTGTCCCATAGGTTCCTCAGGGTCTGTCATTTTTCTTTTTCATTTTTTTCTTCTTTCTGCTCTTCAGACCACACATTTTGGCCTCCCTGGAGACTGGCCATGATGCCATCTCTTCTGCTGCTCTTTTGTACCCTTTATGCTGTGTAAGTAATAAAGTGATCATTTGCAGAAAGTTTCTCTTGTGGCTGAGCCTGTGTTCTCATCATGCAGTATGTAACAACTCATTTCACAGCGCCAGAATCACAGTAATTTGTAACTAGTTTAAGTACGTTGTTTTTTACTTTCTCTGTATAATAGCAAGATTTTATGGACTATGCACTATGTACAAGGTAATATATTGGGTCCAAATTAAAAATATCCTTAACTCTACTGAACAGATGAAAAACCAGTGGCTCAGCATATTCAAGTCACTAGGTCACAGTCTCACAGCAAGAAAAACAGGAGACAGATCTTGGACTCATCTTAAGAAAGAATGTATACATTTTGACAGTGATTCATAGGATTCACCCTAGGATTTCCATAGAAACACACACACACACGTACACACATGCACTCACACATTTTCTAAGTGTCAACAGAGAAGCTGAGGATCATTTAGTTAACTTACCTGCAAACTTAAAAAAAAATGATAGTCTAAGTTTATAGCAGTCATAAAGTCAATCCTTTGTCACTTGTTATAACTTCTCTCCAGAATAGCTAGTTTCCTAACTACCCCACAATTGCAGGAGCCAATTCCTTAAAGCTCTTTATATAAATAAATATTTATTTTGTACATATGTAATGTAATTATATATTTATTTTATATATATGTATATATAATATAAATACTTATAACCTATTGGTTCTGGTTCTATTTCTCTGGATAATTCTGACTAACACACTAACCATTATGTTAAACATATCTTGGAGAAACTTCTTTTTCAGTGGAGAGTATAAATTGCCATTTTCCCTCTGGTAAAAAAGAATTGCGGACAGTCTTTTCATGAGAAGCAAAGGACCCGCTGGTGTGAGTAAAACATGCTGCTTCTGACCTTGTCTTCATGGTTTTAGGGCAGGGCAGCTCTTATTACAAAAAAACATTTGATCCCATCATAGCTCTATTTATTGGGCCTTGCAGTGGGAACTTTAAATGCTCTTGTTGCCCCATTCTGTCCCTTCCTCAAGTTGGTGATACCAGGAACCCATGTTTTCTTTCTTTATTTTTTTTAAGGGTCTATTTTTCAGAAATGTTCCTTAGTACCATACCACCTGGACACAGATCTTGAATTCTCTGCACAGAACCCATGTACTATCTCTGTGATCTTTATCTCACTTTACCAATTCACCTGTTTATATTGGTTTGGGGAAATATTAATATGGCTGATTTTCAATAATCATATCTGATTGGAATTTTATTTGGCCTTTTTGTTGTTCTCTTCTTCCCCAAAGTATCACTGTAAGCCCATATGTAATTTGTCAATGCTGGCAAACTGAATGAGCACCCATTTCTGCTTCCCTGTCAAATAGAAAATCTAATATCAGAAGGGTGAAGACTAAATGTCTCTGCATTATTCAGGTCTTTTGGGCTATCCTGTCTCCTATTTGTTTCCATCAGTAAGTAGGAAGGTGTGTGGTTGCCTGGAAACTTCTCCTCTATAATGTATGGTAAACTCTTTGTCAAGTGGTAATTTTCCCCTCCCCTTCTAGGCTACTCATATGGTTTGTGATATCTGTACAAGTATATTTTTCTTGACACAGAGGAAAGACTATACTGCACTACCATCACCAGCTGCTGGTGAATCACCAAGAATTCCTATTTGAGTGTGGTCTAGGATTTGGTTTTATTTGGAGAAGATTTATTTACAGTGTGCACAAAGAGTGCTGATCAGGTCTTGAATATGGTAGAATGTTCTTCAGGGGCAATGGAAAAGAGTTTCCATGCAATTAAATTTTTCTCATTTACTTTGTATCTTCATTGTATATTATGATTGAAAATAGTGCACACACACATTCCATAAATCAGTGCTGTTGATGGAACTTAAAGCCATATGAGATATGTTGTTCATTCCTAAAAAAGTTCATTCCCCCCCTCCATTTTATCAGAAATAAATTCAGAGATAAACATTGTTGAGTCTTCTCTGATATGCCACCATGGACAAAGAAGAAGAAGGTAAGAGTAGAGACGATGGCCAAGAGAAGCTTTGAGCTGAGGCTGATTGCCATCTAGCATGGCTTCATTTCACCTCAAGGGATCTGTGTTGGCTTGAATGAGAACATGGTAAGTGCATAAAAGAGTTGAAACCCAAAAATTCCTCTCAAGCTCAGAAATTGAAAATATCTGCAGAGCACAGCTAATGATTACATGCCTCATTGAATTAATCAGAAAATGTACCTAAGGCAAATGCACAACTTACCTGGTAATAATGCTTTTCTGGAGCAGCACAATGAATGGCTAATAAAGATTACGAATTGATCCTTGGAATTCCCAGTCTTGTGCAATAAATTTTAGCCTCTAATGATTTGCAGCTCTAGTAGATATTTGGATTGCTTCTGCAGACATTGACTCAATGCATTGTACATACCAGATATTATGTGTCTCATGCTCTCTGCTCTTAAGTAGCACAGTGATTCAAGGAGAGAAAAGGGATGAACACAAATAAGTGATAAAATACATTTAAAAGGTGCATGGATTTTTCCCTCAGAATATTAAGAATGACTGATTTTTTCAAGAAATTTCCATTGTGTGGTCTATATGTTTTAGGTATTGTGCTTTGAGATAATATAGATTTATTTATTATTATTAACTGTGAAACATCTATTTAGGTTGCCACTCATAAAACAAACTAACATTTGTCAGTGTCAGGCACTGAACTAGGAGCTGGGACATAAAGTAAAAGACAGACTCTTTGGTCTCAAGAACTGAAGAAGACATAGCCTGTTACATAGATGTAATAAGATGTTTTAAGAAGAGCTGAGGATCTGTCCTTTATCCTCCTTGAGCAACACAGTGGAGGATGGTAGCCTGGTAAATTGAGACATGTTCCATGAGGAGGTGATTACAGAGAGCTAAATGGCTCTTTTAGCCCTTGTTTTGAAGAGAGAAGAACTGAGCTCTTCAGTCATAGGCTGAGTTCCCAATTCTGGTTAAACTTCCTACGATTGGTTGCTGTGACTTAGGAGGAATGGAAAAGAGAATAATTAATTATGCAGCAATTTTCAGCATACGAGAGGGAAAAACCAAACTGAAAGCTGCCTACCAAAACTGATTAGGGCTTCCATCTGTTAGCATGAGGAAAAGGATTTTTGTCAGAGACGAAATTGTGAGACTCTTTCATATTGGTAAATGCTTTTTACGTATGCGAGCATGCGTGTCTGTGTATGCGTGTTTGTGCATCTGAGTATTTAGGCTGAGAGAAGATAAATCACTAGTAATTATAGTATCCAAGACATAACATAGCTTTACTGGAGCTTTCCCCTGCTTTTCTTATTCCCCAGGTAAGATTATAGTAGTTCCTTCATACATTCATTTATCCATTTATTAATTCAACAATTGCATTACAGAGATGAAAGGTACGTGGTTCCATTCATAGAGAGGCTCCCAGTGCTGTGGAATATCAGGGCTGCAGCTTCCCAAGGGACAATGTATAAATTAAAAAAACAAAACAAAACTCTTTATTGGGTAATTAATATAAACAACAACAAAAATATTAAACATTTATTGCTCTCCTACCATGTGTTAGACACTGCAATAAATCCTTTTCATACTTTAATTCAATCATATAATATAGCCACTTTTATTATGTTCATTTAGAAATTGGGAACCTGAGACACAGAAGGGTTACAGTGGTATTAATACTCGTCTTCCTGGCTCTCTGACCCAAAACTCTCTCTATTGCTTATAATAATAATGTGTCAAGCATTTTAATCCAATGCTTGCAGTAATTTAGGAAAATATAAATATGCCAATATATTATATAGCAGATGATGTACCTAAAGCACATATGTGACTAATAATGTGTCAAAATTTTCGGGGCTATAAAGTGGCAGACCTGAAATTTTACTCCAAATCTTTTAAATCCAAGAATACTGTTCTTTCCATAAGCCTATAACTTGTAGATTTTGCTGAGAGACAAAGTACACATGCCAACCTTGTAGAAATATCACTTGTTTTGTTTTCACTTGTGTCTTCCAAGGGGAATAATTTCTTTCTACTAGACTTCTGACTTCTGCTTGCTGCCACTTGTATTTAATGAAGGTCAAGGTATTTTAGTGTAGAGTTTTATTTTATTGAATGAGTTACATGTACACCCACATATATGCACACACATGAACGCACACATCACACACACACACACACACCACTCTGGACAGAATCAGTTCACATCTTGTCTCATCTGTCTGCAAAACCAGCGTCAAAATAGAAAATAGCAACTTCTTTTGCTCTATTACAATCCTGATGTTTTTTTATACAAACAGAACCCCAGTTAGACTGCAGATCAAAGGCAGAGCTGCATTAAGAAGTAGTCAGGTTCCTGAGGCTGGCTGCTTCTGACAGTTTTCAGCTGCTTTGATCAGACACCTATCAGCACAGACAGGCACCATTTTTGCCATTTGTCTGAGTCAGGAAATGAGAGAGATGATAGCTGCTTTTTGGTCCTAATCCTAATCACTCTGCTTGACAAAAGATGAAAGCTACACCAATTACTACTGGTAATAGCTGACTACAGTATACATTCATTATCCTAGTTATCATTACAAATTACATGGTATCCTCAGTTACCGGAGGAAAGGAAATATTTAAAGCAAGCAAACTCTACCAGCAATATTTGATGAGCCCCCAGAGAAGAACCCTCTGTCAAAGTGTTTTCAACACTGTTTCACCAAGAAGATGAAATCAAATGAAGATTCCCAGGTCTCACTGGCATTAGTCTTCCATGATAGTGTCCAGCAGAGAATTTTGTGCATGTGTGAAGCTATAAAATGAAGGAACATGGTGCTTTTGAGGCTATATCTAAGATTAGGCCTCACAGGCTCCCCAAATATTTTCTCAGTGGCAATTTATGTTATTGCTTTTGGGCATCAGTGGATGAGTCAGCAGGTGAATAATGCCTCCATTTAATGAACTCATTTTAGGGTGTATCTATGAAAACTACGCATCGCCAGACGTTAGTTCTGTTTTCGGAGGTGCTGACCCAGAGGCAAGAGCAATTTAAAATTATTAAATAAAAATAAATGATTTATATAATGTCTGAAATAATAGCCAGAAAAGAGCAATATTTGCAACTACTTTTCTCATAATAGTGTGTGTGTGTGTGCACACGTGTGTGTGCACAAGCATTCAAGTATGTGTATATGTGGGTGCTGGGGAGGATGGCTTAATTCTGTGTCAGAGACTTATGGAATATTTAACATATATATTCATTCAGTTAATTTTCACAACAATGTTGAGGCATAGGCATTATTATAAAAACCTTAAAAATGAGAAAAACTGTGTCCCTGGAAGTTAATGTAAATTGTCCATGATCAAAGTGCCAGTAGAATTTGGGATTCAACAAAGGTTAGTCTGCCCCAAAAGCTGCCCACTGAAGGGTAATAGGAAAAAAAAAAAAAAAAACAAAACACTGTTAAAGAGGGAAAAATTTAAAGAAAGTTAAAAAATAAAATCATTAGGATTTGATAGGGGAATAAGAAGTAATTTACAGATTTTAATAATTGTTTAACGAACCGGAAAACCAGAACAGTTTCATGACTTTTGAGTCCAGGTTTATCTTATGTATCTCCTTATTATTTCAGTGTGCTCTACTAACCATATATTACTATGTATTATTTAGATATTAATACCAGTTTGTAATCTATCTTCAACCTGAATATTCTTGTCAATCTGTTAACCCTGCTCTCTCTGAAAGGCTGAGATAATTTGTCACTCACCTTGTGAAACCTGATTTTATTGTTCTGGTGAAAATTTTCCCCTCCACCTTCCACATATCCATGGCAACTCACATTGTGATATATATTAGACTTAGTTCTGTATGTGTTTGATATTGTGCATTAAAGTCTGAGCTCCTTGAAGACATAATCAAATATAACTCATCTCTGTGTCTCCAGCTTAGCCCAGTGCCTGACCAAAGAACAGAGAAAATATTCAATTAATATTTAAATTGAATTCAATCCAATTACCACAGGACTATTCATTAAATTACTTGAAGGGCTGCATGGCAAGGGGTTCTTTTAAAATTTCTTCAGTCTGTCTACTTTAGCCTTGGTTTCAGGAAACGTCTTTTCCATGAAGAAATGCTAATCTAAAGGAAAATTTAATCTATTAACTTCCTATAATTAAAAAGAAATGCATTTGGTAAAAACAAAAACAAAAACAAAAACAAAAAACAAATGTAGTGATTCTACTTCTGATAATGGTGAAATAGGGTGGATTAGACAAAGCTTCAAACAGAAAACAATTTTAAATTTTGGAAAAGGTAATAATTATAATAAATCACACAATTGTTTGGAGGCACTTGAGAGGTTTCAACAGCAGGCTGAACGAGAAGAGCATTAATGTTGAAAGATTAACTTCACTAGATAAGATTTGCTGGGGCTGGGCAGAAGGAATTTTGAAATCCATAAGAAGCAGAACACTCAAAATACAGAGCTGGTACTCAGTAGAAATGTAAGGGGACTAATCTGAGGACAGGGACAGAAATGGGATGGTATATTTTTGTAGGCTTCATTTCTAGAGTGAGAACACGGAAGATTGGAGAGTGTTGGAACATTCTGGGATCCATGAACTCTCTAAAGTAACTGGAACCTCCTTCCAGGGAAAAGGCAGCCCCGCTGAGAAAGCACTAGGAGCAAATCCAAACTGTGCTGCCGGAGTCAGCAGGTACCAAGGAAAGGAAGGGTGTGGTCAGGGAAAGGGGAACAAATCCAGTTGAATTTGAAAGGAGATAGACATATTTGTTAATATTTCATTATAAAAATAGCAAAGGAGGTGTGTGTGTGTGTGTGTGTGTGTGTGTGTGTGTGTGTGTTAGAGCCATGAAGATAAAAAGCTATTCTGCCTACCTTCACCACTCAGGAGGCCATGGGAACCAACCACAATTAAACTGGAGAACAGAAAAAGATTGTGCAAAACACAGAAAGATGGAGAAAAATAAGTAAAAGAATGAGTCTTCAGAGAAGCCAAAGGTGTATTAGAAATACATGTCTACAAAGCACATGAAACTTGCAACCTAATATTTGAAAACCAGCTAAGAGAATTTAAGAAAATGGTAGAAGGCATGAAAATACGATAATTTGATAATTGGACCCCAAAGAATATTGACTACTCCAACTGACAGAGTTATAGAAGGATTATAAATAAGACAATCATTAAGAGTAAAGACTAAACCACTAGAGAGACAATAATAAGTAAACAACATATATTATGCCTTAACAGAATTAGAAGACATAAAGACTTTTTTTTTTTTAATTAGGAAAGACTATTTAAAAAAACAGTTGAGAGAAAGTGATGTAAGAAATGGTCAAGAGAGATTTAAAAACTGTAAAAATAGGAGTCCCAAACGAAGAATATCAAAGCAATAATTCAAAAATGATTCAGTAATTCAATAAATAGTTCAAGAAAACTTTCCTGAAATAAAAGACTTGAACCTACAGGATGAGAAGACACACAATATATCTAGAAAACCAACTTAACCATAAAATATTGTATCATTAGAATGCACACATACACAAACACAAATTTATCTTAATTTTAAATGTAAACAAAATGAAATCTTAGGCAAAAATACTATGTCACTAAATCAGTTATAAGATAAAGATAATCTGATTGACATCAGAATGTTTTATAACAATGGTATGTGCAAGAAGAGAATAGGAATATTATGTCTAAAATAATCAGGGAAAGAAAATATAAGCCACGTATTTTATGCCAGCCAAACTGACCTTCAAGTGCAAAGCTTACAGACAAACTGTAAAACTAAGAAAAAATGATGATTGTGAGGGAGAGAGAATAGCATAAAATGATCATATGGTGAGAAAATACAGACTATATCTATGAAAACTGAGAGGAAGAATAGGGTGTGAGTGTGTATTTGTATAATTTTATATATATATATATGTATATTTACACACACACACACTGTTCATTACCGTGTAGGTATTAATTTAGTAAAAAGGGTATTTCTTCAACTTAGCTGCTACAGTAAAGGAGGTAAGAGACAGGAAGTTGGAAGATATAAGAATTGGTTACTAGCTGCCTTAGTTTCCCAGCTCTAAGACAAATACCAATGGGTGGACTAGACAGCAAGAATTTATTGCCTCATGGTTTGAGGTGTCAATAAGGTAATGCTTTCTCTCTGGAGAAGGTGGTGTTTTGGGGCTGGCTGCTAGTGATCCTTGTTGTCCTTGGCTTTTCTGTCACATGTCAATGCACATGGTGACATCTTCTCTTTTCTCTTCCAGGTTCCATTGACTTCCAGCTTTTGATCCTCCATGGGACTTTCTCTTAATGAATCCTCTAGTAATAGGATTAAGCCTAACCTTATTCATTTGGGCCACACCTTAACTAAAATTAACTTCTTCAAAAAGTTCTATTTACAATAGGTTCAAACCCAGAGGAATGGATTAAGATTAAGAACATGTTTTTTTTCTGAAGTACGTAAATCAGCCTACCACACCAGCCAATTTCAAAATCGTGAATGGTAGGAAAACAATAGACAGTTCAAACAAAAGAGGCTACTGATTATACTTTATGAAGTATTGGTATGAAGTAAACTCTTAAGGAAAATAAAACAAAAAGGCAACACTTTCTAAGCACCAAAATTATACACATTTAAAAGGGAGAGCAAATAAAAATGAGAGAATTTCAGATGGGTTAAAAAGCAAATTCTAACATAAGTCTTTTCAAAGGAGCACACCCTAAAGAGAAATTTAAAAAGTAAATATAAAAGGATCAGGCAAAGATATACTGGAACAAAATAAGACAGAGGTCATTATTTCATATCTGACATGGTAGGTTTCTGATCAAAAAGCCTTAACAGAACTGGAGAAGGACATTCAATAATGATAAACTGAACAACACACCATGATTCTGCAACAGATATTAATATTATGCACCTAATAGTACAACAACTTAAGATTGAACAGTGTGTATATATATATATAAGTGGACAAAAATCAATTAAATAATGGAAGGCAAAGACAAAATAATGAGTAAAGCAAATCATATAGTCTTATATTGAACTCTGAACCCCAATAATAGAAAATGAATCTTTTTTACAAGTGCATAGGAAACTGTCAACAATTGACTATGCCCCAATAAATTACAACTAATGCCAATAAATCCACAAATCATACAAACAATATACTCTATCCTCAATGAAAAAGCACTATAAATTAACAACAACAGTAACAATAACAACACATTGTTGAACTGTTAGGGCAAGAGGAAAATACTAGGTCAAAATTAGAGAATATTTTGTACATGATAAAAATGATAAAAGAATGTATAATTTTCCACAGCAGGTGTCATTCAACTATGATTTTTCAGGCAAAAACCAGTCTGTTTATATTAGATTAATAAATGTAGGGTAATTAACAAAGTGTGTTACTGTCCTAAAGTTAGACAAATAGATAAATATGCCGTGATGTAGAGTCTAGAAATAGACTGATATATACATAGTGGTGAAAGACTGAACATGTTTCCCTTAAGATGGGAAACAACTCAAGAATGTCCACTCACAGCACTTCTATTCAACATTGTGCTGGAGGTTCCAGCCAGTGAAATAAGGAAAGAAGAAAGAAATGAAATATATCTAGATTGTTGAGGAAGACACAAATCTCTTTTTAATGGCAGAAACATTATCATGTACATAAAAAAAATCTATGAAATATGCCAAAAACCACTAGAACTAATAAGTGAGTTTAACAAATTTGCATAGCATTAAGAACAAAGAAAATCAATCGTATTTCTATAGACTATTAAAAAACGATCTGAAATATAAAAATGTCATTTACTATAGCATCAAAAAAAGGTAAAATAAATCTGAAAAAAAAAAAAAAAAGAGATCGAAAGACTTATCCTAAACTCTGCACAATATTTTTTGAGTAAAAACTATAAAATATTAGTGACTTTGGGTTTGTCTAAGATTTCTTAAATATAGCATGAAAAACATGAAATATCTATCTATCTATCTAATCAGTGAATTGGCTTCAAAAGTAAAAATGATTGCCCCTCAAAAGTCACTTTAAAAATGAAAATGCAAACACAACCTTGGGGAAAATATTCATTTAATATATATATAACAAAATTATTGTATCTAGTATAAATGAAAACTCTTACACCTCAATAATAAATCAAAACAGCTGCTCTCCAAAATGAGAAGATTTGAACAGACATATCACTAAAGAATGTATATGCATGACAAATAAGCACATGAAAAGATATTCAATCTCATTAGTTATTAGAGGAATGAAAATTAAATCTGTGATATACTAATACATACATGCTAGAATTGCTAAAATTAAAAATTCTCAATGTGTGTAAAATGTCATAAAACTGTTCATATCTTTGACTTATTAACTTCACTCTTAGAAAATTATCCTATAGAAATAATGTAAAGTGAAGTTCATAGTATCCTTTAAAGAATTGGAGGAGAGTCAACAATGCAAAAGCCAATAATATAACTCTCATTATTGTTATATCTGATTGAAAAGATTCTATAAAGACATTAAAATTGTGCTCTCAAAGATCAATGTTAAGTGAAAACATCCAATTATAAAACTTTATATGCCCTGTGATCCTAATATAGTCGATTAAATAAGTCACATTTAGATAACAATGGTAGGGTCCAAGGTGATTTTCATTTTATTTTCTAAGATTTCCTATTATTTCCAAAATTTCCACAATGACAATGCATTTCACTAAAGTAAGTATTTATATATATAATAATAATATGTATTTACATAATTTTATGTGATATATTTAAACAATATAAATTTAAATAAATGAATATATTTATTTAATAATATATATTGAATATATATATATATATTTTTTATTAAATTCAGTTTTATTGAAATACATTCACACACCATACAATCATCCATGACATACAATCCACTGTCCACAGTATGATAACATAGTTATGCGTTCATCACCACAATCTATCTCTGAACATTTTCCTTACATCAGAAAGAACCAGAACAAGAATAAAAAATAAAAGTGAAAAAAGAACACCCAAATCATCCCCCCATCCCACCCCACACACATTTGTAGAATCGAGATTTTACAAGCAAGTTTGATAGAGCACTTATTTGTGTTAATTTCTTTGCTAAGGATAGTATATATATTTAATTTCTTAATCCTCTCAGATAGTATAACAATACTATATTTAACATAATTTCTCACCTGTGGAAACAAAAAACAGAGCTTAAGTAACTCATCCAAAGTCACTCACCTTGAAGGAGACAGTATTTGCTATCTGGCAGTTTGGCAGTAGAGAACACATTCTGAACCATTAGTCTACCCTGTTCCCTGAAAATAAATTAAAATGAGCTGAAACTTACTTTCCTGTGTCCTGTATTTACTGTTCCTATCTTTTCTTTGTCTCTGTATTCTTCCATAGGAGAGTTCCTAAGGTATTTTTAAACAGCTGGCATATCTTCCCAACCCCTTGGCCTTTCCCGATTTTCCCCCAAATCTTGAGTATTCTTTTTTTCAGTTCTGTAAATTTTCTTCACGAACCATCTTTCATAGACACTTTGTCATTGTAATGATGAATTCAGATGAGGATTAAATTGATCTACCACAGTGTTTCTGTTTGGTTAATTTCAGGTGTTCTAACTTTTCTGGTTCAAGCAAGAAAATTAAAAACTTCAGTCTGTTTGAAAAACAGCATATTAATTAATAGTCTTTTTATAATTCTGTACTTCATTGAGTTTAATTCACTATTCTTATACTTGATCCCAAATTAATCGAAATAGAGCCATATTACAAAAATTGGAAGGAAGCAAATGAGAAAGTTTCTGGATTAGTAAGTTTACACAGGTAAGGATAACACAATATAATTATTGCATGGTTTATATTCTTTACATGCCACTATTGCTGTCTCTGAGTTGGTTATTATTGAGCTAATCATGGCATAATAAGCACTACAGCAAATTACATATGGAGGCACCTAAATAAACTCCCTTCATTCATTATCAGCCCGCTATCCCCACAATTATTTCAGCAAGTAAGAGCAGCACTAAAAATGACTTGTCATCCATTGTTCTTTAACAATGCATCACTGTGGTGAATAATAATACTGAAGTTAAATAAATAAATAACCTATGATCCCTAAAATGACACAATCTGATACATGAGTACATAACTTAAAAATGATTTTCTAATGTATTATTTCAAGCAATATTTCAATAATATTCTGAGACAGTTATCATTTCCTTAAAGATTTTAAAACTAAGAAACTGAGGCCCATAAATACTAAGGTACATATCCAATATCATATGTGGCAAAAGCAGAACTCTTCTTCAGTTATCCAGAAGCTAATTCAGGTATTTATTTTATAAAACTTCACAGCTGCCTGTGTATTTCAATGGTATACATGGGGTATGTCCACACCAATATATTTTAATAAGTATAATGTTGGCATGCCACTGAATGTAGTTGATCATTGCAATACTTACAGCAAATATTGCAAAACATCCTAATCCTTTCCAAAATGGTCTGATTGTGCACATTCTTTTATGCTGATTTTACCCTAAACTTAACCAGCTCTATTGCACTCTGCTGTTTGGGAAGGTTAATTAAGAGTGATTTATTGATGGCATCCCAAACTCTTTATGGCTAGGTCATGGCCTGTGATGTCTGACTCCCTGTCAACCAGGATATCATGCTTTGTTTGCCTTGGAGTGATGTAAAGTGAGGTACAAGACCTCTGTCTCATTCTGCTTCCTTGGATGTACACTGACTCCTCCTAGGTACTCCTTAAAATATTAAAAACATATATAACAGCAACAAAAATGCAGGGAGAGGAGAATTAATGTTATCGTATTTGTAAATCTGCATATTATGTTAATTAGGGAAGTGACTTTTTTTTTAGTATCATATTTTCAAATAGATCATTTGCTAACCTTGGTTGAGTCACTCCCTGTAATTGTCTTGCTTGTGGATTGATTCTAAGAAATACCATGGTAAATAAGAGATGAAAACTGCAAAAAAGACATGCATGTTTTATTGCCACTATGTGCATGTGTATATGTGTCTAGGATTTGGAAAGAAATAGAAAAATGAAATGACTATGCCAAGGTGTGGGAATGTATTTTTACAAAATATCTAATATTGATGTTAGAAAATTTGTTTATAAATTAAAATGTTAGGATTAAAACCTAAACTGAAGTTTCTTAATCTACTTGTCTAAAATTGTGTTGATAATTTCTTCTGTCTACATTAGTTCTTGGCTTGAAAATATTAATTGCAATTTCATTAATCTCCAAGTTACCTATGAATAGGGCAGGAGAGCCATTGGCTGCACTCACTGATAAAACCACTGATTGTCCAGAAATACTGGAGTATTTTTGTGAATACAGGTTTGACTGGCAGGGAATCAAAAAGCAGAAAACACGTTTTACCCTTGCATTTTGGAATGTACCCAAGGTTAATAACAAGTACAACCCAAAGTATTTAAGGTGACTACTATTTGTCAGTTGCAGTGCCTCTGCTTTATATCCGTGATTACATTTAATCCTCACAGAACTCATAAGATAGGCTATTAACTCAGTCTTACAAGGAACTTGGAGGAGGAGATATACTCTTCAGACCAGGAATTGAGCCAAGCAGTTGTACTTGGATACAACAAGGCTACAACTTGGAGTGACATACCTGCCTTTTTCTTCCTGACGTACTGCTCCTGATAGCATAAAGCTTTGCCCTTCTATAGCACCATATTCATTTTACTTTCATTTCCCCCTGAAACTCCTCTGCTGATATCTCCAGATATCACTTGGTATCGTTGGGCAACGACTGGGTGATTGGCTTTTCCCTTGAGCATTTTGTATGTTCTGTGGCATTGGCTGCCTTTCCTCTGATTCTCTTTTCTAATTTCCCCCACTCAGCATCTCTTTTTCCCATTGCTATCCATTTAAAAAGTCACTCTGTAATTAGTCTAGTTATAAATCAGGCAGACTTCTATGATTGTTTTCCTTATTTCTAGAAGATAAAAATGATATGTATTTGTATATATATATATGCACGCACACACACGTACACGTACACACACACATATATATAATCCATGTATACATATAAATATTAGGTATGTATACATGATCATATATATAAATGTATAATAGATTTTTACAAAGACTATTTTAAACATATGATCAGAAATGAGTGACTAACCAATAATGTTTCTCAAGTATGTTTGTTTCAGATTGGATTGAGGATATAATGTCTATTGTTACTAGAAATGATCAACAAAAAAATGTGTTTTTTAAAAAAAGAAAAACAAGTCTGCTTTTGCAAAGTGCATCAATAACCTATTCAATCATCTTTATGCTAGTTAACATTTAAATCGAGTTCTATGGCAAAAATTGTGGGGTTTGCTCCATAAGTACTGATGACAAAATCAGGATGTAATATCTTTTGCAAAACCAATTTGGATTACCTATCACCATTTGAGGAGGATAGGTGATGGGACATATCAACTTTGGTATAAATTCTCCTTTTCAAACTATAGCAATTGTCAGCAAAGACACCTTTAAAGCTGGGGTTTTGCCAAGCTGACACCAATTGCACAACTCCCAAATGCCAGGTCTGATACTGGTATTTGGATGTATTATGCCTAATCTTAATAATAACTCTTAAAAATAGGTATTGTTCTCCCCATTTTACAGATAAGCAATGTATCACCTAGTTAGAAAAAGAGTAAAAATTCAACTTAATGGCCAAAACCCTGCTCTCTTTCCAGTGTTCTGGAATAATAGTGGGCTTGGGTTTTGGAACCTGTGCCAGTTTGAATGTATTGTGTCCCCCAAATGCCATTATCTTTGTGGTCTTGTGTGGGGCAGATGTTTTTGGTGCTGGTTGGATTTGCTTGGAATGTGCCCCACCCAGCTGTGGGAGATGACTCTGATGAGATGTTCCCATGGAGGTGTGGCCCCGCCCATTTAGGGTGGGCCCTGATCGGTGGAGCAATATAAATGAGCTGACTCAAAGAGAGAAAAAGAGAGTGCAGCTGGGAGTGATGTTTTGAAGAGAAGCAAGCTTGCTAGAGAGGAACGTCCTGGGAGAAAGCCGTTTTGAGGCCGGAGCTTTGGAGCAGATGCCAGCTGCCTTCTTAGCTAGCAGAGGTTTTCCGGACTCCATTGGCCATCCTCCGGTGAAGGTGCCCGGTTGCTGATGTGTTGCCTTGGACGCTTTGTGGCCTTAAGACTGTAACTGTGTAGTGAAATAAACCCCCGTTTTATAAAAGCCTATCCATCTCTGGTGTTTTGCATTCTGCAGCATTAGCAAAGTAGAACAGAACCAATTAACATACTTTAATCCCACAGGTCCCCCAAATTTCAGATTTCTGAATGAATGAACCCTGCTCAGTTGGCCCTGGCTGTGTGTCTAGAACACTTATCAGGAACTAACAATAAAAGCTAACAATAAAAGTCATCATTTTTATCTAGTCCTGACTGGGCTTAAGCACTTCACATACATTACCTCCTTAAGCCATAGAACAACACTGTGTGGTATGTATTTAACTCTCAGAGGGTTTAAACATCCCAAATGAGGTCAAATATGAAGAGTCAGAGTTCAAACTCCCACCTCACCCGCCCTGATTTCTCAAGGTGTGTTCTTAAGTATCGTCACCCCTGTCGTGCCCTGAGTTCTGGCTTATTTTTTGGGTTTCTGACACTCAGTCTTACCCCTAGTAGATATTTTTATCTACTAGAAGTAGAAGGTTGTTCTCTCTGACATAATGGCTATGTTCCTGGTATCCCAAAATAACTTATTACAAAATGAGTTATGTCTTTCTTGGGCCCCAATATTACCTCCAGCTAGATAAGTCTGGACATCATAATGAAAGAATACTTGCTCCAAATATTTGGCTCCATAGCTGTGATATCCACGTTTTTAAAAGTTTTATTTAGATATTTAGAAAGTCACTTTATTTTTGGAAACATTAAAAAAATGGGGATTACTCACATGTCTATATTCATAAACATATATTTATCTTTGCATATTTACAAGATTTAAAAGTAAATTTTTCAAAATAATGGGGTCATGCTAACAATTAGGAATAGTAATTAGAAAAAATTGTGGCACAAACATTCTCTCTCTGCTCTGATGGAGTAAAGATGAAGTTAGCAGGAAACATTTATGGCAAACTCACTTCTGAAAGCTTTGTTTAGGTTCTATCTCTCTCTTGAAAATAATTTTGGATGTGGTAATGATTATGTTATATTTAAGAATTATGAATGCCATCTGTGCCAGTTTGAATGCATTATGTCCCCCTAAACACCATTATCTTTGATGTAATCTTGTGTGGGCAGACCTATCAATGTTAATTAGATTGTAATTCTTTGAGTGTTTCCATGGAGATGCGCCCCACCCAACTGTGGGTGATGACTTTGGTTGGATAATTTCCCCTGGGGTGGCCTGCCCATTCAGGGTGGGTCTAAATTAAATCACTGGAGCCATATAAACGGGCTGACAAACAGAAGAAACTCAGTGCAGCTGAGAGTGACATTCTGAAGAGGAGCTACAGCCAAGAGGGACACTTTGGAGAAAGCACAGGAGCTGCAGATGAGAGACGTTTTGAAGATGGTCATCGAAAGCAGACTCTTGCTCTGGAGAAGCTAAGAGAGGACAAATATCTCAAGTGCAACTAAGAGTGACATTTTTGAGGAACTGCAGCCTAGAGAGGAACGTCTTGGAGAAAACCATTTTGAACCCAGAACTTTGGAGCAGATGCCAGCCATGTGCCTTCCCAGCTAACAGAGGTTTTCTGGACACCATTGGCCATCCTCCAGTGAAGGTACCTGATTGCTGATGTGTTACCTTGGACACTTTATGGCCTTAAGACTGTAACTGTGTAACCAAATAAACCCCCTTTATAAAAGCCAGCCCATTTCTGGTGTTTTGCATTCTGGCAGCATTAGCAAACTAGAACACCATCTGTATTTATTTAGTCTGCCTCATAACAGACATATTTGTAGCATAAATTACATATTATATATCAAATATTTCATTTAAAAAATAGTGGTGAAGTATTACGATTTTAATACCTTGATTTTCCCCATGTAAAATATGCCTATTCAAATCATGTCAGATATGAGGTAAGTCTGCTGAAGATCCTCATTCAGGCTGGTGAAATAGCCACTGTTGTGAGCCAACTTTTTTTTTCTTTTTAATTCTTTAACTCATTTAAATGTTATGCTGTAGCATATGCATCAGAGAGCATAGAACGGGATGTATTAAAAATTCAGACTTGCAGTCTGGAATTACAAGAAGGTATTGTGAGCACTATCTTGTTAACTGGTCCCTCAGAGGTAGCATCCTCCTAAACATTCTTAGACTTGATTGATTAATTCTAACAAATCATTGTCAAGATTGATCACCTAACGCTGTAGTAAATAGTCCTTTATGAATAAAAGACGACCAACTGGGTAAAATAATACAGAAATTAAAGGCAATTATGGCAATCAAAATTTTTATAGTGATATATTTCACACTTCATTATTACATTGTCAGGATACATCTTGCAAAAAATATTTTTAAGAAATTGAAATGAAATTATGGCAGAAGAAAATTACTGGGGTTTATGCACCTATCAGATCCATCACTATAAACAAGGAGAAGTCTCTTTCTTTGTTGTTAGGAAAAAAAGGGTAAAGTTTTAAAATAAGAATTAAGCAACAATGTTTAGCATCTGCACCTAATGCCAGAATGCCTTGCAGTATTACTTACAAGATCTATCTGTGTAGGCTGTTCCTCCCTCAGTAGATTTTTAAAATCTTGGACTATACATGCAATCTGTACATTGCTTTTTATCTCTCCCACAGTATCCAAACATGCCATTGGTCCTGTGTAAATATTTATTGAATAGATGAAAAACAGTACAACAATTCCGGGAAAAACTAACAAAGAATTGTGGAGACCATTTCAAAAGTTTCTAAGATTTAACTAAAATTGCTATGCCACATTTTTTTCCTTGGAGAAAGTTTCATCCCAGTGACAATACTTCTTTGATTGGACCCTTCCTAGAGGACTGATCCAAGGGTCTGCATTAGTTCAGCTATACTCAAAACCCATTATAGTAATTAAGTCATAAATAAGATATTTTAACCTTGCCAGCATTTTCAAACCTTTGTTTAACATTATTCTTTGAGGTATCACTAGGTGATACTCCATTATTATCAAAAATTTGTTATCAGTAGCAAACGGTCCTGGAAAGTTACCTTAATTAACTCAAAAGAAGTATCTATCACAATTGTGAACTTAATATATTTATAAGATGACTTCCTAATTCAACATTTTTATATGTATTCTTAATATATATATATATATATATGTATATTAATCCCTGCAGATGTTTTCATATATAGGGTCAGTTAATTACTCAAAAAATAATCAGTGAGGTCCAGAATAGTTCTGACATGCATTGGTTATTAGGTTATTAGTCATTATTATATATCCAGATCAGACTTTCTTAGTTTGAATATTCATCTGTTCTGATCAGTGTTTGCATTGAAGGATTTTTCCATTTTTGTTATGATTCATGAGACACAGTCTTAAAGCATAGGTCTCTGCTTACAACTCTCTGATACCAGAATTTCATTCTTCTCAACTCCTGATATGCTTTTGCAAGCAAACTATGCTCCAGCTGGCACTCAACATTCAAAGTATCACTCTTGCTCTTTAATTATTATGCCCTTTTTTTATGGTGATCCTGTTCCTTTTTCTCTCTTAGGAAAGTAAGGCCACACTTATTCTATTCTCAAAACTCAGACTAAGTATCCCCTCCTCTAGGAAGCCTGTCCTATGATTCGCCATCATTTTATCTCACCAATCCAAAGACATTGTATCTCCTTTGGCTCAGGTGTGACTACCTTTTGTAAATCATGACTCTCAGCAAACTGTATTGCAATTTTCTATCTGCTTAACTAAATTTCAAACCTCACACATGAAATCCTGGGCATTATATATTTATTGCTTATTTTTCCTATCATAGATTTCAACTGTGCAAAGCTCCATGTTTTTTTTTCCAATTTGTGAGCCATAATTAGGCAAAATTCATAAACTTCTGTCTACTTTCATTCCTGAAAGCTTTAAAACTTTAAACTAATATCTGATTTGACTCTTCTCCCCAGTACGTACTATTACTATAACTTCTGTGGCTTGGAGTTGGGGGAGGGATATGTGACTTTGAGATACCTCCTCACCTTTCCCAGCAACACTGTCTTTTGGAGAAATGGGGAATAGGGATGGAAGAAAGGTATCTCTTTTCATGGCTGGCCAAATATTGGGAAAGAAAAGAATCCTTGATATTGTTGTGATTCTCTCTGGCCTAAAGTGAGTGATGATTTCTGCATCTGTGGCAAGTGGCTTCCCTTTGGGAAACTGTCACCTTCACCCTGATATTATCCATCACTGATGACCATTTCAGTTGTGAAGTTAGCTCACTTACTGACCCCACTCCTAGCACATGCTCCCATCCTCTATTCAGAGACAAATGTTACATTTTCTGGGCCCTATATTTTTCCCCTCCACTAATTTCCATGGTTCTTCCTATGGAAGTAAAAAAGAATAAAATTCAAGATACACTTTCACACACTTCACGAGTTGCAAGGTGAATGAAATGGAGTTGGTTAGGATTAAGGTAAATCAGACTAAAGGGAAAAGGATGATATTGCCCGTGTTTTAAAACTTCAACTTCTGTGTGAGACCAAAGCAAGACATGTTTACTTGGTACAAAATCTATATTTTCTGTAGCATGTTATATAATTCACTTGTATGGTCAGTTAATTCAAACACCGTAATTACAAAGAAACTTGAATAAGAAACAAGATCTGGTTTGGTTGTAGAGGTTAGTGTGAAGCCCCAATACATCCCAGAGTAATTTGGGTAAAGAATAAAAAAGTATTTAGAAAGCCCCCATGAAGGACTGGGGGAAAATGTGGAAATATTAAACTTACTCACTCAGGGAATGCCTTATATTCTCTCAAGCATTAGGGACTACCAGTTTAGTAGGCTGAGCCCTCAATCTTGGGGCTTGCCATTATGAAGTTTGTTACTGCAAAGAAGAGGCTAAGCCTACTTGTAGTTGTGCCTAACAGTCTCCTCCAGAGTACCTCTTTGTTGCTCAGATGTGGCTTTTCAAACTCAGCAGATTGACTTGTTGCCCTTCCCCACTATGTTGGACATGACTGGGTGTAAATCTCCCTGGCAACATGGGGCATGATTCCTGGATATGAGTCTGACCTGGCATTGTGGGATTAAGAAAGCCTTCTTTACCAAAAAGGGGAAGAGAAATGAAACAAAATAAAGTTTCAGTGGCCAAGAGATTTCAAGTGGAGATAAAAGGTCATTCTGGAAATTATTCTTATGCATTATATAGATACCCCTTTTTAGTTTTTAGAGTATTAGAATAGCTAGAAGGAAATACCTGAAACTGCTGAACTGCAGTCCAGTAACCTTGATTCTTGAAGATGATTGTATAATGATATAGCTTACACTGTGTGACTGTGAGATTATAAAAACCTTGTGGCTTCACACTCCCTTTAGCCAGTGTATGGACAGATGAGTTGAAAAATGGGGGCAAAAAATAAGTGAATAGTGGGGGGGGGATGGGATGTTTTAGGTGTTCTTTTTTACTTTTATTTTTATTCTTATTTTTATTTATGAAATTTTAGGAAGAATGAAAATGTTCAAAAATTGGGGTGATGAATACATTTGATGCATTATGATGAAACTATGAACAATTGATTGTACACTTTGGATGACTGCATGGTATGTGACTATATCTCAATAAAATTGCAGGAAAAGAAAAACTGCAGGGGACTGGAATGAAATTATGGTCACTGCCATCTTTTGCTCAGAAACACCTGACCAAGATCCTTACTGCATGAGCTATTTCAGCACAGCTCCCAACCTTAACAGCCTCTGAATCATAAATGGAAACCTGTCTCTATGCTTTCACCCTGCCCCCCACCCCCCATTTTCAGGAGGTACATGATGGTTAAGTTCACATGTTAACTTGCTGTTCTAGTTTGATAATGCTGCTGGAATGCAAAACACCAGAAATGGATTAGCTTTTATAGAAGGGGGTTTATTTTGTTACACAGTTACAGTCTTAAGGCCATAAAGTGTCCAAGGTAACACATCAGGAACTGGGTACCTTCACTGGAGGATGGCCAGTGGTGCCCAGAAAACCTGTTAGCTGGGAAGGCACGTGGCTGGCATCTGCTCTCGGAGTTCTGGTTTCAAAATGGCTTTCTCCCAGGATGTTCCTCTCTAAGCTCTAGATTCTCTCCAAAATGTCACTCACAATTGCTCTTGGGGTGTTTGCCCTCTCTTAGCTTCTCCAGAGCATAAGTCTGCTTCCAAAGGCCATCTCCAAAATGTCTCTGTAAACTGCAGTTCCTCTCTCAGCTCCTGTGCATTATTCAAAGTGCCCCTCTTGGCTGTAGCAAGCTTGCTCCTTCTATCTGAGCTTATATAATGCTCTAGTAAACTAATCAAGGCCCATGCTGAATGGGCAGGGCCACACCTCCATGGAAATTATCCAATCAGAGTTATCACCTACAGTTGAGTGGGTCACATCTCCATGGACAGACTCAACGAAGGAATTGCAATCTAATCAACACTAACATGTCTGCCCACACAAGATTGCATCAAAGATTATGGTGTTTTGGGGAACATAATACATCCAACTGGAACATTTGCCTAGGTTATGGTGTCCTGTTGTTTGCTTAAGCAAGCACTGGCCTGATGGTTACTGTGACGGTATTTCATGCATTTAAATCGTTAGTCAGTTGATTGCTTCTATGGCTGATGACATCTACAATCAACAAAGGAGATTGCCTTCAGCACCAAGAGAAGTCTCATCCAATCAGTTGAAAGCCTTAAAGAGAGGAGTAATGATTTTAGCAGTCAGAAAATGAATTTCTGTCTTCACTTTAGTCTGCCAGCTTCTGCTAGGGAATTCATCCAAACCTTCTTTGGAGTTCCCAGTTTGTGGCTTGCCCTACAGAATTCAATGTTGCCAATCCCCATGGTTTGTGAACCAATTCTTATAATAAATCTCATATGTCCTGAATAATACAGGACATATGTTCATCTCTTCCAAGAATCTTCCTTTACTTTCTAGCTTCCCTTCCTCAAATCATTGAGAGGGATTCTCTTGGTGTCTGTACTCACTTGAATTTGGAGAAAGGAAAAGCAATTTTCATATTTTTCAAGCTTGGAGAATCTATACTTTTCAGTAAGGCTGATGACCATGAGTTTCTCCCGTCTGCAGGTGCAGATTGCATCTGGGGTGCTTGGTGATGGTAGTTCTGCTTTCTGTAGGTAGATGTGTGAACCTGGTACTTAGCAGTCCATGATAGCACTCTTTAGAATTTGGAGTTAATTGGCACCTTTAGTTTTCCTTTGGTACCTTTAGTCACAATTCATGGACAGCAAGAAAAGTCCCACTTATCATCCAGTTAAGGAATGAATGAATAAATAAATAAATATATAGCCAGATCTTATTTCTAATGCAGCTTATCTGTATTATATTTGTCTTTTCTTCAAATTAAATTATATTATTTGAAACATTATATTTTAGAAGGTCCCTGATATAAATTAGACATTAAACATAATGGTGTAAAAGAACAAAATGGTCTACCTTCAGACCGAAGACATGTATATTTAATGTTTGTTATATCTCCCAGAAAACATTGTAAGCTGTGAAAAACATGATCCACACCTTATTTTTCTCCACTGTATCTTTTCATTTCTAGAAATAATGCTGAATATTTCTCATTGAAAATAAATTCAGGGTGGAAGAACGTTTTATCAGGCCCTGTGTTAATTCAATATTCTTGAATTATTTGTAAGAATTCAAAAAATTTTAAGTACTTTTTTCATTTCTACAAATGATGTATACTAAAATGATCTGTAAGATTAAGACTATTATGTACCTTACTTTACAAATTTGTATTTAAATTTTATAAAACAAATTATTCACATCATAAGTCATTAAAAGAATTCAATTGTTAAGTAACTGATCAATTGCTTGACACAATTGTCTCACAACTGTTCGGAGAGAGTTATTTTTCCAATACTGTAAGAAATAGCTGAGCATCCACAAGACCCTTTTACCTTAACTTTCAAACCACTAGCTATCTTCTAAAATGTAGGGACTATATCATATCCATTATTGCATGTCCCTATCACCTAGAACATAATAATCGGTCAATAAATGTTGGGAGAAAATAATAGAACAAAACAAGTATGTCGGGTGCCATTACATATCTTTATACAGATGAAAAGAAATTATGAAGGAGAATAAATAAAATTTAGCTTCAACTCATGATTTTGCTTTCTTCCCAAGGAGGCCTAACATTATATTGATTTAATAAAAAGTGACACTGTACTTACTATATGCAAAACATTGTGATAGGAACTCAAGTGACGCAGGTTAGCTGTTGTCTTCAAAAATATCTTAAAATCAACTGGAAGGGACAGAAACATATGAAAAAATTAAAGAGATAGGCTGAATGAATGTAGTCTAGAGAACAATCTGTTCAGCTAATAGGTGTCAATACGAACACTGATGAGCGAGTGGAAAGTAGATCCTCAAAATTCATTGTAATAAGGAATTCAGGAACTGGTCAAAGTGCAACACAATTTTTGCTCTGCTCTATAAAAAATTAGTATAATGGTTTTTACTATGTAATGAAGCCATTCTTACAAA
This sequence comes from Choloepus didactylus, assembly GCF_015220235.1. Classification (NCBI taxonomy): domain Eukaryota; kingdom Metazoa; phylum Chordata; class Mammalia; order Pilosa; family Megalonychidae; genus Choloepus; species Choloepus didactylus. The sequence goes on from NC_051326.1 coordinate 52,862,084, forward strand.
TGAACAATATGTATTGGTTAACAGTGCATTTGGTTTTAAAGGACCCAACCTAGTGTGGCTTAAATAAAATGAGTTGATTTTCTCAAAAAGCAAGAAGTCTGGGGTTTTGCAGGTTGCAACCAGCTTTGGGATTTCAGAATGAGTATCCCTTTTTATTCTCTTCTCCTAACAATGACTGTTGCAAAATTGCCTTATCATATGCTAATATTCAAGGAAGGAAGAAGAAGGGAATGAGAAGGGGATATGCTATGGGGTGAGGGGCAGAGGTGACTTGACTTTCTTTTCACTCTATTCAGTAACCCAAAGTTTTTGTGACCTTATCATTACCAATAAATATCCTCTTGTATGGATATTTCTAGAAGAAAAAAAGGGAGCTTAAAAACCGTAGAACCAACTTTTACAGGTCCTGTCTATATTTGGGTGTCAGGAAGAAGGGGATTGAGAGTGGATGCTGGATCAATTACCCAGGAGTGCCTGCTACTGGATGATGTCATGTAAGCCTCCTATATAGTTTTCATTGCTAAGGCACTCTGGGGATCAACTCGAGCACATGGTTCAGTTTGACTGTTAAGTAAGAAGATGAAGACCAGTTGTTTTTACTGCTTGAATATAATTTTAGTTTTGAAAAATTCTATGAATCTGAAAAAGCACCAGAGCGCTTCTCCAAATGCAAATGTCCTAAGTAAACAATTTAAAAATATGATAATTACATGCCTAGGAAATGAATAGAAACTTCTGATATATTAGAATATAAATACTCATTGAAGGAGAATTTTAAACTAAATGTTCTAAGGTCTTTTGGGAATTGAATGATGTTACCCATGAAGACAGGTTCAATTCCTAACCCCTGGTCCTGTAGATGTGATCTACCTTGTAAAGAGTATCTTTGAAGATAGTATTGAGATGTAGCCAAATTGAAGTAGGGTGGGCCTTATTCCAATATGACTGGAGCCTTTATAAGCAAAGGAGATTGGCAATAGAAGCCAGAGGAGGAGACAGAGAGAGACCAATTGCCATATGATGAAGGCAGAGATGGAGAAACCACAAGAACACCCAGACTTAGGTGAAAGCATGGCCCAACAATAACTTGATTTTGGACTTCCAGTCTCCAAAAGTGTAAGACATTAAATCCCTGTTGTTTAGGCCAACCAGTATATGGTATTTGTTATAGCAGCCCTGACAAAAAAGACCATTTTTGTCTGGGAAGTTTGGTGCTACTACAACAATATACAAAAACATGGAAGTGGATTTGGAATTGGGTAATGGGTTGAAGCTGGAATATTTTTGAGGCACTTGATAGAAAAAGCCTAGATTGCTTTGAAGAGACTGTTGGTAGAGATATGGACATAAACTGCAATTCTGGTGAAGTCTCAGAAAAAAGTAAGGAAAGCTGTAGAGAAAGTTTCTATCATCTTAGGTAACACATATACCAATTTGTGGATATATGAACATTGAAGGTACTTCTAGTGAGGCCCTAGAAGGAAATGATGACTATGACATTGGATGTTGGAGGAAAAGTGACCCTTGTTATAAAGTGGGAAAGAATTTGGTGAAATTTTGTCCTCATGTTGGAAGGGAGGCAGAACTTGTAAGCAATGCGGTTGGATATTACCTGAAGAGATATCCAAGTAAAATGTGGAAGGTGTGACCAGATTTCTCCTTGCTGCTTGTAGTAAAAAGAAAGAGAAAATGGATAAATTGATGACTGAACTGTTAAGCAAAAAATGAACCAGAAATTGATGATTTAGAAAATTCTCAACCTGTCAATATCACTTGCTCTGAGACTAGGGACAGAGGGGATCTAATAGGGGCCTCTTTGAGTCCTTGGGAAATTGAGTCCCCAGAGAACAAGTCTCCAAGCCAGGGTGTGGCTGAACAGTCATTTGCTAAAGTGAATAGACATGATTAATGTGTCCAATCATCCACTCAAGAAAAAGGGCAGGTTGGAGATGCAGTCATTCAGGAAGGGTTTGTGGAAGATCTTTTTTTCTCATGACTTGAACCTCCTTGAATTTCATGGAAAACTGATAGAGATTTTAAGAGTTTTTTACAAGGAGAAACATAGCCAGCCTGAACCGAAAGGAACAGAGATGGGACAAAATGAATGAAGAAGGACTTCAGGGTCAGGACATGGATGCAGATGTTTGGGCAGAAGAGTTCTCCTTGGGTCAAGAGAGGGGCTGCTGCCTCAGCATTTGGAGAGGGCAGGGCCACCACCCCAGCATTTGGATTGGTGGGGGCCACCACCCTTGCATTTGGTGGGGGTAGTGCCTATGTCCTGGTGTTCAGGAAAAGTGTTGCTGCCACCCTTGTGATAAAAAATGCTTGGGCTGACACCCTTAAATCCAGAGAATGACTGCTGCCGTGGTGCTGGGAAAGGTGGGGCTGCCACTGCAGCAGGCTGGGAGTGCAAAGCTCAGATCCACAGATGGCTCTCGAACCTCGGACTCCAATGGCGTTTACCCTGCTGGGTTTAGGACTTGCTTGGGAATGGTTGACCCCTGTTTTACATCCAATTTATTTATGCTGGAGTGGGAATGTCCTACCATTGTATTTTGGAAGAAGATAACTTCTCTTCTAGGTTTCACAGGTCTACAGATGGAAAGGAATTTCTTCCCAAGCTGGACAACACCCACAACTGGTTTTGATGAGACTTTGGACTCAGAGTTGTCACTGAAATGGCTTTGCACTTAGAGTTGTTACCTAGAGTTGGGATGATGAGATGGGTGAATGTATTTTGCATGTTGGAAGAACATCTCTTTTTGTGATACAAAGAGAAGACTGAACTATGGGGGGATTGAATTATGCCCCCTATAAAGACATCTTCAAGTCCTACCCCATCATCCTAAGGATATAAAACTATCTGTAAATATACCTTTTAATATGTTATTATTAGTTAAGGTGTGGACTCATTTGTTAATAGGATCCTTGAAGATCCTATTTAGATTAGGCTAAATTGAATCAGAGTGGGCCTTAATCCATTAAAACTGGAGTCCTTATAAACAAAGGAAATTGGACACAGTAGTCGGAATGAGGAGGAGGCAGATCATTGCCATGTGACAGAGGGAGAGATGGAGCCACCACCAAAACTCTAGAGACCACAGAGAAAGCAGGGCCTCCTGATACCTTGGTTTTGGAGTTCTAGCCTCCAAATCTGTGAAAAAATAAATGTCTGTTGTTTAAGCCCATCAGTTTGTGGTATTTGTGATAGCATGCCTGGAAACTAAGACAGAGTCCCTCAATTTTTATGAAATATACACTGATCTATCCTCCCCCAGCTAGTTTCATTTATCCATGACTCTGCACATGCTACTCTTCTGCTAGGAACTCCTACATTCTCCTTCTACTTGAAAATTACTCTTCAATTAAATTAAAAAAAATGCATCTGGTGATACAACTGTATTTTTTGTTATTGCAGAACACATCATATTCTACTGCATATATGTTCATCTTTCTTTACTCAGAGAAGGTTAGGACTGGCTTTAATTGAAATTTAAATTCTCAGAGCCATGCAAATTATTTGGTGTGTGGAGGAGTTAATCATTATTTGAGTGATTGACTAATTGAATGTTTTGCGAATGAGTGAATTAAAGTAAAACTGAATATATATGTTCTTTGAAATCTTCTTCCTCTAGTTGATCAAGTAGATTTAGTTGTATGTAGTTAATAAACATAATAACTATTTTATAGAAACTGTCACTCATAAAGAGTACATATTTTTCTATTATAGGGTTATACCCCTATTTAATTGCATTGGTTATCTTTTACATTGTAATTCCAAACAGAACTTATTGAACTCCTGCATTTTAAAGTATACCTCTAGGTTTTTGTTTTGTTACTTGATCAAAATATATATTGTGGCTCTTTAGATTAAAATAATTTGAAACTTACAAGACTTTTTCAAAGTTGCAAAAATAATGCAAACTCCACACAGAAAACAACAACATATCATCATACCTGATACCCAGATCCACTAATTTTAACATTTTGCCCCATTTTTATATCTTTCTTTCTTTTTTCCTTTCTCCCTCCTTCCCTCCCTCCCTTCCTACCTTTCTTCCTTACTTCCTTTTCAAAATATCACTCTCTCACTTGCTCTGGCAGTGAGCACCTTCTGTCTGAGCTTTTATAGGGCTCCAGTGAACTAATCAAGGCCCATGCTGAATGGGTGGGGCCACACCTCCATGGAAACATTCAGTCAGAGGTCACACCCTAACCAAAGGTGTCACTCACAGTTGGGTGGGTCACATCTCCCTGGAAACACTCATTCCAAAGGTTCCAACCTTATCAAAACTAATATGTCTGCTCCCACAAGATTGCATCAAAGAACATGGAGTTTGGGGGGACATAATACATCCAAACCAGCATAAGCATCTTGGATGTGTTAATTCATAACTTTTATTAAATGTGGGAAGTCTACAGTTATATGTCTTTGAATATTCCTTTATCATTTTCTCTTTCTTCTATTCCCAGGGCTCCCAAAATCTGTATATTGGTAGGCTTAATGGTTTCCCACAGGCCCCTTGGACTCTGTTTATTTCCTTCATTCTGCTTCTCTTTGTTGTTCTCAGATTGGATGATTTCAATTTTCTTTTCTTCAAGTTCACTGATTATTGTGCCAGCTCCAATCTGCTGTTGAACCCCTCCTGGGAATTTTTAAATTTTGATTACTGTTGTCTACAGCTCTGTTTGGTTCCTTTTCAAAATTCCATTTCTCTATTGATATTCTCTGTGTTCAGTGATCATTTTCTTGATTTCATTTAGTTATTTGTCCATTTGTTTCTTTAGCTCTTTGAGCATATTTAGTACCATTTAAAAGAAGTCTGTGCTTGAAATGTCCCAAGTCTGATCCTCCTCATTGATGCTTTCTAATGCTTTCAACTCCTCCTTTGTCTGAGCAGTCACTTACTGTTTCTTTGTATGTTTTGTAATCTTTTGTTGAAACATGGATATTTTGATATTTTAGTGTGTCATTGCTGAAATATAGACTCTGAGGCATCTATTGCTTAAGCTTGTATCCAGCAAGTGTTAAATATACATTTTTAATGGTATGAGCCTTTCTAATATTTCTTTCACAAATGTGATTAATGAGGAATAATCCTGTTGGATCAGAAGTTGGAAACAGCTCTGTGGATGGAAGCAGGCAGGCAATTCAAACAGGACATAAAAATTGCTCTCAGCACCAAACTAAACCCAATACATTTTCATTAGAGATCAAATCCAAATTTAAACAAGTGATTTCTTTTCTAAGAAGCCCTTGGACAAATCAATTGTAAAGGCAGAAGCTAGTGGATTTTAGTGTGCCATTAGCTGTTGGGCAGTTCATCTACTTGACCCTCCAACTACCCTGTTGGTTCAGCAGCACAGTCTGAAAAATATGAGTGCACCAGGACTTAGAATGAGAACTGTCACACTTCAGTCACATTAGTCTGAGAAGTAGTTAAGACTTAAGTCTCTTTCCTACAAGGTATACAAGGTACTCAGGAAGATAATTAAGATAATTCTCAATCAACTTTTCTGACATAAAATTGCCCAAGGAAGTCATTTCTTTTTCTTTTCCCCATTTTTCTAATTTTCCTTTTTTGAGAGATAAATTTAACAGAATGGATTAATGAATGAGAGAACCTGAGATTCCTTTATTGCCTCTAGTCTCTGGACTATTGTTAGAAATGATAAATCATCTTTATTTAAAAGTGGATAGAAGTGTCTAAACATTCTCAGGTCTTTTTGCAACTATGCAAATTTTAAATACATTTGTTTATATATTTCACTGGCCCATTGCCTAAGGGAGAAGAAAAAAGTTCAGGTATAAAATTCTTGGCTTCCACCCATGTCTAGGGGATTAACTCCAGTGGTAAATAACAATTTTATATGACCCACTTGCCATCAGGTCACCTTCATCCCCTGTTTCTAGACTATTTAATACATCTAATTTGCATAACTAATTTTCTTCAGCTTCCCTCTTGAGAGGTTTTGGTTCCTCATTAGTCAAGGAAAGACTGAAGTGGTATGTGTGAACTCTTATTATTTTACTATCATTGTGCCTTGTTGACTATCTTGTATGAACAACATGTTAGTTTTATGCCTCCTTTAAAATATTTCCCTTCAGTTAAAACCTATGCCCTCTAAAACCATTACCACATTCTCAACCACATCTAGAAATTGCTTTATAAACTTATGAGGACACAAAAAATATAGGCAAATTTCTAGTGTATATGAAGCAGCCTAAATGTGTTTTGGTCATCACCAATGCAACTTTCTTTCCATTGACTCTTGGGAACCTCAACTATATTAAGGTGCATTCATAAGTAGCAGAAAAACCTGAACTTCTCAACCCAGGTCCACATAATAACTGTCCAAGGATGTGCCTCTTAGCCTAAACATAGAGCTGAAAATGGAAGTAAAAAATTGGAGGAATTGACCAATTAAAATTTCAGACCTTGCAGATATAAAGTTCTAGGATATGAGAAGCCTGAAATTTAGAGTCGTATTTCTGACTCATGTGTTTTGGTTATAAAGTCATCAACATTTATTGACCCCTGGCTTTTTTCCAGGAATCTGTTATTTATCATCTGAATAAATATACACAATGGAATGAGGTAATGTATATATTCCACATTTCATAGATGAAGATACAGAGGTCTAGATATTTAATTAAATTTCCAGCTAGAAAATAGAAGAACTAAATTTATTCCCTTGTCTTAATCTGAGGCATATCTAATTCAAGTCAATTATAACTCCAAATACAGAAAATTTATGGGTGTTAGAGCTGGAAAGTTGCCTCACCTATCCTCTGACAGAAAAAGAAAAAAAAAAAAAAAGATAGTAGAAAAAAAGGAACAGACCATAAAGGGACAAGTGATTTACCCTCAGCTAACTAGAGTCGGAAATACGACTCTAAATTTCAAGCTTCTCATATCCTAGAACTTTATATCGGAAAGGTCTGGAATTTTAATTGTTCAATTCCTCCAATTTTTACTTCCATTTTCAGCTTTATAGTTAGGCTAAGAAGCACATCCTTGGACAATTATTGTCTGGACCTGGGTTGAGAAATTTAGGGTTTTTCTGCTACTTATGAATGCACCCTAATATAGTTGAGGTTCCCAAGAGTCAATGGAAAGAAAGTTGCATATAAAGCTTCTAGTCGTTATGTTAAATTTGAATCCTAGAAACATGGGATGCTACAGCTAATAACAATCATGTAGACTGCCTATTTCAACCTTATCAAAAAACTAAAAAAAAAAGGAATTTGAATCTCAGGTAAGTGCCATGTCAGACTTAAGACTTTACAATAGGTTAGTGCCTTTAAGGATCCTCAATCTAATGCACAGACACTGTACAAGTTCATAAGGGACTGGGGGCTTGAAAATAGAGGAAGCATGTGTCTTACCTTTGAATCTTTATCACTCATCCCACTTCCCTGTCCTTGAAACACTGGCAAGCTCTCATATTGATTGATTTGGGAAGGGGTACAATGAAGGTGGAATACAGACCTTTTCATGAAAACATCATTTCCCCATATGATATGGTGATATGGGTTGACTGTGTCCCCCAAAAGAGATGTGTTGAGGTCCTAACCCCCAATGCCTAATAATGTGTTTTATCTGAAAATAGAGTCATTTCAGATGGAAAGAGTTAAAATGAGGCCAAACCAGATTAAGCTGGGTCCTGGTCAAATACAACAGCTGTCCTTGAAAGAAAGGGAGAGGAGACAGCAGATAACAATGGAGAAAGACATCTGGAGATGGAGGCAGCTGCACCTACAATTCAAAGAAGACCAAGGGTTCCTGGCAATCACCAGAAGCTAGAAGAGGCAAGGAAGGATGCTCCTCCACAGCGTTCAGAAGGAACGTGGTCCTGCCGACACCTTCTGAGACAATAATTTTTTGTGGTTGTGTAAGCCATCAAGTTTGTGTTACTTTGTTACAGCATCCTTAGAAACCCAGGACATGGTTTACCAAAATTTGTCTCCAGTATTTAGCCTGGCCTGTGTATTCAGAATTTTTATTAGTAGGCCTCTGAATTTGTGGTCCTGGTTTAAGAAGAATATATATATATGTATGTGTGTGTGTGTGTGTGTGTGTGTGTGTATATATATATATATATATATAATATATATGATATATATATATAATATATATATTCTGATATGTTCTATCTCTATCTGTCTATTCATCTATCTGTCTATTGAAAGAGAGAGAGGTTTTTGATTTTTCCTATTCTCTAGGTAAAAGTTTTTTAATTTGCTACATGGGCATGTGGGAAAACCAAACCATCCCACAGCTGTAACATGCCTTGGGCTTCATTTCTCTATCTGGGGTAGGTTTGACTGATTTCTTTACCAGTTCTTTTTGTTTGCTACAAAGGAAAAAAAAAAAACAGCAAAACAAAACAAACAAATAAAAAAAACCCTCTCTTTCTACTTCAAGCAGAAAAAAACATTTATTAAACACGTTAGGTGTTGACTCTAGGCTAAGCATTGTCCCCCCCACCACCACCACCAAATGGCTTTACTGCTTTTGCTGAGTGCTAAATGCCAGAACTCTCTATCTTACTGCAACCACAATACCACCAGTATTTGTGCCACTTCGCCAGAAATTTGAAAGCTACATTGCACCAGCCCTGCCACTAAAAACTGGTAGTTGCAGCTTTTGCTAGTCAGAAAATGTGGAAAGTCTTTAAAATGATTCCCAAACTGACTATCTGAATCACCTCTTCAGTTTCCTAGCCAGGGGATTAGTGGGTTCTATTTTTTTATTTTTCTTTTTTCCTTTATTTTTTTTCCTTTTTCCCTACCCAGGTACTTTTTATCATTATCCAGATTTGGAACCACTGTACAAGGGTAACCCCTGAGGTTCCTTTTAGCAATGAAAATACTACTAGGTTTGTAAGAAAATATAAGAACAAACACCAGTCTGCATTTCCATGACTCCTGTGAAGCATGACACACAAATAAGAGTATTTTTCAAGGCAAAGGAGCTGTGAAACATCCAAACTGGTAAAAGGACCCAGGTAGCAATCACAGCGGAGACCCTGCTGCTCTGCTTTCCACAAAGCTGAAATGTGTGCTTAGAAAACAGTAAGAATCAATCAGGCATAAAAGTAGCTGCAGTAAACGGAAACATGTAAGTAAAATTCTGCTTTCTGCCCAAAGAAACTTCACTCCAGGATGTCCTCATTTGATCATGTGCATGAATTGAACCCAGGATTGAGGGGCTAAGACATGTTTTAACAGGAAGATGGAACAATTAAAAGAAACTGATTCTCTGATGCAGACATTTTAAATTTAGTGTTTCTTTTTTAGGCAAGGATTCCATGAATGTAGAAATTGACTATATATGCAGATATTTATTTAAAGAAGACTGTGTTCTCTGATTCTTTGCTCTTCTACCTTTACTAAACTCCATAGAATTAGCTTTACTCCACTTTGATTTAAGGTGCTGACAGAAAATAATAATACCGATCCTGACATTATTTTCTTTTTGTTTTGTTTTCCTCACAATTGTCAAAATAGAGAAAGCTAAAAGAATACTGATTTGGAAAACACAAAAAAAAGTATTAGAGAAAATAATACAAATAATTGAGAAACAAAAATCCTACAAAATCTATTCACCTAGAAGGAAGACAGTTATAATTTTGAAAAATGTCTTTATTTATCATGTATAATCCTATATTTGTGTGAGAAGGTGCCATATAATTTTCTATATTCAAGTAACATTGTATCATAATTATTTTCATGTCATTAACTCATTTTTAAACAATATTTTAAACTAATTGTCTTATATTTCTTTATATGGATATACCATGTTGACTTAATTAAAACCACTTAGGATGTACCTTTTGGAGATTTAGAGTTTGGACTAATGGCATATCATTTCTAAGTGTTTACACACAAACTGTTACTACCTTACTAGTAGCCTTTCTGGGATAAAAATTTAGATATTTAAAAAATCCCCCGTATTTATTGTCAAATAAAATTCAGAAAAAATATTTAGTAGTATACCTCCAACAGAAGTGACAGTTATCCACAATTTGCTAGCATGGTATCATTATGATTTATTTATTTAAAACTGAACTAGATAAGGAAACATGAGGTTTTGCATCAATTAGATTAACATGTATTGATAGGATCACTAGCATTACTAAATTCTTTAGGTTTACTACAAAATACTACTGACTCATTTGTGAATCATTTATTTTTTTATCATGTGGCCATTGTATTGTGTTTTTACTTATGTTTATATTCATTATATATTACGTTTGCAATTTTAATCAATTTATTAATTACTTTATCACTTCTAGCTGTGGCAATATATTTGCCTGTATTTTTTAGGAATATATAATTCAATTTTGGTGTTGTTATCACTTTTGTTATCTTATCTCGATTTTAGGCTTACAAAATGTGTCCTATCCATGCACACACTAAAAGAAAAAGATTAAATATATATATATTAATATATTTATATTATATATATATATTTTAAGCAGCAATATTAAAGCAAACAATCCTATTTGCTCCACACAGCTTAAGATATAGAATAATACTGGATACCACTGAACTGATCTCCTCCAGCATCCTGCCTCAAGAAGGAACAAATCTGATCGATTTTCTGCTAACAATTTCCCTAATATTCATTTTGGTTTTAAAACATAGGTGCAGACAACCAAGGGGCCAGTGAAGAAACCTCAAGGGAAATTAAGAAATATCATGAGGCGAATGTAAATGAAAACACAACATACCAGAACTTAGGAAATGCCGAAAGGTGGTGCTGGGAGAAGTTTATGGCTCTAAACGCTAACATTAAAAATGAAGAAGGATCTCAAATCAGAGACGGCATCTCACAACTGGAGGATCTAGAAAAAGAAGACCATACTAAACCCAAAGTGAACAGAAGGAAGGAAATAACAAAGATTAGTGTGGAGATAAATGAAATAAAGAATGAAAAAAAATCAATATGGAAAATTAATGAAACTGAAAGTTGGTTCTTCGAAAATATCAATAAAACTGACAAGCCTTTATCTAGACTGACAAAGAAAAACTGAGCGAGGACACAAATAACTTGAATCAGGAATGAAAGGGGGATATTGCTAGCAACCCCACAGAAATACAAAGGATTATTAGAGGATACTATGAACAAAAGATTGTATTTGTGTGGACATCATTTTCCAACTTTTGGGTGATAAATATCTAGGGGTGTGATCACTGAATCACAGGTGTGAAACCTATGTTTAACTTGGTAAGAAATTGACAAACTGTCTTCTAAAGTGACCTTCCTATTTTGCATTCCTACAACTAGCAAAGAATGATTTTCCAGTCATTCCACATCCTTGCCAGTATGTGGTGTTGTCAGTGTCTCGGATTATACCCATTCTAGTAGGTGTATAGTAGAAACATTGTTATTTTAATTTACAATTCCATAAAGACATATGATATTGAGAACTTTTCATATTCGTATTGCTTTCTGTATATACCTTCTTTTGTGGGGTGCCTGTTCAGAGCTTTGTCCATTTTGTAATCAGGTTGTTTTCATATTGTTGAATTTTAAAAGTTCTTTGTATATTTTGGATATAGCTCCTTTATCAATTATGAGTTTTGCAAATATTTTCTCCAAGTCTGTGGCTTGACGCTTCATTTTTAAAACAGTATCATTCAAAGCAGAAATTTTTAAATTCAAGAAGTTTAACTTAATTTTTTCTTGTATGTGCCCTGCTTTTGGTATTGTCTCTAAAAAGTCATCATCAAACCCAAGGTCAGCTAAATTTTCTCCTATGTTATTTTCTAGAAGTTGTATAGTTTTGCATTCTACGTTTAAGTCTATAAGTCTATAATCCATGTTGAGTTGGTTTTTGTGAAAGGGTCAAGGTTTATGTCTAGATTAAGTTTTTTCCATGTGGATGTCCAACTGTTGCAGCATCATTTGTTGAAAAGACTAAGCTTACTTTTTAATTCTAATAATTTGCTTCTACTGCTTATGGTTTTCCATACAACAGAAGTACACTACGTGGGGCCACATGGGGTTGAGGACTTTGTCAATTCAGCTATGCGAGACTTTTGGTTCCCAGAGCCTCCCTGCTTACAGCCTCCAGCCAAGGGTAAACATATTTTTTTAGAACCAAGTACTCTTTACAAATTTTATCACTTTATGAGAGTCCATCATAAAAACTTTTAGGCAGCCTGATGTAGACCGTTGTATCATCTGCAAATAGTGAACAGTTTTGTGTCTTCATTTCCAAATGTTATAACTTTTACTTCTCACCCATTTTATAATTATTACATGGCTGATGTCTCTAGTATAATGTTCAGTTGAAGGAGAGTGGCCAATATCCTTGACTTTTTTCCTAAATTAATGCTTTACCATTAATTATAGTATCTATTTATTTTGTACATAACATTTTCAGGTTAAAGAAGTTCCTTGCATTCCTAGTTTACTATGAGTATTTCCTGTAAATTATTACCAAATGTATCAAATTACTTTTAGTATATATTGGAATGGCCACATGCTATTTTTTTAATTAATTAATAAAAATATGTTGGTGATTCACATACATATTTCATAATATTGAACTAATCATGAACTCCTGAAGTGAAGACAACTTGATGATAATAAACAAATTGCTGGATTTTATTATTAATTTTTTATTTAAAGTTTTTCAAATAAGCTTATGAGTTGTATTAAACTATATTCTTCTTTCTTGTCCTATCTTTGTCTGGTCATGATATCAATGTTTTAATAATCTCATAAATGAATTAAGGAATATTCCCTTTTTTAATCTCTGGAAGTGTTTACATAAGATGGGGTTGTATGTTTTCTTTGTGGGATTTTTGTTTTAATTTAATATTTGATACAATTTCATTGCTGGCTCTAATACCATCCAGAATTTCACTGCTTTCTTTCTTGAAATTTTCATAAAAAAAAGAAAAGGAAAAAATACAGAATTTCAAATTTCATGAGATAGTCGGGTTTCTCAAACATAGATTTCTGATTCAAAACACTCCAAAATAAAATAATGATCCTGTCTGCAAATGTCTTATGCTAACACAATTGCTTTCCAGTCCAAAATAGCTGGGTAGCTCAAACTGGAAGGCACCTTTGCTTAGGTTTTTTTTGTTGTTTCTTTGTTTTTTTTTTTCTTTCCTTTTTTCCTCCATCTCTGAGCAGACTGTCCTTCAAGCATTATCTTTTCTTTACAACATGCAGGAGCTATCCCAGGATAAACGGTATGCCTCTTTTTTCTAATTTTCACACCATTACCAGCCCTTATTCTCCACATCCAGACTAGTTGATAAGAAAGCCCAGGTGCCCTCTCTCCTTTAACACTGGTTGGCAATTCAAACCACGTAAGCCCCAAACCCCTTCTTACACATGGGAACCCTCATCTGACCACACCTTCTAATCACAGCCTTTTTTCCCTGCTCTCTCAAGCCATTTTTGGACCAGCTCTGGAGGCATGTCCTACTCTCACCAGAAAGCCTCATTATTGTACAATAAACCTTTACATATTCTCTTCTTGTGAGTTTGGAATCATCAGTCTTGACATGTGAACCAAATTTTGGATGGGGACAATCCTATTTCTGCAGGGTGTCTATAATAGAATGAAATTGTTGAATCTAATTGTAAGCATCTGTTTAACAATTTAAGAAATTGCCTAATTATGTTCCAAAATAGTTGTGCCAGTTACATCCCCACATCACCATAGGAGGGTTTGAATTTCTTCTCGCCAACATTTGGTATTGTCTGTCTTTTTGATTACAGCCACTCTAGGGAGAATAGAATTGTATCACTAGACCACTGAGGATAAGTAGATGCTTTCAGGAAAAATTCTGGTTCTGGAGTTAGCCTTGTTGCTATTTCTGTTTGCCAGTAGTTTTATTTTATAACCAATTAGCTACATTTTCAAAGATGCTTTTGTCTTTAACCACTGTTGTCAGATAATCTGTCCTGGAATCTGTAGCTGTATACATTTAATCGGCCATATACTAGACATCAGAATCTTCTTTGTTTCCCTTTTAATATATAAATCTCTGTCAAATGTATTTGAGCTATACTAAGAAATGAGCATGTACATTTCTTGCATCTTGTCCCCAAATTCTATACAAAGTTTGGTTAATTTAATAACTTTCATTTATATCGATTTTTAACACTTATTTTTATTATAATAAATTCTTACTCACAAAGGTCTATTTGTGGGTTGTTTAGACTTTTCGATTTTCAAAACTTCCAGTTTTAATCTTGTTTCAAACTCATTTAACTTGTACAGTTCTACAGAATTTTTTTTTATACTAGATGGTATTTTTCCCTTTAGCTCATTTCAGCTGTTTATTCTTTTTCTTAGACTGTAAAATTATTTTCTCAAATTCCTATCATATATCCAAAAGCTGTATTGCTCTAGTAATGAAAATTAATACCAAATTAATACATTTAACTTCCTCAGTGCACTTTGCATTTTGCTTCTTCTCTGCCCTGTACTGAGAAATAGTTTTCTGTTCTTCGTTTGTTCTATCACAGATTATACCTTGATCATTTTGGGGTCTCTTTAGAAGTATTTTAATGCTATTTTGGTAGAGGGCGTATCAAGAGAAGCTATTCCATTCTCCCATGTGTCTCAATGGCATGTTCATAATATATCTCTTGCCCACTACACTATTGTTTTTAAAAAAATTCAGACCCTTTGTTTTATTCATATTTGGATCCCCAGTAGATATCTTTGTCCAAATCACAGTTCTTAGTTGTTTGTAGCAACGAACTGTGGCAGCATCTAAAATAGCTACAAAACTCAGCTTGATAAGAGCAAAAAACCTTCATGAAAACTGACCCTTGAACGGAGTTCCGAAAGTTGAGTAAAAGTTGGCCAGGCATGGAAGCTAAGGGTCAAACATTCCTGCAAACAGCACAATATGGTCAAGATTCAGGCACATTGGAGAAACATCATTCAATTGTATATTCTTGGACTTTAAGGTATAAGAAGGCAATGAATGAAAAAGAGCAAGCTAGAGAAGCAGGTCACATGAGAATTTCGGGGCATGCTGAGGAGTTTAGACTTGTGTGAAGTCAGTAAGATTTATCCACACATTTTAAACATAGGCATGGAATGGTGTGTTTGCATTTTAAAAGATAATTTTATCCATAGTATCATGAATGAATTAGAGGGACCCAAGGTGGGAGACAGAGAAATAATTTGCACAACGGTTACCATAATTCAGATACATCAGATAATGAAATTTGTATTTTATTTGAACAAAAGAATGAAAAATACTTGTTATGAGGGTCAGAGCACTGTAACCGTTTTCAAAAAGTGTAATTGCCATTGTTGGTACCTTTCAAATGTGTTCTTACAGAATGTGCTGATGAACCCCTGCTCCTGAACTAATTGTCACATTAATGCATTTCAAGTTTTACAGACAATGGTTCTGAGCAAATATGAAACAGACCGAATGGAATTGTAATTGAAAGGGTGAGACAATCAGAGATCTTTATCCTCCTGACAGCAAGGTCAAAACCACATCAATCCTTGTGTAAACAAATGATCATAGTGTCTGGGTATGTGGCCACTTCTTCAAAGTGTTTTCATATATGACAAAAATGTGTCTCTAGCTTAAGTTGCAGTATTTTTCTAAGAGCAACTTTGGTCAGTCTCCATTCCAGGAGAGAAAAGAAAACAAGTGAAAAACAATGAGCAACTCGTAGAGGTTTTGTCATTCTTAGTCCCCTAAAATATTAGAGGTGAGGGAAATGGGGCCCCAAGACCAGGTAATTTTACTATGGTCACAGAGGAACAACATCCAGTGTTGAAAAGCATCACTATTGGTTTCAGAGAGGTCACATTTCCAACCCAAGTTTTCCTGCTTGCTAAATATATTGTGTGTGGCAAGTTATTTTTCCTCCTCTTCCTACGTGTAGGGGGTATATCCATGTTTATCACAGAAGGTCTTGTGAGATTAAATAAAATGTTGTAGCAAGCACACTTGGAACACAGTTTGGCATATTGTTATTAGGTCTAAATGCATGAACACTACTATATTTTAAAAACACAGCTCAAAATTTTAAAAATTGGAAAGTGAACCCAGGTTTGACAGACTCCAAACTTGGCTCACTCCAATATTCTTAAGGCTCTTCCTGATTTTCTCTTTTCTGCACTAACGGATATTACAGTTAGAGTAAAATTTATCTGGTAAGTTTTAGTAAAATCTAATACTCTTAGCTAGTAAAGAAGTATTCTTGCATGAAATACATACTTTGTGGTCAGGATCAGGAAGGGTATGTCGTCTTTTCTTCCCCTTAGGATAAATGTATCCTTAAGAAGTTGCACACCATTTAGCCCTAAAATCATGGATTGTGACATGTTAGAAACAAGCATTATACCTTAAAAACTCTCACCCGCTTGTGGAGGAGAAAAGTATTTATTCACAATCTTGCAAGAATGGATGCATAGCCAGAAACATGGCAGGCACACCAAGAAACGAACATGGCAATAGTTATATCCTACACCTAACACACATGTCCATCCCCTGTTTCCCCATTGTCAGGGTACTCCAGAGGTTACAGCCTATCTGAGAGAGCTAACTAGCTTGCCTTTGAGATTTTGAATTGTACAACCTATCCGAGAGAGTTAACTAGTTTAAATTTCCTGCCGAGAGTTCCCGCCTTTGATTATACCCCATATCCCTTTACATTCTAGTAACCCTGGCTATTTTTCCCATATAAGGAGCTGGTACTGATTCTAGGCTTACATCATGACTTTCTTTCTCTCCTTCCCTTTACCACGGAGCCTGTTTAAGCCAGTTCTGTCGCCATTTTCCCTATTCCATGTTGCCTTTATGTGAAAGCTACTTACCCTTTCTTACGTGACATATCTTCTGAAAATTAATTTGGCACAGATTTTTAGGATTAGGATCACATCCTTCCCCCTCTCATTCTCCATACCATCCTGTCCACACACAGTTCATGCTACAGATACATGCATTCCTTGGTTTTATCCATCCTTGAATTCACTGATTCAGTTAAGAATTGTTAAGTGAGAGATTACATTATGGATATGTGCCAGCCCCCATGACAGGCAAAAGAGATATGAACAAGAAACACAAAACAATCCTTCCTTCTTCAGGAGAGAAAAGGGAGCTGTGTAAATAGATATATGGTTTTTGGTGGAAATTTTACAAGTTTAAAATCTCTGGGGTAGGGGACTTCATAAGTGGAGTAGCTTTTGACCTTAGTGTTAAAGGAAAGGGCAGTGTTGGCTAGTTAATCATCAGTAACAAGGTGTCAGGGAGAGATAACAAGGAATTTCCTGGAGTTGGAACAAAGAATTCCATAACAACCTGGCAAAAAGGAAGACCTCTGAGTGGTTCTAAATGTTTAGAATTTAGGGAGCCAGTTCCTAAGAAGAACTGTATGTCTTGATCCACTGATTGAATTTCTTATAGTAGATAATGAAGGGATTTAACTGAAGGCTAACATTTTTAGATTTGTATTTTATAAAAATCAATGATTTACCTTGATATACGGGCTATCAGCACAGGTATGATCAACACTGAATAGCTTATGAATAAGCCTGATTAAATTCAGTAGCTGTCAACAAGTCCATTGTACTACAAGTGCATTCATCAGAAGTTCTCTACAATTTAAGTTGCCTCATTAGAAATTTGTTTTCTTTTGGAGGTGCATTGACTCTTGAACCTATTTTCACAAATAAGTAATTTTCTTTGGTGAGGGAAGAACCAGCACTGATTGATTTCATTACTCTTTTACTGCATGTTTTAAAATGTATACATTGTGAAATATAAGAGAAAAATTAGCATGCAGTTTATAAACATCCTGAACTCTGGGCCACGTGCTTTAACATATTTTATCCCTTTCAGTTTTCAAACAACTCTGCGCTTATTATATTACTTGCTTCCAGTATAAGAACTAATTGGGAATCTCTATTGTGGCACATATATTCAATTTCAAAGCTTAAGGAAATCCAGCAGCTTATATATTTTCTTTCCCTCAACACCCACAGAACTTTTCTATATCAGTTAACATTGCAAGCAACTTTTTGTCTTGTATTAAGATTTTTTATATTATCTCCCTTATTAAACAATAAGGTTTGGAAAGAGGGTTTCAGGAAGAAGTCATTGATTTCTAGATTTGCCCACAATCCATAGTAGAAATCAATAATTATTTGATGAAAAGAGGAATTAACAAATGAATCAATAAAATTATAAAAAATTCATTGAATCCTCCAGCTCACTATAAATCTATTTTGAAGTCAAATAGTGAAATATTTTTCATTTTACCCATTATTTTCTGATCTTAGAAAAATTACTTAAAGAAAATATTTTCAAATATAAACAAAGCTAGATACAGCTACAAAGATTTTTATATGTCAATATAATGTATTTTGTTCATTAAGGTAAGATTTACGTAAAGTGAAATGCAAGGGACTGAGTGTGCAGTTAATTGACTTTTGATACATGTACCCGTGAAGCACATACTTTGATCTAGATATAGAACTTTTCCATCATCCCGAAAATTCCCTTGTTCCTCTGCTCCCAGAGGCCACTATTGTTTGGATTTTTGTTTTTGAACTTCATATTCTATAGGGAATTATTTAAGTACCTTTTTCCATTTTGGCTCTTTGAGAACAGTCCAATATACTGGAGATTCATCCATGAGGTTGCATGTAGTAGTACTTTTTTACTGGTGCTGTTTCATATTATGAAATGCTACTTATTTTTATTCATTTTCCTGTTGAATATTTAGCTTGTTGCCAGTTCAAGGTTATTATGAATAAAAACTTCCCCTAACCCAAATGCTCAATAATCTTATGAATTAAGTATGATAAGCCCAGGTTTTGTATAGGTAGGAAAGTGGGGTTTAAGTAACTTGCACAAGCAAGAGAGCTCATACGTGATGGAACTGGGTCTCAGTTTATTATGTTTGACATTAAACCTTACGTGCTATTCTTCTCTGAGCTATGTGTTATTTTATCTTGAATAAAATATCACTGTTATTTTTAGATTATGCTCCACGTAATGACATGGCATTTCCCCTTGTGGGTTTCCTATTTAAATCTAAGTTTACAGAAAAAGTTTGACCACAACAGAGACTTGTTCTTTTCAGTAACCCAATGGCCCAGTCCTCCTGAGAAGGCAACTTACCTACACATCCAATTGGTGCATATTGTTGAAAAGGTGACTTGAGCATTTTACTTTGATCAATAACCAAAGAAAGTTCATACAACTGCTTAAAATAGCAACTTTTCAGATTACAAAGGAACTCTCCAACATGTTCAATATACTTATTACAGAGTATATTCTATATCCTGAGAAGTTCTAAGATCTGCTTTAAAATCTGCATATTAAAAATATATGTAAATTTTGTCATTGTTTACCTTCACAGGAACACAAGAAAGGTGTCTGATTTGCATATGCTAATAAGGAAAGCTAACGAAATGTTATAGGGCAACAGATCTGGAAAGTATCTTAACACTTACATAGTTAAATCCACTTATTTGACAGAAAAAGAAATATGAACTCAGTGATTACTGATTGACTACAGGCAAAGCTGAAATTAAATTCAGGGTTTCTGACCTAAGCATTATAGTCCACCATATCATTTTTCTGTTATATCAATATGCCTTTAATAGTTTCTTTGTGCTGTTTTAAAAGCGATGTTAAATAACTTGTTATTTACATAGCATGGACAAATATAATTTTTTTTTTCCTCTCTGAAACTCTATTTTTTTTTTTTGCCCTCTGTAAATTATTATCTTTCAGAGCCCCAGGTCAACATGGGAATAGCATAGATTTTCTACTCTTAGAAAACTCCCAAGCTCACTTTAAGGAAGCAGGATTCTGTGCAGGAAACTACCATCATCTGGTCTTTTAGTGTTACCTCATTGACCTCGATCACAGACCACTTTAATATGAAATTATATTAGAGACAAATATTTAATGAGGAATTGTTATGAAGAGCAATTTTAATTATCTTATTCAGTCATGCAATTAACAAATGTATTTTTTTTTTCCCTCACTGTGCACAAACCTTACGTTAGGTGCTTTAGATATAGCAATGAATACTGAACAAGACAAAGGGTCTCTGTCCTCATTAAGCTTAAATTCTAGTAAATATGACAATTACAATGCAATTTTAACATTGTTTCTCTTAGCTATTTGGTTAAAAGTCAAACAGCCATAAATGTAGCATCTGGGGACTTAAATTGTGTTAAAGTAGAGTGAAAGCCTAGGTCCTGTTTGGAATGGTGATTTTGAATTAAAGTCATATATTGCAACATTGAATAAAATAATGGTTCCTCAGGAGACACTGCCACTGCCTTTGATTTACTAATTAATTTTGCAGAATGACAATCAAATTATATTCCCCAGGAGATACTGAAGCACATGTTAATTTCACCTTTTGTAAGAAAGAAAAAAAAATGGCATTTGGTCAGGTACTCGTTAAAAAAAAAAAAAAAAGATAAAGCTGTGAGGTTACTTTAACTTTCAATAGACAGATAATTTTCTACTCCTGAATCCACACCTATAACTTCAGCCAGGTGTATAGTAACTGATGTTCAGAAGTATAATCTTGGATTTCTGAATTACGTTCACATTTTACAATATCAAAATATAGACATATGGCTAGTCTCCTTGGTAAGTGAAAGAATAAAATGCCACAATTAAATTTACCAAATATCATACAAATTAAACAAGAATGTCTTGGCTCCTGGTTTCAGAGACTTTAGAAGGCTTGCGTCTTCCTGGGGTGATGGCTTTCTGGTTGGCCAGTAATCCTTGCATTCTGTGGCTTTCCCCATCTCACGGCGATGCACATGGCAGTGTCCTATGTTTCCTTTTTTAGGTTCTTTTGACTTCCCACTTCTACTCTTACAGATGGCTTTCTCTTCTTAAAGTTTCTAGGAATAAGATTCAGGCCCAGCCTCATTCTGATAGTCACACCGTAACTAAAAATAACATTTTCAAAAGGTTCTATTTACAATGGGTTCACACTGAAAGGAATGGATTAGGATTAAGAACATTTTGTTTTAATTCTTCTTTTTCCCTGGGTACATAATTCAACCTACCACAAAAGTTATCTGATGCCTCTGATGCTTTCAAAAGTCCCTGTGTCAGTTTGGATGTATTATGTCTCCCAAAATGCCATGTTCTTTGATGCAATCTTGTGGGGGCAAACATATTAGTGTTGATTAGGCTGGAATCTTTGGATTAAGCTGTTTCCATGGAGCTGTGACCCACTCAACTGTGAGTAATTCCTCTGATTAGATTATTTCTATGGGGGTGTGGCCTCACCTGTTCAATGTGGGTCATGAGTTAATCACTGGAATACTTTAAAAGAGAGCCACAAGGGCCCAGATGCTTGCTGATGCTGATGCTTAGACATGCCTGGAGTTGTGGACCCCTCATGTTAGCTGCAGCATAAGAGAGATATTTTGGAGAGGCCATTGGAAGCAGACTTTTGCTGATGCTTTGGAGTTGCTAGCCCTGAGTTTGCTTGGGAGAAACTAACAGAACACCCTGAGACACCTAGAGAAGAACGTCCTGGGAGAAAGCCATTTTGAAATACAACCTGGGAGCAAAGGAAGAAGACGCCAGCCATGTGTCTTCCCAGACAGCAGAGGTGTTCCTGATGCCATAGGCCATTCTTCTGTGAAGGTACCCTATTGTTTATGCCTTAGCTTGGACACTTTTATGGCCTTAAGACTGTAACTTTTAACCAAATAAACCCCCTTTATAAAAGCCAATCCATTTCTGGTATTTTGCATAATGGCAGCATTAGTCAATCGGAACAGTCCCTGTGATGGTTAGGTTTATGTGTCACCTTGGCCATGTGATGGTGTCCAGTGTCTCATCAAGCAAGCACTAGCCTAACCATTGCCGCAAGGACATTTGTGGCTGGTTAATAAACCAGAAGGCTGGTTAATGCAATCATCAGTCATTTGGCTGCAGCTGTGACTGATTACATCAATGAAGTGCGTGTCTTTCACAATGAGAGAATTCAATAGGCTGGATTTGATCCAATCAGTTGAAGACTTTTAAGCGAGACAGAGGACCTTCACTTCTTCTTCTTTGGCTAGCCAGTGAAGTGTTTCCTGAGGAGTTCACCAAACACCTGCATCGGAGTTGCCAGTTTGCTGCCTGAGGAGTTCATCTAACACCTCACTGGAGTTGTCAGTTTGCTGCCTGCACTACAGAATTTGGACTCGTGCATAACCACAGTTGCGTGAGACACTATTACAAAATCTTATGTTCATAGATAACTCTTGTTGATTCTGTTTCCCTAGAAAATCCTAACTAATACAACTTGGTACCGGGAGTGGTTCTTGAGAAACAGAATCTTAAAATGGGCTTACACAATTGGTTTTCTATTCTGATTAGATTTAAAGGCACTAATGACTCCATTTCCAATAATCAAGAGGGCACTGACAGTCCATGGCATGAGTTGGCAATGGAGATACACAAAATATCACCGTTTTATTCTCATAATCATACTCTTGTACAAAGCAAGGCTCTGGGTGACAGTGCTTTTGACACCTAAACAGAGTTTTGCAGAGTTAAGAGGTATAATGATGTTGGCTGGTTGCTCTTAGGTATGCTGGATATAAGAGACAGGGACAAGCTAAAAGCTTCAAATTTCAGACTTAAGTACCATATGAAAGATGTAAAGGTTTTTATGTTTACCCTGAAAAAAAATCTTATTTCCTATGGCTGCAGACTTGAGATTTCTGAAAACCAGGCTCAGAGTCTCATTGTGCAAGTAGCAGTTTTACAACGTAAACTAAAATCTCAACCTCATAGGGTGTCTGCTGTTAAAGTAAAGGCATTAATTGGAAAAGAATTGGATCCTGAAACTTGGGATGGGGATATATGGATTGATAATAATGGCAGTGAGGACATTGGAACTCTGGATTCTGCTGAGTCTTTGTTGGATAAACCTGTAGTGGTCTGTTCTGAGGAAACAGACCCCCCACCTCCAGTCTGCCTTGAGGAGACAGCTACCCACCCTCCAGCCTGCTTTGAGGAAACAGCTTCCCCGACCTCCAGTCTGCCCTGAGGAGCCTGCTATCCAACCTCCTATTATGGCAGTAATAGGAAACTAATAGATCAGAGAATAGGAGAAATCCCATTAGTGATGCCTAAATTCTTTCATTATTCATCCATTGTTTCATTCATTCCTAAATTATTTTCAAGTGCACCTAAATTGCAAGAGGTCCTGTGTTAGGGCTGAAGTATGATGGGGAAGTGAAGGCAAAAAGCACAGATATGAAAATGTATAAACATGATCTCTTATCTCCGTGGTAGGCAATAACAAACAAGAAAAATTATGAAAGGCAGCACAGGACTTTAGAGTTGAAATGAATTTTGGATAGAAATAAATTCTAAAATATGCATTTTTTTTTTTTTTTTTTTTTTTTTTTTTTTTTTTTTTTTTTTACCATCTGTGTTTCCTGCAACTCAGTAGACTCAGGAGTGACATTCTAAGACCTACATCTACTTTCCATCAATTGCTTTATCTAGTAAGGCTTCACTGTAAAATATCTTTGCTTCTACTGTGTTCTGTATCCTTTCCCTTCCTCCAACTACAGTTTTGAATCTCTCCGTCCCTCCATTCATACCCTAAAGCAGTGACTGACAATTTGTTTACACTAAAACTGAAATTTCAAAGGATGTTAATAAAGCATACATAAAGAAATTTATATGTATTAGAATTCTGTATTTATGGAACATAAATAATTACCTTTTACCTGGATTCCAGATACAAATTTCCGACTCCCCATCATGACACCTCATCCCCTGTAAGCATGCCAATTTCATTATTTTTCCTCCTGTAACTTCTTTTTAACACGTCCTACCTAATTAACCCAAGATAAAACTTCAGGAAAAGTCCCTAGAGATCCTTCCTGCTTCATCATATCAGGCAATTTTTCTTTCATATTCTTTGGCAATATAATCTATGTTTTACTTTTACTCAATTTCTGCACTCATATCTCAGTCAGGATCCCTTTTTGTCTCACCTGAACTATGTCTCCTTCTTTAGAACTTTTTCCAGGGGATGTAGTCATCCTCTCTTCTCTTTTCCATCTTATTCTGTCAAGACCCATCTCATCTCATTTTGTATTTTTAGTAACTGCTTGCCATAGTTGAAATGATTATCTCTTGAGAAATGTCATTCAGGTTCTGAAAAGATATTGCCTGGGCTTGCGATTGAGAGAAGTGGAAGGCATTTGTGTACCTGGAGCTGAGAGCTGAACAATATTTGTGTTTCTCCTCAATGAATGTAATATCTTATTTATATTTGATAATATAATACAGTTTCAGTTCTTTTATATATTCCTTCTCATTATTACTTTTTTATTTCCCAATTTGGTACCATTCAAAAAAAGCAGTATGTATGTGTGTGGTATACATGTATTTATACACACACACACACACACACACTGAATGTATATGTTTTAAGAATAGGCCTCATTTCAGTTATATCAAGGCTGATGAGTGTGTTTCTGTGTTCTTGTTTGTCCTACCATAGTCAGCATATACTTTAGACTCATGTTCAAAATTGTGGGCTGTAAGTAAATACAAAGAAAGAAAACACTTTACTAAGTGTACTTACTAAAATAAAAAAATAATTACTTTGTGGGTTTTGGGTGGAGGTTTGGTGCTTGTGTGGGGAGAACATAATTTCAAATTTCATTAATTGCTTTCTTTCACAAATTTGTTGACTTTGAGCTATTTATTTTATCGACACAAACCTTATCCTAACTTATGGTTTAGCTATGCATATATTTGTCATAAACTAAACTATAGAACCCAAATTCTAAGAATATGAATTGAAATGAATTTCACATCTAATAGTCAAATGCCAACAAAATTAGTAAATTGTTCATATATCTTAAACCTCATAGATCTCAGATAAAGGTCACATAAGATAGTGGCAAAAATTAAACTCACCCGTTTTATCAGTTTGAACAGCAACCAGTTTGTCCACTATCTACCTGGTTAAATCTTACCTACTTTTTAAGATATAGTTGAGGCATAACTTCTGGAGTCTCTATGAAGCCTGGCAGGCTCATCAAATGCTCTCTTCTCCAGCCCTACTGCCATCATGATTTATTTCTATCATTTTATAGTACCTAGAATACTGCATTAGGCTTTAACCATGATGGTGTCACTTATCATATTGCAACCGTGATTAAAGAGTTCCAGAAAAGTTCGGTTCACCCTTTCACCAATACAGATTCCTTTAGTTGGTCTATATTGAGTCTTTGTACCAAAGACATAAATTAGTTTTAGATAAATATCTTAAATTTATTCTAAGTTGTCAACTCTCCTGCTTCCAAAGTAAGAAAACTATTAGCCATCTTTTAATAGTAAGACCACCCAAATAGTAATTACTATTATGTTTATACATCTGAAAAAATACTTCTTTTAAAGTATGTTAAAAATAATTCATCAAAGCAATAACCCTTAATCAAGAAATTGACAGAACCATGCTAAGCTCTGAGAACTTAAAAATAAAGATAAATCATGTCTGATCTTACCCTCAATTGATATTTGTATTTGTAAAAGAAATATATAATCATTGAATATGAGTTGGAAAATATAAAATGGAAATTTTATAATACAATTAATGGCATTTTACTGACAGTCATACTTGATATTTTGTTTTACATTCTATAATTAATCATGCAAAGAAATCTCCAAACAAATACAAACAAATAAATCCATTTGGGAATGTTTTTCTTTAACTCTTTATATTGTTTTATGTAATTCAATTTTTTTTTGTATTTTCTCTCCATTAAATTATATAATATCCTGGCATATAAATACATTGATTTCTTAAATCATTCCTCTGAAGTTATTTAAATTACCTGAAAATTTTCACCAATGTATGTTGATGCCACAATGAGCAACCTATTGAATATTTGCTTTTCTGAATATTTGCTTAGCCTGGATTCCTAGAAATGAAATTGATGGAAGAAAGAATGATAATGATAAGCTCTTCCTATGTATCTGCAACTATCCCTGCAGTTGAGAGTTTAGAAATACACCATTGCATCTATGATCAATTGATTTTTGATAAGGTGGCCAAGTCCACTCAGTTGTGAAAGAGTAGTCTTTTTAACAAATGGTGCTGGGAGAACTGGATAGCTATATGCAAAAGAATGAAGGTAGACCCCTATCTCACACCATACACAAAAATTAACTCAAAATGGATAAAAGAACTAAATATAAGAACCAGGACTATAAAACTCCTAGAAGAAAATGTAGGGAAATATCTTCAATATATTCTTAGACTCTACAACCAAAGCACAAGTTAAATGGGTTCTCCTCAAAATTAAAAACTTTTGTGAATCAAAGGAATTTATCATGAAAATGAAAAGACAACCTACTCAAAGAGAGAAAGTATTTGGAAACCACATATCCAATAAGGGTTTAATATCCAGAATATATAAAGAAATCCTAAACTCAACAATAAAGAAACAAACAACCCAATTTAAAAATGGGCAAAAGACTTGAATAGACCGTTCTCCAAGGAGGATAAATAAATGGCTAAAAAGCACATGAAAAGAGGCTCAACACCAGCTATTAGGGAAATGCAAATCTAAACCACACTGAGATACCATTTCACACCAACTAGAACGGCTAGTATTAAAAAAAAAACAATAAAATTGGAAGTGTTGGAGAGGATGTAAAGAAATAGGAATACTCATTTATCGTTGGCGACAACGTAACATGGTGCAGCCATTGTGGAAGACTGTTTGGCAGTTCCTCAGAAAGCTAAGTATAGAATTACCATAGACCCAGCTTCCCTCTGCTAGTTATATACCCCAAAGAATTGAAAGCAGGAACTCAAACAGATATCTGCACCCCACTGTTCATAGCAGCATTTATTCAAAGCTGCCCAAAGATGGAAGCAACCCAAATGTCCATCAGCTGATGAATGGATAAACAAAATGTTGAATATACATACAATGAAATATTATTCAGCTGTAAAAAGGAATGAACTCCTGATACATGTGACAGCAATGATGAAATTGAAGACATTATGCTGACTGAAATAAGCCAGACACAAAAGGACAAATGTTGTATGATCTCACTGACCCCTATTATAGATGATGGAGTATAGTTAATAGTTAAAGTATAAGAATGTCCTTTCATGAATTATAACAAATGCATACTAATACAAGGAGTTAATAGTTGGGTGTAAAGTATGGACTATAGTTCACAGTACAATTTTAATATTCTTTTATCAATTGTCGCAAAGGTATCATACTAATGCAAAGTGTCAACAATAGGAAGATATATGACAGTGCTGTATTTTTTTTTACATAATTTTTCCATAAACCAACAACCTGTCTAATCAAGAAAAATGATTTTAAAAATAAAAAACAAAAAAATTTAAAGTATGCTTATGCAAACTTTTTAAATGGTCTCACCAGCAGGGTTTGAGGGTTCCTTTCTTCCTGCACCCTCAGTGCTAATAATTAATAGTATTTCATTTTATACATCATTTATTATGGATAAGTTAAGCCATTTTTTAATGGCTTATTTGCTCTTTGAGCATTTTTTATTATAATTTTTATTTTCCCTTAAGTACTTTTTGTCTATTAAAATTATTTTATCTTTCTGAGAATTTGTTGCAAATATTTTCCTGGATTTTTGGTTGTTTGTTAATGTTATTTCTATTAAATAATTTTAATTTTACCTTTTCAAATAGAAGCATCATTTCCTTTTCCTTTGTGATTTCATCCATTATTAAACACTTAGGCATTCTGTCCCCTTCCTGATAAGACTTGCATAACAAAGCTATAGCAGAGTGCTTGGATTTGGATTGATAGATGTTGGAAGAATTTAAAAATGAATACTATTACTGAGAATTTTTATTATAAAAAAATCTTGATGATTTAATCATCCGTCATGTTTTGATACCTTTTATTATCAAATTTAACTATACTATACTAAATGTGGGTATTACTATAATAGTAGATATGGATGTTTTCTGAGAGTTTCTCTGCATAGCTTTTAGATAAGCATTTTAAATGTAATTTAATGCATTTTTAATTTAAGGTAAAGATGAAAGCTTCACAACAGAAACAGTGCAAACTTGTAGTTTCTATACATTGTCCATTCAGATAGAAACCACGGCAATGGTAGAGTACTCTAGCCTTCTCAGAGTTTATCAATATTATGCAGCTGTTGCCTCTCCTAAAGAAAGTGCCAAGAAGAAATAATGAGGTTGTACTGAATTTCTGAGAAGAAAAACTTTCAAAGCAAAATCACAGAGCTAAGAAAAGTGAAGGGGGAGAAAAACAAAGGCAAAGCTTCAGTAAGTCATACTGCTTATTTGCATAACATTACCCTAAATGCTTTGCACTGCATTTTTTCTTTGAACATTTCTCCTCTCTCAAATAAGCCCAAAACCTAGTTCCTCTTCCTTTCAGGAGCTGGCACCATGCAGATAATTTCTAAGTACAAAGCATGTGGCTGCAATTTTTTTTTCACCCTGAGCTTGAACTAAAGATGTCTTTGATTGGCATGAATGTGGAGCCAAGTAAGAAGACCCCATTAATATTGAAAGAAAAAAAAAATAGGCATGTCTTCTTCATTTTTGAGTAAACATACCATTCCATTCATATAAAGGCAAGTTAATTTCAGAAAGGCTCACTTCTGTTTTTTTGAGATAACAAGAGATATGAAGCAGTAAGTTAAACTCAGCCTGTTGATAAAAGTCTTAAGACATTATCATCATTGGCTATGCTATGTATTTTCTGCATATAACATATTAAAAGAGAATGTTATTTTAGTTATTTATTAAACTCATCTTTGCTGTTCCCTCCCTCAATAAGCTCAGCATCATCCCTGCCTTTTCCCATTTAACATTACACAAATTTGGCTGAATCAGTGATATAAATAAAGCTTCCCTGTTTATGATAAAGAAACTTGCAGGAAAGGTACTGTCAGTTTCCTGGGGCTGCTACAACAAAGTACCACAAACAGCGTGGCTTAAAAAAACAGAAATTCATTGCCTCACATTTTTGGAGGCTGGGCGTCTGAATTTAAGGTGTCAGCAGGGGCCGTGCACCCTCTGGCCTCTGTTCCATGCTTCTCTCCCAGCTCCTGACGGTTTGCCAGAAATCGTTGGGTTTCCATCTCTGCCTCAGTTTTCAAATGCATGCTGTCTTCTCTCTCTGTGTGTCCAAATTTCTTCTTCTTATGAGGACAACAGTCACACTGGATTAAGGGAGCAACCTAATCAAATTTGGCCTCCTTAACTAATAACATCTTCTAAGATCCTATTTTCAAATAAGGTTACGTTGAAAAAATGGGAGGGGGGAGTTGGGATTTGAACATATCTTTTGGGAGGACATGATTCGGTCCATAACAGGTCCTTTTGATTGCCCATGAAATAATGCTTCCTTAGGTGCATAAGAATGTGTTTCACGCATGTCAACCTAATTCCATACTAATAAATAATTCAATGCTTTCTCTGTACCTGCTGTTTGAATTGCCAAACATTGTCAGAAGGTCTGAGACGAGAATATTTGGAAAGGCAGTTCTTTATCAATATAATCAGTTATTTGCATGAAGTATTTATTGTTTACTATTTCTGTACTAATTAAACTCAAAAACCTTTATAAGACATCTTGTACTTTTTTATAATACTTGTAAATAAAGGTAAAAATTATACTTTATGCCTCAGAAATTAAATAAGTAGTTGGTTTAGTTTTGACAATAAAATTATTGAGTAAACACATTTATTAACAATAATGTGCTCTGAACTTCAGAACATAAATACTAGGTGGAATTGAAAAATATGAAAAAGACAAGTTTAGGACAAATGAAGGGCAATATCATGTTAATAGCAGCTGGTTAAATTACAGAATTGATTTCTATAAAGGGCCATCTTTTTCTTTTTCTCTTTTTTTCTCTTTGGTTTTCATTTCTTGATGCTGACTGCTGTCATAAAACCTAATATTTGATTTTGAAGTGTCAGGGAGGGTTCTGGTGTGGTCCAGTTCAAATATACTAGAGAGTTCTTTTTGTGGACTTGTAATAAAATGGCACTTTGTTCCTACTTGGCTACTCTTCTCTAGATTAAAGATCCCTTAAAAACAGTGAAAGGAAAAGGGTCAATTGACAGGGCACGTTTGGGATATATTTTGGTCCCTGGCTGTAATAACAAACCATACTCTCACTTATAACTCTACCGACAGAAAATATAAATTAGTTTGAAATATTCAGAATGTTTTATAAGAAGTTCAATTCTACTTTTTATACAAATTGAGGACATATCTAACTTTGAGCAAGGATATTGTAGATGCTAAGTCATCCCAGCCTCAAAAAGTTACTTTCTGCTGGAGGTACTACAAGATATGCAATACTTAAATTTTTTTGGAACTGTATAATTTAACACATAGTTTGATAGAGAGGCATTTCCTGCTTTAGGACAATGATTTTCATTGAATATAGTATTGAGACACTGGGTTGGTAATAACATTACATAATGAATTTTAATTTACTAAAACAATTTTCGTAAAGTTTTCTCTGAAGTCCTTAAAAGTCTTCCTAAGGCATTTAAAGCCCCTCCCCATCCCACATTGTAGACTCCTGCTTTCTAACAATAGATAGTCAACACTTTGCATGTTGGAAAATGAACTGCACATCATGGGGTTTGAATGAATGTCCAATGAGTGAAAGAGTAATAAGAATTATAGAAAATAAGGATACTTTTAGTGATGTCAATGCTTATTTATTGACTTTTAATTCCACTCCACTTTTAAATAACCCTTACATACTATCAAGACTCATGAGAAATATAAAGAAGCAGGAGAATAAGACCTGCTTCTTTCACAAGAATTGATTTTTTTTGTCAAGATTAACAAGAAACCAGTGAATCAGAATGAAAACAGACTTCAAGATGACCCCAAAGTTAAAAGGCCCCAATGTCATAATGAGTACAAAAATGGCAAACTTCAGGAAATATTTGGAACATGCACAATAGATACAAGTGACCATTCTAGAAACTAAAAAACACAAGGTCTCAAAAAAAAAAAAAAAAAATCCAAAGGATGTGATTAATAATATATTAGACCCAAAGAAGAAAGGAACATTTACTTTGAGGAAAAAATCATTAAACATCATTAAAATTGAAGCAAAGGAGAACAAATTAAAATAACCAAAACAAAATATAATATGCACACACACATATATGTACAACCCAGGCATGTCATAATCAAACTGGTGAGATCCAAGGTAAAATAAAAACTATTGATCTCTCACAACTGTGGAAATTGAAATGGTCTTGCAAACCACCCGTTTTAAATGAAAGCTTCCAAAAATCAGACCAAAGAGAAAGAAGGCCTAATTTCAAAACACAGCAAGTGGAAAGGGGAATTTTCCAAGCCACTGACAGGAGTGAGAGTGTGGGATAGGGGAGTTCACAGACTTACCAGATAATGGTGTCAGAAATCATAGCTCAGGGATAGGAAACCACCTGGAAATAAAGGATAAGCACGCAATCATTTGAGAATATTAACTTTGTAAATACTTGATACATAATTGCAACAATTGGCTCAGAGATCTGTGCCTTGAGGGTAAATGGAGGGTAAAATCTTCATTTAGTGGCACAATCAGGAAGTGAAGCCAGGCACTTATGATGCTGAATCATGGCTTCCTTCCTTTCTATTTATCTTTCTCTTTACTAAGTCTTGGCCAGCTTTCCATCTTCCACGTTCTGCAGCTCAAGTTCCCTTGTAGCAGAAGTGATAGCTTAGTGACTACTGTGTTGTGTACAATGATTCTCATACAAAGAAACTCTCTAGATAGCCTAGTGGTATCACTGGAAAATTACCAGTTTATTCTAAAGTAAGCCAATTACCAATCTTCTATTTCACCTTACTCTCTTTCCATTATTTGATTCATTCATGATTCGGCGCACAGTCCTATGCTTTTCTCATTGAACTGAAGTAAGCATTACTGTACAGGGCTTTCATTTTAATCTGCAGTAAAAGCTGCTATTCCCATGCTAATGAGTCAGTAAGGTCCCAGGAATGATGTTTGGCTGGGTCTCTGACTCAGTGAGGTCTGACTCACCAAGCAGATCTGCCACGTCTGCTCCTGCTTCCTAGCTCAGGTCACACCCTGCTTACTTCAGCGATGGTGCTAAACAAGGCCACAGACAGGGTGTCTCTCTATAACACACACACACACACACACACACACATACATACACACAACACTATACACCCAGTTACCTCCTGCATTATGCTTAGAAATTGATCTAGAAGTGGTGTAGTCCTTATTTAGCACTCTTTAAACCTTTCTTATAGTCACATAAGAACTAAATATTTATACAATAAAGCTTGAGAATGTATTTAAGTAAAGAGAAATAAATAAAATATACACATAGTGGTAAATGCAAAGATAACCACCAAAAAATTTTGGTGCAAACCTTAAAGAATTTTTCCATAAATGTATTTTATAAACATATTTATACCATAAACAAAGCATTAACCTGCTTTTATTCCTTTGAATACACCACTTTTTCCGTATTAACACAAAGTAGCCATCTTTTCAAAATAACTGTATTATGGAAATATGGAATGTTCCATAGTTCACTTAAGCAATTCCCTATTAAAAAGCATTGTCTCCATTTAAAATAGCATCTGAAAGAATAGAATATCTGGAAATAAATTTAACTAAGGATATGAAAGACTTGTAAACTAAAAACTACAAACACTGCTTTAAGAAATTAAAGAATACCTAATTAAGTTGCAAGATACCCTGTGTTCATGGATTGGAAGAATTAATATTGCTAAAATGACTATACTTTTCAAAACAATCTACAGATTCAATGCAATCCCTATCAAAATTCCAAGTCTCTCTTTTTTTTTTTTTTTTTCAGAAATGGAAAGCTGATCTTTTCTCATGTAGAAATTCCTATACAACTACAAGGGCCTCAAATAGCCAAAACAATTGTGAAAAAGAAGAACAAATTTAGAAGATTCACACTTCCTGATCTACCACAGAGCTACCATAATCCATACAGTATGTTACTGGCATCAGGTTAGACAAATAGACCAATGGAATAGAATTGTAAGTGCAGACATACGCAATTATAGACCACACAACTATGGCCAATTGATTTTTGACAAGGATTCTAAGTACATACAATGGGAAAAGAATAGTCTCTTCAACAAATGGTGTTGGAAATACTGGATACCCACGTGCAAAACAATGAAGTGGGACCCCTATCAAACCCCATGCAAAAAAAATTAACTCAAAATGGAACAATGACCTAAATATAAGTTCTAAAACTGTAAAACTCTTCATGACCTTGGATTTTGTGATGGATTACTTAGATTTGACACCCAAAGCACAAGAAACAAAAGAAACAATAGATAACTTCCACTTCAAAATAATTAAAAATTGTTGTACATGTTAGGACATTATCAAGAAGATGAAAAGACAACCTTCAGAATGAGTGAAAATAGTTGCAAACTATATATTTGCAACTGGGCTTAATATCCAGAATACATAAATAAATTTTACAATGCAACAACACAAATGTGAACAGTCCATTTGAAAAACAGTCAAAGTGCTTAGACACACATTTCTCCAAAGAAGATATACAAATGGCTAAAAAGCATATGAAAACATTATTTGCTATCAGGGAAATGAAAATCAAAACCACAATGAGATACCACTTCACACGCACAAGTATGGCTATTACTAAAAACAAGAACAAAAACAAAAACAAAGGAAAATAACAAGCATTGGAAGGAATGCAGAAATTGGAACTCTAGTGAATTGTTGGTAGGAATGTGAAATGGTACAACTATTGTAGAAGGCAATGTGGTAGTTCCTCATAAAGTTTAATACAGAATTACCACATGACCCAGCAATTCCACCACTAGGTATTTTTCCAAAGTAAGGGAAAACAGGGACTCAAACATATACTTGTGCATCAATGTTCATAGCAGCATAATTCACAATAGCCCAAAGGAAGAAACAACCCATGTCTATTAACAAATTAAAGGACAAATAAAATACGGTACGTACACATAATGGAATATTAATTCAGTTGTTAGATGGAGACATGCTGCAAAATGGATGAACCTTGAAAACATTATGCTGAGCACACATCAGGACAATTATTGTATGATTTCACTTATATGAGAGGTTTAGAAATAATACGTTTGTGGAGACAGAAAGTGGGTTAGAGTTTACCGGGGGATAGGGGTAGGGGTGAAGGAAGTGTTTGCTTAATGTGTTGTGGATATAAGCACATTCTCAAATAAATGGTGACTTGTGAAACAGGATAATTTTTAGGACTCCAATCACAAATATTTGTTTAGTAGCCACAAGGTGTTGTAACTGCTTATCACCAAGGAATCTCAATCCATCATAAGCAGACTTGCTCTAAACCTCAACAGCAGTTTGCTCCTTCTCAGAAGCTATTCTAGATTTCTTAATTCAAATATGGAGTCTGGAATCTAAAGTGTTAGACTTTGCAGGTAGGGTGAAGAAGTTATCTCTATAGAGAAAAAGTAAAATTGAGCAAGGTAATTGACCTCCCATTTACCTAACATTTTTATTTTCTCTGTGATTTCTTAATTATGAAAGCTCCAAGTCAGAGGACACAGATTCATTCTTTTCTTTCCTATTAAGAACATAGGTGAATTTTGAAAAATAGACCTAAATATGTTTCAAATTTAGAAATATTTTCAGAGCTTTCCAATTTCCCCATCTCTTCTCGTAAATGAAAATTTGCAAATAAATTTCCTTTTTATTAGCTTAGAAATGTGCTCATATAAATTTGGTCAAGAACAAGGCTGAATTGTACAACAGAGAAAGAGAATTTACAAAATATTATTTAGACTTTCTACCTAGATACCCTAAATTAAGGGCACTTTTCAAACAAACAGAAGTCTCCCCAAGTGACTTATGAAGACAGTGAGGGTATAATGATATCAGAAATCTGAAGAATTGGGTGCTTGTTTCAAATTGAGCCAAAAAATACCCAGAGTGACCAACCCACAATTTTGTCACCCCAGAATGATCAGGATGTTGCCTTTATTAACACATGTGGCTGTTAGGAATGTCATTTTAGGCAGTGTGATTGAAAGCTCCTTGTCATATATAAAGAACCCAATGAATCACAGAATTTTGGAGGAGGAAGGTATTTCAGACAGCCTAAACCTGCCATTCTACAAACAGTGAAACTGACTCAGAGACAAAACATTCCTTACCCAGATCACAAGTTAAGTTAATGGGAAATAAGAAATAAATTTATGTTTCTTCATGATGGGGTATTTATACTATTTGGTCCATTTGCATTCTTTATTGTTTCCTTCATGTGGAATGCACACTAAACTTGGCATATTAGTTTTCTATTGCTGCATGACAAATCATCACAAATTTATCAGCTTAAAATAACAGGCATTTATTACCTCATGGGGCCTGAAAGCATCATTTTAGCTGGGCTGGAATCTTACCTGGAGGATCTGGGGAATAATTTACTTCTAAGGTCATTAAGGTTGTTGGCGGAATTCAATTGCTTTGCAGTTAGAGAATTGAGATCCTTCTTTCCTCCTTTCCCGGCTGTTGCCCAGGACCTGCTCTCAGCTTCTAGAAGCTACTTCCAGTCCCCAGCAATGGGCCTTCTCCCAGGACCCCACACAGCCTGACAGCTGGCAGCAGGCTCCCTCACACTAAATTTCTTTACACTGAGAGTATCCCCTTCTACTACCATGGAAGAAAACTCTCTCCTTTCACAGGACTCCTGGGAGTAGATTGGGTCCAACTTGATAATCAACCTTCTGATTAACTCAAAGTCAGTTGATCCATAGCCTTCAGTGCAACATAAAATTCTCATTTCCACACAATGTTGACTCATCATGGGTGTGATACCTTATCATATTCACAATCCTGGGAGGAAAATCTTGGTGGGTCATTTGGGAATTCTGCCTATCACATTTACCTAATTATTTTAACTTCTGGTTTAAAAAGAAAATAATAAAGAGAAAGGAAAAAAATCAATATTGAATTGCTCAGTTACAATTCATCCCCTTATCAGCTGAAAGGTGACCCAGACAGAACTTCCCTGGAGGTGCAACCCACCTTTGTTAGACTCCATCAAACAGAGTTACTTGGTCAGTAGTTTCACCCATGAGCACAGCTTGTTATCAACTGACTCAATACAGAAAGGCCGTTTTGACCATGGTGTGTCCACAGGAGAAGCACATCTTACCAAACGGAAAGCTTTTCCTGAGATGGAATCATTTTATGAGCTAACGAAATTTCCACTAATCTCATTCCCTTTCACTCTCTATCTCTGTCTATTGCTTTGTTTTTCTTCACAGTAATTAACGCTGTCTAGCACTGTGTTAAATTTTCATTGCATTTCTCTATCACTAGAACGTCAGGTCCAGGAGGGCAGATTTTTTTTTTATTTTGCACACCACTCTAATCATAGCGCCTGCAGCTGGCATGGCGCTAGGCTGATGTTGTATAAAAGTGTTGAATGACTGTGTTAGAGACCTTGTTAGTATAGAGTGAAGCTTTAGGGACACATCAGTGGGTCTGATTGCATGAGTTCAGCAGAGAAGTAATGTGGCTTGGTGCTTTTTAATTAATTAGTGAATTAATTAGTAAATAATTAGCAATTAGTGATACATTTTACCAACCACCTTTAATTTGTTGTACCTTTCCTATGTTCCCCTTTTCTCTCTTTGCTTGCTTTCTTTTGGATTTTTATTTTTCAATTTTTCTGCACATGCTTAGTTTTACATTCTAAAGCTATTTCCTGAGGAATTAACCTGATTTCAGAATGTGTTTTTATTTTTTTATATTCAACTATAAATTAATTCTTTGGCAACCACCCAACAATACAAGTGTCATAGCTTTAAATCAGTTTTCCCTTCCCAATTTTTGTGCTTTTATTGTCATGTATTGTAATTCTACAAATATTTTATAGCTTGTGTCAGTTCAATGTATTATGTCCCCCAAAATGCCATTAACTTTAATGCAATCTTGTGTGGTCAGACATATTAGTGTTGATTAGATTTTGGAATCCTTTGGGTGTTTCCATGGAGATGTGATTCAATCAACTGTGGACAAAACCTTTGGTTGGACAATTTCCATGGAGGTGTTGCCCCATCCATTCAGGGTGGGTCTGAATTAAATTGTTGGAGCACTATATAAGCTCAGACAGAAGGAGCAAGCTTGCTACAGCCAAGAGGGACACTTTGAAGAATGCAGAGGAGCTTAGAGAGTAGCTGCAGATGAGAGACAGTTTGAAGGCGGCCATTGAAAGCAGACTTTTGCTCCGGAGAAGCTAAGAGAGGACAAACGCCC